>NC_051065.1:158815568-159159105 GCF_004664715.2 Peromyscus leucopus
TATAAGAAGATTTATTGGTCAATAGAAAATCCAGTCCATTCAGGGAGGCTCCTGTTATCTGCTGCTGGGCTCATCAAGCTCTGTGGCAATCTGGAGAATCAGAAACGCAAATGTTAGTCTCTGATATTGTACATTTGAACACAGCCAGGAGCTGAATATCCATATTCAAGGGTAAGTTTCAGTATCTTACCTTTGTGGGGTATGAAGTTGACAGGGGAATGGAGAGAGGAGGAGGACACGTGTTTGGAGAAAGATGAGGATGTGAGATCCAAGGATGCACCCCTTCCTTCCCTGTCTTTTCTAGAGGGTTTAGAATAGGACCAGCTTTCCAAAGGTTGTGGAACCAACTCTTGTATGGCTTTCTAGATGTCCACTATATCCTGGCCACCAAATTTTGTTGTTTAGATCATTCTGTGCAAATATAGACCTCTGGCTGGTTTGAATGAACCCTACCATCACACTGCCTGAATCCCTGTTTGGTACTTCATGGTACCTTTCTGACAGTATCCAAAATCCTGAGGTGGGAAATTCTGTTTTAGTTTCATTGTCCTGTGTTTATTTATACTGAAACCATATCTTGATGTTTATAGATACCTCAGTGGATAAAGATACTTGCTATGAAGCTGGACTGGCTGAATTTGATCTCCTGAATACACATGGTGAAAAGAGAACCCTCAAGTTTTCCTCCCTCCCTCCCTCCCTCCCTCCCTCCCTCCTCCCTCCCTCCCTCCATCCCTCCCTCCCCCCCTCTCTCTCACACACACATCATGCATAGACAAATATAATCAAATACTTTATAAATACTATATTTTATAAATAAAAGCTACATTCTTGTAATACACAATCTACTCCATTTGTGACTGGAGATGTTAGAATCAGGTCATAACCTGGGCTCTGCAACTCTAACAATCTTGGCTGGACCACTTATATTCAACAGGATAATTAAAACACTGAATATCAGTGCAAAAAAGAAAGGAGATTAATTCAATGGGCCCAGGTTGGAAAAGGGACAGATAAAGAGGTCCAGTGACTCTAACCTTCAGGAACCTAACAGGAGGTTTTAGCTGAAATAAAAAGCAAAAGGTGCATGTGACCAAGCAGTCCTGCCCATCACTGACTTATCATTATCCTGGCTCCAGTCTCTACAGCAAAGTGGTGTAATAATTTATCACAACTGTGCAAAATATCTTCCCATGGGGCAAATTTTTCCTCTTGCTGGCACCAGCATTTTTCCTTATCTCAGCATGAGATTCCTGGGAAAATTCAGTTTCTTGGGGACCACTTTTTGAATAATCTGATAGCCAAAGAGAATACATATCTCTCTTTAGAGCTTCACTCCTGTCAGGATGGTGACAACTCCATCACAGAGGTACCTGTAAAGCAGGATCCTCGAGGCTTTCACAAAGAGAGCTGTTTAAATAGATATTTTGTATATTGTAGGCTGTGTGGTTCATGCGATCTATCTCTCAGTGACTTGACTCTCATCAGCACTGTGAAAATACCACACGTAGTGAACAGAAGAATGGCTAGGACTATGTGCCAATGGAACTTCATCGATTTGTGTTGTGGGACATCATTTGCCAATGCCTGTTGTAAATAAATCTTAGTTTCAATGATGCCTTTATTTTCACAGTATGTGAACGGACATAGAATATTCCATAGGTTCTAATATTCCCTCAGCATTATGATGGCTCCCTATTTATTGGGCCATTTCTCTCCTTTTTCATGTAGTCAGTGGAGGATGTGTAGAGTTCTGGAGAGTGATGGTAGCTCCATGTTCCATGAGGCCATCATGCTCTATGTGTTATAAGCTGTTTCTCCCCTCATGCCTATGCTTAGTTACCCCAGCCTCCTAGTTCCTAAACATACCAGACAGAAATTTTCTTTAGCACCTTGACCCTGTCTTTTCTGAGAGAGACAGAGAAAGGGCATGGTAGACTTTATATTCTCCAGCTCTCTGTTCTGAAATCACATTCTCAGTGAGAGCACCTGCTCTGTCATTCTCCACTTCTCTCTGAACCTGGAGCTAGGCTGGCAGCCAGCAAGCTGAAGCACCCCTCCTGTGTCTGCCTTCATCAGTGCTGGGGCTTGGGGCATGCATTTGTGTTCATGTCCAGCCTTTCACACGGGGGGCTGGGAGTTTGAAATTTGATCCTTTTGCTTGTGTACCAAATGGTCGTTCTTGCTGAGCCACCTCTCCAATCCCTCAGTGAGACCTTTTAATCAATGTCCAACCCAAAACACAAGAGGAGGCATTTGAAGCAGCTCTTTTAATAGAGAGGACTGGTTAAAAGAATGAAAGGTTGTAAGTGAGGTTACACAGAGGACAGTCATAATGGGCTGGCTGAAGGAGAAAGAGAAAATGATACATCTCAGACTCCACACTCTCTGAGTCATAGAGATGGATGCTGACAGATCTCAATTCCACTGGGAGCTACATGTACTGGCTGGTTTTATGTCAACTTGACACAAGCTAGAGTCATTATAGAGGAAGGAGCCTCAATTGATAAAAATGTCTCCATAAGATCAAGCTGTAGGCAAGTCTGTAAGGCATTTTTCTAATTAGTGATCAATGGGTGAGGGCCCAGCCCATGGTGGGTGGAGCCATTCCTGGGCTGGTGGTTCTGGGTTCTATAAGAAAGCAGGCTGAGCAAGTCATGAGGAGCCAGTCAGTAAACAGCATCCTCCATGGCCTCTGCATCATCTCCTGCCTCCAGGTTTCTGCCATGCTTGAGTTCCTGTCCTGACTTCCTTTGGTGATTAATAGCAATGTGGAAGTCTAAGCTGAATAAACCCTTTCATATCCATCTTGTTTTTTGGTCATGGTGTTTTGCCACAGCAAAAGAAACCATAATTAAGACACTAAGAGAGGGGCCTCTGACGTCAACAGAGCCAGAGACACATTGGCATCACTACTGAAGGAGATGTATAAGTAGCTGCAGTTGCTTGGAGCATCATCAGAAACTGCAAGACTTGCTTCCATTCCCATTTTGTTCATTACTGCCTTGAACTGATACTAGGAGATGGTATCTGGACCAGGCATTTCCATATTCTTGGCATCTTCTTCAAGAAACTGAAAGAAGGCATGCCAGACTTCAAAGTAACAAAGAAACTTCATTCAAAACCAAGTGACAACATAATCAGAAGTACTCTGTCAAGAGTGACAGCTGGCCCCATGAGTGGTAGAATGCAAGGGCACTGGCTATTGTTTTAGGCTTCCCTTTATGGGGTTCAAGAGAAAGGAGTTTGGTTGCTAAGGCTTGTAGTGCAGGTGGTTCTGTTTTGATTGACAGGCTTAGGTTATATAAGGTTTTGCCTACTGAGCATTTTCCTTCCCATGATGAATCTGATTTTAATCAAATATATACCCAATTATTTGTAGGCCTAAGATGGTACATGGGGTTTTTCCCCTAAAAGCTCTCTCAGAGGACAGAGTTTGTGTTATTGTGGACACACATGAGCATATACCTCTGTGTATAGAAGGAACCCTACATCCAATCTACATGTCATAGACAAACACTATGGTGTCTTTAGAGAGAGAGAGAGATGCCTGAGCTTTCTAGGGATGATGCTAACAGATGCCATAGACAAGGTATGTTATAAAATAGAAGTTAGTTTCCTTCAGTTCAGGAAGCTAAAAATCAGCTTATGGTCTTAGCAGAACTGGTTTCTTATTACAGTTCTCTCATTGGCACATAGATGACAATCCTGTGCCCATGTTTTCATGTAGATGATGGAAGTGTGGGCATCCTGGTTCCACCACTTCTTCCTCTTTATTTTTATCTATTCTATTTTTTATTGGTTGACAAGTTTATATGTGTCTGTAACGTATTTTGATCAAACCCACTTCCCATTTCTTCTCTTTCAATTTCTCCCCTATCTCCCCCACCATGATTCCCTCCCAACTTTGTGGGATAGTTTTTATTTTATTTTTAAAACTCACTGAGTTCTCTTAGTGCTACCTGTTTGCTCATGGGAACAGGGCAATCTAGGCTCTAAATAGGCCATTTATATCACACACTCTTCCCCACATGGCTAGGGGATCATTGTGGAAGAGGTGGCAGAAAGATTATAAGAACAAGAGGTAGTGAATGTCTGCAGTAAAACAGTACTTGCCAGACATGACAGAGCCTTGCCCACATGAACTCATGGTGGCTATGGTTGCAGGCACAAGACCTTCAGAAGATCAACCCAGTTAAATTGCCAACATAGATGGGAGAGGGGCTCCTAGAAGAACTGTGGGCAATCGATGGCTTCTGGGGATAAAGAGTCCATTTTCTTCAGGATGTGGCTCCTCAGAGGCTATGCAAGTTATTTGTTATTGTAAGGACACAAGTAATCTTAGGTTGGGATTCATCTTCCCAGTGGCCTCATTTTTTAACTTTGTTGCCTCTGTATATATGTTACTGCCAAATGTAGTCAAATTCTGAGGAACTGGTATTTGGGACATTAGCATATTGAACAGGGAAGGTTCAAAGTAGAACTATTTCCTAAGTGTTACATGCTACAATCTAGATTTCTTCTGCGTGTGTGTGTGTGTGTGTGTGTGTGTGTGTGTGTGTGTGTGTGTGTGTGTTGAAGCCAGAGGCCAGGCTCAGGTATCCTTCCCCAGGACCTATCTACCTTGTTTCAGAAACCCCTATCTACTTTGTTTTAGAGACCTGTTATGTCACTGGCCTGAGGCTTTCCTATCCTCAGTGAGGCTAGCCAATGAGTCTCATGACTTAGTCTAGCTCAACCTCCCCAGCACTGGGGTTAGAGGTACATGCCCAGATTTCATTTTTGTATTGACTTAACCAGTGCTTACATATTTCAAATGGAAGGCTTTTTGCTCTGGCAGCCTTCCATGTTTTACTCTTTGCATTTCCTCCCTGAACCGGAAAACTTCTCTGTGGGTGTTCAGAGATGTAGGCTGGACAGATTCATTCATTCATTCATTCATTCATTCATTCATTCATTCATTTGTTTATTTTCTGAAAGCATCCTGTGGAGCTGACTGGGTGGACATTAGGCCCTGTCGGGAGATAGATCAGCTGTTACAATAAAAACTTCAGCATTCCACTGGCAGAGAAAGGGGCACTGTGTCCTGTCTTACTCTTTACCTGAGTGATGAGTGTGCTATCACACTGATAAAACTGACTGCATAGGTCATGGGATGGCATGACACCTTTCAGCTGGCAGAGATGGTCCCATGTTTATAAGTCAGTGTTCCACTCAGAGGACTCCCCCCCCCCCCCCCCCCCATGAGGTAGCTGATGGACAAGCTAGCAACTCTGAGGTGGGGAAGGTTCAGAAAGAAAACATACCCTCTCTGACCTTGATGTAAATCGAATCTGTCACGGAACACACTGGTGAGGGCTCCTCTTGTCTGCTTGTGCTGTTTGTTCTATGGACAGCCCACCAGATAGCTTTCCATTCTCTCCTCGAATATTGAGTGACCTTGGAAATAGCCTAATCTGTCTTGGCAGATTGAAGATAGAGAAAACAAGCAGGCCAGACAGACCTGCTGGTTCCTGCTATTGATCAGTAGCTTGAATGAAAGATCATTATGAGCTGAAGAGATGTGTCAGACACAGTGTCAAAGGTGGAAAAACTCAAAGCATATCCTGACAGCAAGAAGTGATTAAAAAACAAAACAAAACACATGCAATTGTACATATGAATGCACATGCACACATACATACACATACAACACAATACACACATATACACACATAAATAAACACACATGCATAAACATTGCTACACATACATACATACACATCATAACACACAGACACACACAGACACACACACACACACACACACACACACACACACACATGCCAAAGCAACTTTTATTCCTTTCTTGGCTTGATTTATTTCTTGCCCTGAGACATTTCTCTCCAATACAGAATTTCAGAGTCTATACTTACTTATTTAAGGATGGGCGAGGCCCAGAGAGATGAAATGAATACCTAAGATTGCTTCTTTCTCAACTCTCTCATCTTTTTGGTTTCTTATAGGGTGTTGCTAGTACAGTTGAAACATTCAGTTCAAACCTCACCCAGTTAAGTCCAAGCTCTTCCCTCACCTTGTAGCTTGCCCTCTTAAACTCATCAGGTTCCCAGCATAAGACTCTAACATCAAATTTGTGTCTTGAGGTATAATAATAGAACATGCATTCAGGAGCCTGGAACTGAGGGCAAATGCACATGGGTCTGTGCTGACTCTGACACCCATGGATACATGCATCTGGGGACTTTATTTTACCCCACCTAGCTTCTCTTTCCCCATCTTGAGAACATATACACTGATACTTGCTCTCCCTGCTTCCCTTAGAGGAAGTTAAGTTTCCTTTAGTTCATGAAGGCAGTTGTAGGCTTCAGCTCTAGCATGTGTCCTCTGAGAGGGGTAAATTCTCACTCTGCTCATGCCTACTGAAACTATAGGCAGTAATAATCACATGACTGTCTATTCCAGAAAGACAGAGGCAGGTCTAAATCTGGGCATTTGTGATCAACAGAAGGAGGAGGGGGCCTATCTGCTAGGAATCACCAGAAGAACAGATGCTCTGGGCATAGAGGCAGAAAAGGAGAGAGAAGAGAATTGAATAAATCTGGAATCTGAAGGGTGGACCACAGGCTGGCTCTATAGGAAGCTGTTGCAGCTCAGGCCCGAATTCAGCCTTCAGAATTTCTCCTCCCTTAGGAATATATCCATCTCCTTAAGGCCTCCAACTGATTGGATAAGGGCCATCCACATTATTGAGTGTAATCTGCTTCATTCAAAGTCTACTGATTTAAATATTAATCTCATAATTATATCTTCATAACAATGTATAGACTCATGTTTGGACTAAAACTAGGCATCACAGCCTAGCCATGTTGACTCTGAAAATTAACCACCACAGATGGAAATTTCCAGAACTGTGGAGCATGTAAGAGGAGATTGGGATAGTCTAAAGAGGAGCACAGAAAGAGAAAGAGTGGTGGTTTGTCCTTATTTGGAATCATCTAGAAGTGACATCCCTGGTCTATGAAAGTATTTAATTCAGAAAGAGAAGATATCATGAATGTGGGCAGCACCATCTCATAGGCTGCAGTCTGAACTGAATAAAAAGAAGAAATGGAGGATTTAAGTTGAGTGCCAGAATTTACCCCTCTCTGCTTCCTGACTGCAGAAACCAACAAGACCAATGGCCTCACATTCCGGCT
This sequence comes from Peromyscus leucopus, assembly GCF_004664715.2. Taxonomy (NCBI): domain Eukaryota; kingdom Metazoa; phylum Chordata; class Mammalia; order Rodentia; family Cricetidae; genus Peromyscus; species Peromyscus leucopus. The sequence continues at coordinate 158,822,765 of NC_051065.1, forward strand.
GCCATGCTATCCCTCCATGATGGCGAGTATCTCCTCAAACCATGAGCCAAAATAAATGTTTTCTTCAGGCTGCTTCTTACCTGGTATTTGCTCACAGGAGTAACCAGTATGTGGTGATATATTGTGTACCCTAATAAACTTGGGGATCAGAGGACAGAGCCAGCCGCTAGATTAGACATAGAGGTCAGACAGTGGTGGCATACACCCTTAACCTTATCACTCGGGAGGCAGAGATCTGTCTGGATCTCTGTGAGTTCAAGGCCACACTGGGAACAGAGCCAGGTGTGAGATCTTGCACTTGAGATTTCATGTCTTTGCTTGGGAAGGACACATGTCTTTAATCCCAGGAAGTAATATGGCAGGGCACAGAAAGGTATATAAGGCATGAGGAAACAGGAACTCACTCTTTCAGCTCTTTGCAGTCATATCTGGGGAGAGAAGGAGGAGGGCCAGGCTGCAGGGAGGGTGGTCAGATTTGTTTAGAGCAGCAGCCTCTGGAATCTTTGTCATTAACATTCTTATGCTACTAGGCCTTGATTATTTCCCTAGAGGCCCCATCTACAAATAAAGCCACATGACGGATTAAGACCTTACTACATTATCTTTGTGGGAAGACACAAACATTTGATCTACAACTGAGTTCATGAAATAATTAACATTATAGAATAGTGGAAGTTTGGGTACAAATCTTTTTATACACCATATATCAGGGGTCAGGGTGACCAGTCCCTTCTGAGGGGACACTTGAGTTTGCAGCAAGGCACCGGGCCCCAAGGAAAGTTTTTCTTGTATCCCTGTATTGAACTTAGCCACACAGTGTTAATTCTCACTGGGCGCAACACCTTACTTTCACTGTACTGACTCTGACTCCAAGGAAGATTGGCTAGCACTGACACAGCCTGAGTTTTCTCTCTCCATCATGGGCATATGCTAATGAAGTGAACAAAATCCAACATTAGGCCTGTGGCCCACTTCAGGAAGCTGGCAGATTTAGATGTCAGTGAAGAGTTTATATCACCAAAGATATAATCTCAGAAATTTATTTTTTAATCTTAGTAACTTATTGACACCCAAAGAGGGAAACCAAAACTGGAATCCAGTTGACTATATTGTCATCACCGTTGCTAGGCAGGGTATGCTGGCGGCTCATTCCAGACCTGGAAGTTTTTGTTCTCCAGCTTAACTTCAGGTAACACAAATAGGCAGGAAGAGGCCTATTTCCTTGTTTAGTGTTGTGTTAGCTTTTTTTGGGGGAGACATGAATGAAGGATATAGCTACCTTTCCTAGAATATAGGTCTAATCATCCCAGATGGGGCACTGTGGACAGATTAAAGTAATGGCTCCCTCAAAGCCCAATTTGCTGAGCCAGCAAGTTAATTGAGCTGGCTCACAGAGCATGAGTGAAGTGTTACTTAAAGGAGCATGTGTGACCACCCAAATAGCAGCATCACCACAAAGTCCTACCTCATTCTGAATGAGGACCTCATGGAGGCTACTTCATGGAATTTTTTTGGCTGACCTTCCATCTCTTATATACATCTCCCAACATCACTTGCAGCTGGGGGTGGCACAGGACAGCTTGATGGCTGAAATCTCAGGGGAGCATCCTGTTCCCCTCTCCTCACTCCTACTAGAGAGTGTCAGTGACTCTATCACCATCACCATCACCTCATTAGTTCCCTATGTTGCTGTGGATATCATTCTATATAAATAAAACACTGATGGCCAGTGACCAGGCAGGAAGTAGGTGGCCAGGCAGGAAGTAGGTGGGACAAGGAAAGAGGAGAATTCTGGGAAGTGGAAGGCTGAGGGGGGAGACACTGCAGCCACCGCCAGGACAAGCAGCATGTAAAGACTCTGGTAAGCCACCAGCCACGTGGCAAGGTATAGATTAATAAAAATGGGTTAATTTAAGATAAAAGAACAGTTAGCAAGAAGCCTGTCACGGCCATACAGTTTATAAGTGATATAAGCGTCTGAGTGATTATTTTATATGTGGATTGTGGGACTGCGGGGCTTGGGGAACCTGGAGAGAAGCCCTCCAGCAACACTATGTTCAATTGATGGCTGTGGCTACTGGCCAAGTAATGGTATTCCAAAATGGTGATGGGATGATCATGCTGTCCCTGGTGGGGAAGACCACAGTATAGCAGTGTGATGGCTGTGGTGAAGGATGGGGCCAGCTGGCTGAGGAGCACTGGAGTCATGTTCAGGAAAGCTGATGTGGGTACTGTGTATCTCAGTTGTGCAGCCCAGACTCTATGTCTTGGGCTGTATTTGCTCCTGGCTTTGTCAGTCATGTTGGTCAGACTCCAGCTGCTGCTAGTTCTGGGTCGAGGGACTCAGTCAATGTCAGCTGATTGGGCAGGCTTGAAGGAGGGTTTTAAAAGGAAGCAGGGGAGCTGTCCTAGGCTCTAAAATGAGCAGCATCTGAATACCTTTCTAGGGTCACTTGACAAGTGTTTCCCTTTTGCATTTGTCCCATTTTTGGTTACACTTTCTAATTTTAAAAGAAGGCATGGCTTTCCCTGTATAAACCCAGGACAATAGAAGCACAATAGAGCATCGCTTTTCTATTTCTATCCAGAAGAATGCCTCCTCCCCCCTCCCCCAGGATCAGTGACAGGAAGCAAACCATGAGACACACCTGAATCATTGCAAGTCCAGCTGATCCTATGGTTTATATGAGTATATTCCAGAGGTTTGTGTGTTAAAATTTTACTTCTTGCGGTTGTGTTAGTAGAGGTGGAGGTAACCTGTGGGAAGTTCTTAGGTTATTGATGATAGACCTTGAAAGGGAGTGTGAAACTCTGATCTGGTGCTCTCTTTATTGCCTGGTTCAAGATGTGACCACTAGCTATGACATGAGTACCCAACACCCCCGTTCTCTTCCTTCACAAAGAACTAAGCTGACGCAGGCCTGCACCTTTGAACCTCTGTAACTATGAGTCCACATAAACTGCTCTATTTCATTAGCCACCATCTCAGGTATATACAATGAGCTGTATATACCCAGTAAATAATACCCAGTAAAGCACCCATTTTCCTGAGTTAGTTCTAGAGAAGGAAGCTGAGATCCTGTATTTCTTATATGCTGCCAGAAGTTATAAGACACAGACCTCTGATTTTATACTAGATGTTAAGGACATAGAACTAAATGTTACTGTTGTGTTAGGGTCCTAGAATCAAGTAAGTGGTCAAAAAGATTCAGATCCAATCTCACTGCCTTTACTGTATGTTGCCAGCTTCTAGTCCACAGTTACTAGTATCTCAAATCTTAAGTGATGCTGAAACCAGATGTGACAGTAATATTCATAAACATCCAGCCTATCATTTGACATGCTGTTAATCTTCCATGAATATAAGCTCTTATTATGTTATTAATAATAAATCCTGCTAATTCAATGCAAATTAGTCACAGACATTTGTTTTATAATCCTTGTCATCTTATTTCACTCATTTCATTTCCTTGAGGAGTAAGACAATGTGGGGCCATTTCTATCACATAACGCTTCTGAAGATAAAAATATAGTCAGTTTCTTATCAAATATCCATTGTATACAGTGTATAATATAACACATCCTTCATAAGACTCTGGTGGGTCAACTAGTTTCAAGACATCTGGATGAGTGACTAATTTGTTTCCTTTGCCTCAAGTTGTTGGCCATTATATAGACAGAGCGGGTGTCCCCAAGGTGGTGTAGATACCATTCAAAGCCAAAAGATCTCCCAGTGAAAATTTCAGCCCAGGTATGCTATTTGACTTCATGGAAACAAGCAACTTATAGATTGGGGTTGGTAGAATGATTTGAAGTTTGGTTACTTAATGTGTATAGTTTCAGGTCTACATAAACTATACACACTAACACATTGTCCTGTCTGTGCTTATTCATTTCTTGTTTTAAGAATTTATCTTGGGGAACTGGAGAGATGGATCAGTGGTTAATAGTACTGACTGCTCTCCTACAGGACCAGTATTGATTTTTATTTTCCCAGTACCCACATGGTGACTCACAATCATCTCTAAGCCCATGTACTCTGATACCTTCTTCTGGCCTTCATGGGTACCAGACACACACATGGTGCACATTCACATGTAGGCAAACACTCAAACACATAATATATATTGGAAAAAAAGCCATGGGAAGGATGGTATTTATTTAATGGGAAAAACCATATGACCTAATAGGTAAATCTTAGGCTCTGCAGTCTTGTGCAGCTAGTTCAAACAATTGCTCTACCACTAAATACTTGAATATTGGATTATTCACCCAAACTCCCCTGAGTACTGGTTTCCTCACAGCTCCACCAGTAGTATTCCTATCTCAGATGTCAATCACGTAAGTTTCATATGTTCTGTTCTAGGTGAGGGTAGAACCATGTATTGGTCCTTTCAGGTGAACTCTGATGCTTTTAGCCAGTATTTCATGTCACCCCTACTGACATTTTGCCACAATCTAAGTCCACATTTAAAATTTAGCTGTCAGTGTAGACTGATGGCATTTGACTGAAGAGAACTTCTGAAGACTTTTCTGTGAAAAAATGTGGTGTCTATGGCATCTGTCAGCCGTGTCTGGCAACTCTTGGGGAAATAGAGTAAAAGATTTGTAAATGACCTAAGTGCTGTGGGATGTCTTTCTGTATGCTGTGAATGTGTGTTGCTCTCATTGGTTGATAGTAAAGCAGTTTTGGCCTATGACAAGGCAAGATAAGGTTAGTAGGTTCAGTCAAACTGAGGGAGAAGGGCAGAGTCAAGGCAGATGCTGAGAGCCACCCAAGAAGCAAGATGTGAAAGAATTGGTAAGCCACAGGCCATGTGGTGATACATAGATTAATAGCAATGGGTTAATTTAAATATAAGAGCTACCATCCAAGCATTTATAATTAATATAAGTTTCTGTGTGGTAATTTGGGAAGTGACTGCTGGTTATAATCAGATAGATGGGACAGAGAGCTGTTCCTCTGTTTACATAAGGCTATTGCAGCTTGCAAAAACAAAACCATGACCATCTCAAACATTGCTATTATGTTTATCAGTAGAGTTGCTATCCCTCTGTTTTTTAGAGGATCAGCTAAGGAATGGGATGATAAACATCTTCCCCAAGGATAACTGTGTCTTGAGAGGAACTTCAGGATTTGAATATAGGTGGTCTTCTCCTACAAGATTTGCTTAGAAATGGTCTTTTGCCAGGTCACACTGTTCTGTCTCATAAGATATTAAGTTATGAACTAAGAGAAGAACAAATGACTTCAGCTAACCTTAAGAGCACACATGGCCTCCAGTCCATCTTTTCCTTTCTTTCACTTTAATTTGTGTGTTTGTGGTATGGTATGTGGTTTGTGAATGTAGGTATGGTCACACATGAAGGTACAAAGGTTGACTTCTAGTATCTTCCCCCATATATATATTCCTAGATATGTTCTTTCAGTGAATCTGGATCTTATCATTTTAGAGAGACTGGGTGAGTATTGAGCCTCAAGGATCTGCCTGTGTGTAGATTCCTCAACAAGTTACAGATGTGTGCTGCTGTGTCTAGCTTATGTAGATGCTGAGGATTTGAACTTAGGTCCCCATGCTTACACAGTAAACATATTACCACAGTAAGCATCTCAGCTCACAAATGTGTCTTCCTATGGGCAGTGACTATATGAGTTAAAAAATGTGTGTGAAAAAGTGATATTTATGTTTGATGATATATATATATATATATATATATATATATAATATACACATCACAATCTGATTACAGTGATCATCTATTGTTCTGATTATTTTGCAAACATCCTCATCAACATGAAAAGCCATATGATTCTAACAGTACAAGGACTGGTAATCTAGGTAATGGGCAAAACTACCAGGTGTCTCAGCCTGTGTGGTTGAGGGCCAGCAGAAGCAACAGCAGCCCCTGCCTCAGCTCCAGCCTCAGCCCCTGCTACAGCCCCTGCCTCAGCCTCTGTCTCTGCCTCAGGGTCTCAGAGTGTAACTTGGTAGACTGATGGACCTATTCATTTGCTTTCTGGATTTTTTTTTTAACCCTCATTTGACAGATCTCATTTTAATTTTTTGTATTGTCCATAAATATCTTCAACTTGAATGAGCAGATGATTACCACCTTCTAGACTCAGAAAACTTGCATGCACAGCTCTGGGCCATGTTTCTGTTCCTGTGTGGTATGCAGCTGGTCATGCTGACTGCCAGCACGAGGATACAGTGGAATGAGAATCATTTAGTAAATCTTCACTCTGGAGTTTCTACTCAATGGTGGGGCCCTGATGCCTAGAGAAATATAGAGATATTAAAGACAAGAGCTGGGGATGTAGCTCATGGAATAACTGAAGTGGAAGTGTGCTTAGTATCTTCTTGGGTTCTATGTTATATACATGTACATGCATCTTTGCATAAGTGTGTATGTAGTATGCAGTGTGTATGTGTGTATATGCACATGGAGAGGCTAGAGGTCATCACAGGGTATAATCCTCTATTTCTTTCCACCTATTATTCTGAAACAGGATCTCTTACTGTACCATTGTACATACTGTCTGTTTTTAGTATATAGACATACTGTACTAAAGACTTACTTTAGTCTAGAGTGTCTGACCAGCAAGTCTCTTCCCATCTTTCTCTACTCTCCAGCATTGGGGTTGTAGATATGCTCCATTGCATCTCATTTTATGAATGTGCTGGAGATCTGAATTCAGGTTCTCATGCTTTCTCAGCAAGCACTTTACTCACTTTGCCCTCTCTCCAGGCCTTGTGTTATGGATTTTGAAAATTCTATGAATATTTATAAGATGCGTGGTATATTCTTTGGGTAAAGCAACCTTCCCCCAACCTCTTAATCCAAGTTGGAAAAGATCTGCATTTTAAGATTTTTTTTTTTTGCCTCAAGCTCTTAAAAAAACCCATAAATAAGGCACTAAAACCACAATGAAAACCATGATACAATGAAGCCATTGTCTTTGAAGGATGTAGATCTTTCATTAGTGTGTATGTGTGGCCATCGGAAAAGTTCCTGGTACCTTAGTTTCTGATATAGCAGGAAGAACAAGATTTCAGCTTCAAGGATTTTAAACCACAAGGCTCATTCCAACCATCAGGAGACATAGTCACTAAGACACAGCTGCTGATTTCCTTGGTTACATCATCTCTAACCATTGCCTACAAGTCTTACAAGGACATAGTGAGAAAGTGACTTTCTATAAACCAGGAAGATAGTCCTCACTAGGAATCAACTAACCCTGTCGGCACCTTGATCTTGGACCCCTTGCCTTTAGAACAGTCAGTGGTTTTTGCATACCTGGCCTGTTGTATTTTATTATGGCATCTCAGTCCATGTAATTTAGCAGTTATATCAGCTAATGCAGTATGAGAAAGCCTGGGGTAAGACATGGCTGGGTCCCTGGAGATGAGAGGAACACCTAAGCTGTGGTGATCCAGGAGCCTGATCAATATACTTTGTACCCAGGGAGGTGAGCCAAAGTTCAGGTTTTAGAGGATACAGCAAATAAAGCTAGGTGGGACATAGCTATGGTGGTTTGGCTGAGAGATGTGCCCAGATAGGTTTCAGTATTCAAATTCTTGGTCCCCACTGGGTGGTGCTGTTTGGAGAGGTTTGGAAGGTGCAGCCTTGATGGAGAAATTGCATTGCTAGGGTGATATTAGAGAGTAAAATGCCTACTAGTGACAGAGCTGTGCTGAAAGAGGAAGTGATGTAGCTGGGCGGAGAAAGGAAATGAGATGGCAGGGACAGAAAGGCATATAGGCATTGGTATATAGGAATAAGGTCTCTTTGGAAGCTGAGGAGATGGTGAGGTGAGGTTGGCTGTGGCTTGTCCTATTCTTCTGATCTCTCAGTTTTTACCCCAATATATGGCTCTGGGTTTTTTATTAATAGACAGTTTAACAATTCATCTTACATACTAGTCCACTCTGCTTCCAGTGTAACTCTTCCTTTACTGTTTATTGTTTAAGATGTAAGTTCCCAGCTTCCTGCTCCCACTACCATGCCTGCCTGCTCTCATGCTACCCTGCCATGATGGACTCCCATCCTTCTGTAGTCCTAAGGCCAAATCACCTCTTCTTTCTTTAAGTTGCCTTGGTTGTGGTATTTTATCAGAGCAACAGAGAAGTATCAAATACCGTTTTCCTGGGTGGCTTGTCACACCTCTACTGTGCTTGGGTTGGCGAGAAGAGAGGAAAGCTGCTATGCTTTGAAGCCCACTCTTGGTCTTGTGTTTTAAACTCTCTTCCTTGCCAAGCTCTGCTTTGACATAGCTTGCTTGAGACAAACTGCAATGGTCACAGGTTTAAATATTAAATTATAACCAGCCTCTTTCCACAGATAGGTTTAATTCTCTTATTAGAATTTTTAAAGTCTAGAAAATGTAACTCAATTTTTGCTTGTCATCTAAGCAAAGGGATTGCTATTTTGATTTCTAATGACAATTTGCCATGGTACAAAACTATGATAGTCCAAATAGAGGTTTCTTTGTAAATAATTTCCTTTGTGATCCACACTTTCTGAATTCTGAAGACCTGCCTGCCTGGGTACCCACAGATGCTTTGTAATATATATCTAGGAGCCCAGGCTTTGATTTGGATAGATGAGAGTGATGAATCCTGTATCCTTCACTTAGCAGCTCTGTGTTTTTCCGTTAGGAATGGGACCCCTTGGTATTCCAGCAACTGAGACAGAAATGTTATTTAGGACTCAGGATTAAGTGACATGGTGCACATAAGAGACATGATGGGCACAGATCTTAGCATACGGTGATAGCTCAATATCTATTATATTATCACAATCTAGAGATGACTGTTTAAGATGTAATTATTAATGTTATGCAGCCACTGTGACCTAGACTCCCAAATATATCAATTTACTCTGCATTTGAAGATGACAGTACACATTGTGGTCAAGGACACACTGCAGTAGTGTGGATCCATGTCTGATTACAGCTTGTGTTCAGTGAGTGTTCATTTCCCTCCCTTCTTGTATTACTTTCCCTTCTCATTGCTATGACAAAATACCTCGCAGGAAGCAGTTTAAGGAAGGAAGAAGGAAGGATTTACTCTGGCTTAAAGTTTGAGAAAATACAGTTGATGGTGGTGAGACTGGACTAGTGACAGGAGCAGGAAGCTGGCTGGTCACACTGCATCCAAAGTCACAGAACTGAGTGAGCATAGACTAGGTATGGACTATGACATCTCATGGCTTACTCTCATGTCACATATCCTCTGGCAAGACTCTACAACCTTCCCAAACAGCACCACCAACTGAGGACAATGTTCAATCACATGAGCCTATATGGGACATTTCTCATTTAAACCAAAGTACTCCTTGTCATGAGCAGATTTTGTCCATGTCTTAGAAGCCACTATTCTGGCCTCCTTTTAGCCTCTCAGAATGGGGAAGGAAGATCCACATTATCAAACTAGTTTTGTTAGGTGCTTGAGAGATGGCTCAGTAGTTGCTGCTCTTGAAGAGGACCTAGATTTGAGTTCAAGCACTCACATGACCACTCTTTGTAACTCCTGTCTCAGGGGATCTAACATCATCTCCTGGCCTTTGTAGGCACATAAGTAAGTGCACAGATATACATGCAGTCAGAACACTCATACACATAGAGTATAATAAATTTTTCAAAGTAATTTTGAATATGATACCTGTGGGATATATTTGTAAATTAAAATTTAAAGTTACTAATATTCTACTTGTTTGTAAGTCAGCAATGTTGCTGAAACACAGCCAATATAGGTTTGTAGATAGCATCATTTCTTGATTCAATCTAGGGACCTGAAGCAGCCTCCGTGTTCTGTTTAAATACCTCAGTTTAAGGGTACGAAGATTGATCTTGAGTGTCAACTTGACTGCATTTAAAAATCACAATGGAAACATGGCCCTGGGTATTTCTATGGAGGTGTTTCTAGAAAGTTTTAACCAAGGAGGGAAAGCCCACCTTGAAGGTGGACAACACTAACTTATGGGCTGGGGTCCTGGAATAAAATGATAAAAGCAAGCTGAGTGCCACCATTCCTTTCCCACTAGTGCCTGCCTACAGGGGCGATGTGAGAAGCTGCTTCGTGCTGGCACCGATACACCTTGATGGACAGAACTCCTTAAGCTGCTGTTGGCAGGCATTTCATTGTAGCAAAGAGAAGAGTGACTGATGTAAAGGGCCGCCTGGAATGAGCTGTGGCTCCTGCCATTAAAGCATCCATAAACTATCAGGAACAAGCATGTGACAACAGAAACAGAAACAGGAATAACTGACCCTGTGGATCAATTACTCACCATTTTGAATACGAAGCGACTGTCATGTGTCCAGTGAACTATTTATCTTTCCAGCTGGACCCCAACACCAGTACAGAAACCAATTTTTTTCACAGCTTTCCTGGGCTAAGCCCCTGCTGTATAGACATATGTGATTCTGTAGTTTTCTTTCTTCACACTGATCTATATTGACTTTCGCACCACTGTATTCTGAGTGCCAAGCAGTTTGACATACAGTAGGTGTTCAGTACAGGCTGGTGTGGCCTGCCCTGGTCTGAAGAATGCAGCTAATGAGTCACTGGCTTGGTTGATGAAATGGTCAAAAACAGGTTTGTGCCCAGGAGGGGGAGCTTCATCCCTCAGAAGTTTCCTGGGCCTTCTGGGGAAACTTTGGTTAAGGTTTTAATGCATGTCTATTTTCTTAGAATCTAGGAGGGAGCTGGGGCAGATATGGGAGGGATATGAGGGAGAGAGAGGAGGATGAAATGATGCAACTATATTTTAATTAAATTAAAAATAGTATTGCAAAAATTTAAAAAAAAGATAAAGATAAAAGGAGGGACCTGGAGTCATCTAGTTCAGGCACTTTTCTCCCAGCAGAAACAGGGTTGTTAGCCAGTGGCTCCTCTTTCCACTCCATTCCTTTTTCTTTCTAGCTTCCCTCCTTCTCTCTTTTAGGAGTTGAGTCAGGCATTGCTTAGCCACAGGGATGTGCTCTGAGAAATGAGCTGTCAGGCAGTTTTGTCTGTGTGCAAACATCACGGAAAGGAACACACACACACACACACACACACACACACACACACACACACACAGAGTCCTGGACTATGTAGATTAGTCACTCTGTGGCCTCTTGATGCAGTCCAGGGACACAGTTCAGGCTCAGGCAGAAATTGCTTGTTTTGCAAGCATAAGGACCTGAGTCCAATTCTTCCAGAGTCCATGCTAAAAACAACAACAACAACAACAACAACAACAACAACAACAACAACAAGGACCTGGGCATAACGCGAATGGCTCACTCATGCTTGTAATAGTAGTGCTGGGGAGGCAAAGACAGAAGATCCTTAGGGCTCACTGGGATCAATGAGCAGTCTCTGATGTGAGTTCCAGGCAAGTGTGAGAGCCAACACTGCCTCAAAAAACAAATGGTAGATGGCACCTGAGGAGCTACATCTGAGATTGTCCACAGGCTTCCATGTGTACACACACACACACACACACACACACACACACACACACACACACGTATCTACCTACACACATGAAGCACATACACACTCGAGATACAAGCTTGAGATGTCTGAAGCTGCTATTGGGGAATAATGATGTACTATTTTAGTGTTAACTAGTTGTTTCTTATAATTAGAGTGCATATATTCAACTGTTGATAAAATATACATAATGAACACATATAGACTTTCTAGTTACCAGGCAAAGGGTGTTGTGAGAGGGTGTTGTGTATCATAGGATGTGTGCATTTTCACCCGACTACAGAGTGCTGGTATATATCCTTATTGCCACAAGCAAGTGAGCAACATGTTAGGCTGTGACATTGCAGATCTATGTCACCTGGTGGAAGGAATATTTAGGTGTCCTTATGATCTCACTGGACTGCTATTATATCTGTAGCTGATTTTATTGAAATGTTATTAGGTGGCTCATGGCTAGTTACTGAGCACTTGCTGTATACCCAGGCTCTTCCCATTTTCCTCCTCATAGACTTGCTTTGTTACCTTCCAAAATTATGCCACTCCTACATCCATGGGGAGGATGTTTCCTCTTTCTGCTTGCTGCCTGGGTTGTTCACATGCTAATACAATGAGCAGAATCTGCTCTGTGATATCAGCTGTCTTTAAAATCCAATTTCTGCTTCAGTATTGCAAATGCTATGAAATAAGCTTGCAGCATCTGGGAGTCCCGCTCCTCTGAGTTTTCTTTAGATCTTTGATTGCAGGGACTAGATGCTCTTGAGTTATTTAACTGTTATCATCATTAGGTTCTGATTGTAGATCAGGAGAGTGAGTTGGACCAGCAATAGACAGGTGTGTGCTTGACCAAAGGCAGCGTAGGAAGAAAACAATCCTGACTCTGTTCCATTTGGGGCTTTTCTGAGTCCCCTCCACTCTTCAGGTCTCCTGCCTTTAGGTGCTCAAAGAGTTCTGTTACATACTTCTGGATTGGTCACATCCAAAGTGTACCTAAACTTAGCATCTGCTTACCAAGAGAAGGACCAAAGAGATAACAAGGCCCATTGCTCTGGGAGGTTAGCTATTCTAAAGAAAGACAGAACCAAGCATGGTGGTTGACACCTGAAGTCTAAGCACTTGAGAGGCTGAGGCAAGAGAATTGCTATAAGTTGAGGCTAGACTGGGGAAAAATAAAAGAAAAAACTTGTTGGGAGACCAAGCAAGGCAGGAGGATTTCAGGTTCAAGGCCAGCCTAGGCAGCTTAGTGAGTTCAAGGCCAACTTGAGTTTTATAGTGAGACTCTGTCTCAACAAATGAACTGAACCAAATGTAGGGGAAGAGTCAACCCAAACAGGTAAGTAATCAACAGGAAAGCCCATGAGCACAGTCAGTGCAGAGACTCATAACTGGTCAAAATGTGCAGGAGAAGGTACTGAGTGCTTGTTTCTAAATCAGACATTCTTATCAATTCCCTACTTCTGCTAAGGATTCAGAAACATTGAGGATGTAGACAGAATGTTGGAGCCAGAGGATACAGGGAGTGATGTGGAATGCTATCTTTTGGATATGAGTTGGCTTTTCCACTCATAAACTCACAGCAGCTTTGGCTACAAGCAGAAGACTTGTACAAGACCATGTCAGCCCAAATTCTTGTACAGAAGGAGTCCACCCCTTACTGAGGAGCTATTAGTAGCTGATAGCTCTTGGAGATGGGAGAATATTCTTTGAGGATGTTACCATTGATAGGTTTCCCATACTCCAGTGAATGGTCCCTCATCCACGCACTTATGATGGAAAGCACTACCTGGACTTAAATGGTTAAAAAAACTCAAGACAGAGGCAGGAGAAGAAGGTGTTGGGAGGATATTGCAGATGGAAAATACAGGGTGTATATGGTCAAATGTTATTATATACCTGTATGAAAATCTCAAAGAATAAGAACAAAAAAGAACAGCAAAAAGAAAGATAGAGGGAAAAGAATGAAAGGAAAAAGCAAGGAAAGATGAACACAAAGAAAAGAAGAAAGACAGACAGGAAGGAAGAAAGCTCTCGCTCAAGTTGGGCCTGGCCCCTGGCTACTCCTCAATATACAAATTAGTGCCAAATTTGAAGGAATGAAGCTATGAAATGCTTAACATCTTCCAAGTTTCCTGATCTTGACAAACGGTACATGCATTCATATAACACCCTCTGAAGATGTATGGGAAATGAAAGGAATGCTGCATGAGATGCCAAGTTCATGACCAAATTGAACAATGGAAATAGTCTTAGGGATTATCAGATTTGGGAGGAGGTGATGGGGGGTGGTGGTGATGAGGTTAATGTGGCCTAAAAATTCTGTTTTCTTGGGTGTTTGTCCATTAAGAACAATTGAGATGTTTTGTTTTGGTTTAGTTGAAAGTGACTGATTAGTAATGTCTACTGTGGGTCTGGTAATGAACACAGTGGCACAATGACCAAGGTTTTGTCATCCCCAAGTAGTCTAGGGGCCTTTCTTTCCACTGAAGGGAAGAACCATCTTGTCCCCAAAGTTATACAGAAAAATTGGTGTCAAGGAACAGCCTGGCAGTCAAATGTCATGACTCAGCTAAAGTGCTTATCCCCATAATGTTATCCACTTCTGTTCTTGAGTCCTCACTGTATTCTGTTCAAGCTTCTGGCTTGCTGGAGGTAATAGAAACACCAAGAGGGCAATTCCCAAGAAAAGGTGGCAGTAATATGGGCACTGATTGTGTATAGTCAGCTTAGCCTGAAGGTGTGCTTATGCATGTTATTTGCAGCTAGTCTGAGCGATATAACGAAACTATGTATGCATGGCTCTGACTGTCTGGACCCTGGAGAAGGTAAAAGTGAAGTCTTTGCAGAAGAGAAAAGAAGGCAAATCAGTGGGCATTGCAAAAGATCAGATCACAGAGTAGAAGTGAGAAATGGATGGAGTGTCAACTTGCTGAGGGTGGGGTAGGGAAGCCTTGTGGTACGAGGACCCATTTTCCATTTGGCTCTCAAGGGTAAGGCCCTGTGAAAATCTTTACATAGCCTGTATGAATACAGAGGCAGTGTTGGTCCCTTCTCTTTCCTTCCTCCTGCCTACCTGAAATACTGATATCTGCTTTGCCAAAGTTGACCTGGTCACTGGCTTGCTGCAGCAGGAGTGGAAGGCATTGTCTCTATTATGCATCCAGGAGAGTGCTGAGAACTCTAGGGATGCCATATTCGGTTGATTTCTTAATTAATATTGGTTTGTTTGTATTATCACCCCTAGTTCTTACAGCAGTTAACAGAGATCAGTGATAGGGTTGAAGATTCTCAGAGTCTTTTTTTCCCATATGCTCATTGGCTCTGTTTACTTTGGATAAATACTTCATTTTTCTGTGCCTCAGTTTCCTAATGTGTAAAAACGGTTGTTCTCCAGGGGGTATGGATGCTGTGGAACAAAATAAGTAGAATTATAGAAAATGCTTAAAGCGGTGCTTAAATAAGTTCATGGGCATCTGTACACATGCACACACGTGGGCACACACAAACAAATAAGTGCAATGTAAGTGTTAACTTTTCCATTTTTTTGAGATATATTTCACTATGTAGGCTGGGCTAGTCTCAAACCCACAATCCTCCTACTTTAGCCTATTCAATGTTGGGATTGCAGGCATGTAGCACGACACTGGACTCAGTAGCTATTTTTTAATCACAAGTATAAATTCCATCTGTCTGTCTATCTGTCTATTTGTCTGTCTCTATCTATCTATCTATCTATCTATCTATCTATCTATCTATCTATCTATCTATCTATCTATCTATCTACATTCTTATCTGTCTGCCTGTCTATCTGCCTGTCATTCTGTCTGTGTCTGTTGTTATATATGTGAGTGATGTGTGTGCACCTGTGTGTGGATGTACACCTCATTGTGCATGTCAGAGCCAGAGGATGAGGTCAGGTGTCCTGCTCTATCACTCTCCATCTTTTTCTCTGTCAGGATCTGGAGCTATGCTGGCAGCCAGTGAGCCTCAGGAATCCTTCTGACTCTGCTCTCCATAGTTCTTGAGTCACAGGCCTGTGGCCATGCTTAACTCTTTATGAGGATGCTGTTGATTTGAACTCAGCACCTCATGCTTGTAAACTTTTGATCCACTTAGCTGTCACCCTAGCCCAAATTATCCTTATTTATAATTCACAGAATCTTATTTTGGTACATATTTATGTTGAAGAATGGCTAAAACAAGTTAATCAATATATGCATTTTTTTTAAACTAGGAAGAACTCTTCAAATCTGTTCCTTTACCTTGCATTATTTATGATTGTCCTGAAATCTTGAGTTATTGTATCATAGCAAACTCTGCTTGTTTTTCTTCACATTTTATATTTTTTGAATAATTTATACCATGGCATGCTCCTTGAAGACCAAGCAATACATCAAGTAGAAACAGATGCACAGGGAAGAAGAAATATCTTCTCTCAAAGCTCAAGGTTCAGAACCCTTGAGATGAACTATCCCAATCAAGAATCCAAATATTCAATTTCTCAGCAATGCAGCCACAAATCCAAGTAACTACTTTGTAGAATAGAATCAATTGAAGAACTTTGCAATTCTACATGTCCAAACTCAGCTTGAATGACTTGGCACCTGCCTTGTAGCATCAATTTTGATGTCATTGAATTCTCCACCTGGTAGATAATGAGCTGATAAGAGATCTTTTCTGACCAGTGCCCTTGTGGGTTATCAGGAAGGCCCAGGTTGCCCCACTAGTCTGTGGTAGGTCAGTAGCTGTAGTTTGTATAGAGTGGTGGCACCTTGCCAATGGGCTCTCAGTCTTGAGATGGCCTCTGCTGATGGAATATTGATCTCAGGTCTGTTGGTAACAATGGAATTTAGAAGTGAGTCATAATAAAACAAGCCTGTATTTAGTTTGCTGGGTAGCTGCCACCCTGTTAACTTCTCTTTGTATGAAACTTAGCCCTCCAGTCCCAGAAGAAATGTGCTGTCTTTCTTATAAAATGGATCTTGATGGAATCAGAGAAAGATATGGTAAAAGAAAATAGCAGAGGTGATCCATCTGTAACCACCAGTGTTCTATGACCATCATTAAAAAGAGAAGACTCCAAACCCATAGTGCTGGAAAGATAGTTCAGTTGTTGAAATGCTTGCCTTATAAACAGAAGACATAGCTTAGATCTTCAGAACCCACATGTGAATGCAGTAGTATGTTTCTTTTTGTCCCAGTACTGGGGGATAGGGGGAGGTAGACAGGCTTCCTAGAGCTTGCTAGCCAGTGATGGGTCATATTTGAAAATAGGTAGATGAAGTTGTCCTCTGGGCTTTACACATTTGCACACATGTGTACTGACACATACACACACACAGACATATGCACACTAATAGAAGAATTTAAAAGGATTCAAAGCACAGACGATTTTCAAGCCAGATTGTGACTAAGGTTCCCTTGATGGGCTCCTAACAGCAGTGAGATATTGCCGAAGGTAGGCCATCAAGTCTGATGCAGGAAGAAGGGCTTAAACTTCCAGATGAGGTACAGTATCCACTGCTCATGTCTCTGCGACCCTGAGGTGGGATGGAGCTGTGCAAATTAGAAGGCAGTTCTACTGGTTTCCTGGAGTCCTTTCAATTAAGCCTTTCCCAGAAGCCACAGCACAGATGGCGTTTTACTTGGTTTCGCAGGGTAACTTCCAGTTCCCTGTTACACAGGAGATGAGAACAGGAGGCAGTAAGCTTTCCTCATTACCCTTCTGCTACTTTCTTAATGGACCTGCTTTGCTTTAGTCATGTTTTCTTGAGTACAGGAGGGCAGAAGCACTTCCCCATGCCAGGATCTGTGCTCAGCCCATTAGCTCAACCCATTTTTTTGATAAAAGGCAAATAAGCAAAACCACATTTGTTTTTTTAAAGAGCCAGTCCTCACACTTGATGCACAGTGACTAAAATCTCTGTGATGTGATTAGGTCTGTGTCTGGACTTTATATGACATGACTGAACACACACACACACACACACACACACACACACACACACACACACACACATGTGTGCAATGTA
This sequence comes from Peromyscus leucopus, assembly GCF_004664715.2. Taxonomy (NCBI): domain Eukaryota; kingdom Metazoa; phylum Chordata; class Mammalia; order Rodentia; family Cricetidae; genus Peromyscus; species Peromyscus leucopus. The sequence goes on from NC_051065.1 coordinate 158,840,277, forward strand.
GACAGAATCCTGTGCCTTATGTATTTTGTTACAGGTGTTGTTCTGAGCAAAAGTTCTTTTTTTTTTTTTTGGTCTGGCCTGCAGCTTACTGTGTGGAACAAGTTGACATTGAGCTTGCTGTATCTCTCTTGCCTCTTCCTTCTAAGTGCTGGGATTATAGGTATGAGTCACCATAGCCAATAGAGAATGCCTGCCCTACTACTGTCCATAAAAATCTGGGTTATTTCTTTAGTAAATCAACCAGGACATCAAGGTCTGGAAGTGACTTTTCAGCTGTCGTTTGTATGCATGTCTCTAGACTTTGAATCTCAAAAATCTCCCTGAGGTTCAGATGTTGTAGGTTTAGTCTTCAACATGGAGCTACTGGAAAGTGGTGGGACTTTCTGGAGGTGAAGCCTAGTGAGGGTGTGTGTGTGTGTGTGTGTGTGTGTGTGTGTGTGTGTGTGTGTGTGTGTAGTCTTAATCCATTGAAGGTATGTCTCAAGAGAGAGTGAGAACCAGGCCTTCTTTTCTTCTCCACCTCCTGGCACTGCCTCTTCTTAACAAAGGCCCAAAGCAATGCTAAGCAAATGTGAAGTGGAACCTTTAATACTGTGGGACTAGATCTTTTCTTTTTATAAACTGTGGTCTCAGTTACTTGGTTGCAGCAATAGAAGGTTGACTAATACAACTATATGAGAGCTATCTGTCTTTTATATGGATGGGGTGTTTGTGTATGCATGTGTGGAGGCACATGTACACGTTAATATGGCTGTGTGCATGTGTCCCTGCAGGTATATATGCTTGTGTGTGGAGACCAGAGGTCAACGCTTTGGCACTCCCTCAATATCTTCTCTACCTCATTAACATTATCACTATCATCTGTAGTCAGAAGGTTTTTCCAGTTCCACTTATAAAATAATCAGAGACTTAATACTAATTATCAACTGTATGGCCTATGACAAGCTTCTTGTAGCTGTCTCTTATAACTTAACCCATTTCTATTAATCTATAAGTTGCTACATGGCTGTGGCTGATTGGTACTTTCACATCTTGTTTCTCCTGGCAGTGGGTGGAATCTCTTCCCTTTCTTCCTCCTCCCAATATTTCCCTTGGATTTTCCTGCCTGCCTGTATCCTGCCCTGCTATAGGCCATTGCAGCTTATTTATTAACCAATGGGAACAACATATATTCACAGCATATGGAAAGCCATCCCCAGCAATCATCATCATCATCATTACTTGACACAATGTCTCTTAATGAACCAGTCACCAATCTGGCTAATCTGGCAGGTCAGCACACTCCAGGGATCCTCCTATTTCCACCTCCTCAGTTCTGGGATTATAGAAGTATACTGCCATGGCTCAGATGTGTCTGAGCTGTGCTGAGGTTGAATGTAATGAAAGGGAGAAAGTGAAGAAACAGAGCTGGCCAGCACATGGCAGACAGGAAACACACACACACACACACACACACACACACACACACACACACACACACAGAGAGAGAGAGAGAGAGAGAGAGAGAGAGAGAGAGAGAGAGAGAGAGAGAGAGAGAGAAAGTCACAGGAGCCAGGGATCACCTTTAAAGTCCCTTTCTTAGTGACCTATTTACTCCACCTAAGACATTACTGCTCAAGATGGTGGCACCAGTGTAGACCATGCCTCCAGCATCTAAGCCTCTGAAGGACATTAGAAATTCAGACTTAACAATGGTTTCCCAATGAACTGATCCATGGCAAGAGCTTTACTCAGGTTTCCACATATCATCTCTGGGAATATTCTGTCACTCTTACATTTTAGTCTTGTAGGACAGAAAATTATTCTTTTAAAAAAAGAATTCTCCTCCTCCTTCTTTTATTATTATTATTATTTATTTATTTATTTATTTATTTATTTATTTATTTATTTATTTATTTGAGACAGGGTCTCATTTTGTAGCTCTGGCTATCCTGGAACTCACTATGTAGACCAGGCTGCCATGAACTCAACAAAGATCTGCCTGCCTCTGCCTCCCAAGTGCTTAGATTAAAGGCATGCGCCACCACACCCAGCTGAGAAAATTATTCTTTGCATGGCTCCTCCTCTAGAAGTAAAATCAATCTGGATTTTTAAATGGGCACCAGGGATCTGAACTGAGGTCCTCATGCTCATGTAGCAATCACTTTACCCCGAACCATCTCCTCAGGCCCTTCTACCTATTCTTGTATACATACATACATACTATCCTTAGTGTCTTGCATCTTGCTGGTGTTGTTAGGACTAGTCACTCTTCTGATGCTACAGCCCTCTCAACCTTAAGAGGTAACAAGGTAGCAGAAAAGCCTGAACATGTTGCTGAGAAATATCAAAGACAAACCTGAAGTCTTCCTGAGGGTTTGCCAATATGAACTATATCAGCATCATGGAATTCCACGGTAACTTTATAGTTGTATCTCCTGAGAATCACTTGGCTGGTCCTTTTTCACCCTTCTTGCTTTACTTAAATGTCACCTTCTCAGGAAAGCCCTCCCTGACTGTTTTTTTCTAAAATGTTTTCCCCAACAACCCCAACCAGAAAGATGATCATAGCTTCCAAACAGTTTCCTACAGTGAATGCTTCAGAAGCAAAATCGATTTTCAGGTCTTGAAAATATGAACCTATCTGATAATATAGAAGAGACTTTCCACCAAAGACTCCTTCAGAGAGCTTATCCTCTGCTGCCTTGCACAGCCAACAGCATGCTAACCGGACCCTAAGGCCAGTGAAGAGAGTCTCTGGGTCTCGCTTGTATTTTTTGGCTCCTGTGCCTACTCCAGGCTCTCAGGAAGCAGCTGTTAAAAAAGGCAGAGAACACAGAGAACTCCAGCATGAATCCGGGCTCTTAATTTGAAAATGTTCTTGCCTTAACCCTCTGAGGTTCAGTGCTGTCCCCTCTGAGAACATAATACACTCATAAAATCTCTCAGAGGCAACCTGTAAGGAAGCCGCTGTGGGTGCAGCTTGTGTCCTTTCAGGGGCTTTATCTCAATGGTTGTAAAATACCAGATGTGCTCTACTGTGATTCTGCATTGAACAGCATCTCAAGGGAAGAAAAGATGAGTGAACAGCAACTTCTCCTCCTGTGGTTCCCGTGCCTGCAGTTGCTGCAGAATCTGGCCAGGTTTGTGCAGCACAGTGGAGTTAGCTGTACGCTTGCTTTGTGTCTAAAGAAAAGGTTTCCCCAGGTCTTCCAGTAGGGCCAGAAGGTGTGTTATTTGGACTTTCGTTAGGGCGACAGGTGTCTGAGAGAAACAATTTACAAGGGTGAAGCATCTATTTTGGTTCCCTGCCAGAGGTTTGGTACATGATTGGCTTAATGTATCAGAAGCTGAACACCATGGAGGGGAGAATGGCTGATCAGTCAAAGCTGTTCAACACACGGTAGATAAGACTCACACAACAATGGGGAAGGCACAGGGGACCAGAAACCCCCTTTAAAGTTCCTCCCTTAAAGACTCACTTACTCCACCTAAGACATTACCATTCCAGTTAGTGCCATTAGTCGAGGAACATGCCTTTAACTTACGTATCTTCAAAGGGCATTTTAGGTCAAAACATAACAATGGTTTTTCAATGAACTAACTCAGGGCAAAAACCTTATCTGGGTTTCCACACACTCATCTCTGGGATGATTCCCAGTCACACTTGATTTTGATCCTGTAAGAGAGAAAATTATTCTTTACACGGTTCCCTTCTATAAGCAAAATTTATCAAAGAAAAGTTATTAATCTTTTGTTCAGTTATTGCTCCCTTGGCCTAACTGGGAGATGAACTGAAGGCCTCTCAGATGCTAGCCAAGCACGTTGCTATTGAGCATCCCCAACCTTTATCTTCCCTATGGCAGCATCTTCCTATTTCCCTCATTTCTACCTAATATCCCCTCATCTAGTATCTACTCCAACTGATTTAAACTTTGTTTGAAACTCTGAAGCTATTAAGAGATTTCCCAGCATATGTTGAGTATTACCAGTGGACCACTTCAAAGGTATAGTTTTTTGCACTGTTGAAATTTTGTTGACCGTGTTTAAGCAGAAGGTATTTTCAGGAAGTTATACCTCCAATTTATTTTTACTGAGTTCTACAATGACTTTTCATATCCCTATGAACTTACTTTTTTTCTTTTAATTGCCAATGACTGAGATGAATGAAAACAATCTTTTCAACTACCAAAGAGAGAACTTGTAACTGGGATGTAGTATGTTAGAAGTCCTCAGGGTGGCGCCACTGGTTGGTGTTGGGACCTGTAGAAAGATCCAGTGGGAGGTCTTTATGTCATTGGAAACCCCTTTGAGAAGACTGTGAATTGGCCTCTTGCTCATTGGCTTCCTGACTCTTAAGCAATCAGTTTAGTTCATCATCCACCCTCTACCATCGTCATCCAGCACTCCCAAAAGGTCCAAGGCAGTGAGGGAGTCTGCCTGACCTTGGATGAGAACTTCTAAAACCATGAGCTACAATATACTCTTTCTCTTTCTAAGTTAACTGTCTCATATGTTTTGTTTTAGTAATGTAAAACCAACAAATGAATAGACTTCAAATCTGCCCACCATATCTGATATGGGACTCTGGCACAGAAAGAGACACATTGCTAAATAGTTTGCATATTGTTTTTCTGAAAATTCTTGTCTTTATTTCTGAGAGAATAAGCAAATTGAGTGAAATGGTTTCTAAACTGCTCATAATATTAGATGATCCTAAATTATTCTAATCCTCCCTGCTGGAGAAAGAATACATTATTTTAATTTATTATGATAGCCATAATTTGGAGGCTCAATCCTTGCAAGCAATGAAACAATTAAGATGGTGCAAAAACAAAGCCGAATAAAGTGGTTAAGTGGATAGCAGCAGTGGTACACAGGGTGCCAGCATGAGGACCTGGCCACTGTGGTACCCTGGCCACACGTATGACAGATAGCTATATGGGACACATCTCTGCATGGGTCTTGAGTTTCCAAGTGTATCTATTCATATTAAAAATGATATGTATGGGTGTATGTCTGCATGTCAGTATATGCATATGTATGCAGGTACCTCTAGAGGAAAGAAGAGAGACAAATTCCCTGGAGTTGAAGGTGCAGGCAGTTGTGAGTTGCCCAGTGTGGGTGCTGGGAATCAAACTGGAGTCCTCTGCAAGAGCAGTAAGTTCAGTTAACCACTGAGCCATTTCTCCAGCCCAATGTATTTATTCTGCTACATTTTATTTATTGACCCAAATATGTGTGTATTCATGTGTGTGTGTAGGCCAGAGGTCAATCTCAGGTATCCTACTCAGGAACTATCCACCTTGTTTTCTGAGGCAGAGACTCTTAGGGACCTAAAACTCAATGATTAGGCTAGAGTGGCTGGCTAGGGTGCCAGAGGGATTCCCCTGTTCCCGCCTCCTTAGCCCTGAAATTAGAAGCATGTGCCACCATGCCTGGCTTTTATTACATATGGGGCCTAATGCTTGTACAGCAAGCCCTTTACCAATTGAGTCATTTCTCCAGGTCTGTTCTTATATATTTTAAATCAGTGATTTCTGTAGGATTTTGAAAGAGTGCAAGATCTGACTTTTTGCTCCCAGATGTGCTAGATGGTGTGAGTAAGCAGAGATTTGGGCTTTATATTTTTTCATTATGTCCTTAAGAAGGTTGGGTCCTGAGGAATGGAAAGGGGTTTGTCCTGCAGACAGTGGGTGCAGGCATGTGACAGTTCACATAATAGGAGTGGCATGTTAAGAGTCTGCTAGAAATGTTGACAATGCAGGGTTGGATGCTACTCTATCATGCTGAATCATTGTGCACCAAGAGGGGACCATTGTGGTTTGCAAAACAGAAAGAACCATGGCCTCAGAGACGATGTAGAGAAAAGAGGAGTCTGCAAGAAGCCAGAGGCCCAAGATCATCCAGAGGCTACTGTAGAAGAGAGAGCAGACAGTAAGAAGGTTGAGTAGAGTCTGGAATCATGTGATCTTATTGTTTACTAACAGTGTGCATATGAGATGGAGGAAAGGAAAGAGGGAGAAGGCACAGAGAGCAGAGGGGAAGGAGGGAAGGGAGAGGAAAGTCTGGAATGTTTTCAAGATTCCTACCTTTGTTGAATGTCTGTGTCTTAGCCCATCAACATTACCGCTTTGCATGCAAACACATTAGACGTGAAGCTGCTAGATGCCCAAGGAGCAAATGTATCATTTTCCTCACTTAAACTGTACTGATGACAATCTGTAGCATGGGGTTAAATGATAGAATGACTTCCTGGCTTCTCCTCCTTGTCATGGAATCTGGGGTTTGGTTTTTCCTCTTCACATTTGCCTTTAACCTTTAAGGCCCTAATTCATTCCTCATTAAGCAAAGAAGTCTGAAAGTCCTTCCCTTGTGCTAGGGATTGTCTGGAGGCTGGAGAGATAACGGAGAACAAGGCAAACATCATTCCTATACTCATAGGGCAGTCTTTCTCTTGGAATCTCCAGTTTTTGACTTTTTTTTTTTTTGGCACAAGAAGAAAACAATCATTTCCACCCACCACTCCATTTTCCTTAGAAGCCATTAAGAGCTAACCCTATTGAATAAGAAGTCTCAACCCAAGTCATTTTTCCTTTGCATAGTTCCTCAAGAACATTTATCATATTCAAGACCCAGAGTCCCTCTGTAGCCTTTGATGTTCATAACTATGTGGAATTGGCTCAGAGTCCCCACAAAGAACACAGTTGAACTTGTGGTCACTTATTTCTGTCATAGGAGGTAGCATTTCTTCTACTGTTAGGCTGAGGATTGTCTTTCATTTCTTCCTCTACTCAATTAGAAAGGCATTTTGTTTTTGCTTGAATGATGTTTTTGTTTAAAAAGCGTTTAGTTTTCAAAGGCCCTTTGAGTGTGGGCTGACCTGGGTCCCAGAGGCTGATTGTTCTGAATGTTAGAGGATTAAAGAATTTGCCAAAGGCTAGAAGAGGATGGGAACCCAGGAGTGAGATGTGTGTGTGTCTTCACACACTGTGTCTCAAGGCCCCTTGGATGCTTTGTTATTATATGAACTGAGGGGCCTGTTGATGACTCTGGAGCCTGATGAACTTAGTGAGCAGTTTTCTTTTTCCCTTAATGTTTCTCTGGAAAGTTCCATCTCATTTCTTGCTTTAATGAGGACATTCTTTATGCCTAAATAAAACCCTGCTGTTAGAACTCAAGCACATTTACCTCCTTTGCTACTCTGAGCTAAGATTCCAGTGAAGGAGGAGCTCCTAGCTACAGGAGGCTCAGGACTGCCACCCACCTGTAGGGATCCCTACCATGACTCAGCTTCTGCTTCCTCCACGGGATGGGGACCATCTCCTCCACTCTTGCACTTCTAGGATCCTACACCATGCCGATGTGATGGGAATGCTAATGGAGTTTATGTTGGTACACTGCAATTCAACAGACATTTGTTACACACTGCTAGCCACAGACTTGGAGGAGTGAATAAAGGGATGTCTCTAGTGTGTTACGTCAGGACGAAAAGTTGTCTACCCAAAGAGGAATGTGCAAAGTCCAATGGTAAGGCAGCATCAAGGAGATGATAAAGTTGAGTGGAATTGCCCGGGGGACCAGAGGCAAGGGGTAATGCAGGCAGAGAGAATACACACCAGTGCTCAGAAGTCCTGTGGTGCTGCTGCAGCACGTGGGTTAGTGCAGAAGCTGCTCTGTCACCTCCATTATAGCTGATGCTACATGGAGAAGGCTGAAAATACAGCCCCTAGGGCTGGGCTCTGAACTGCTATATGGTTTTATATTTAAAAGGAAGCCGGGGGATTTTTAAGCAGTTGAAATATGGAATTGATCTGGCTTTAGAAATAGCTTTTTGGTAGCGACTGTGAAGGATAGTTACAGAAACAGAAGATTGGAGGTCAGAAACTCACTGGTGTGGTTTCCTTCAAGCTGACTTGACCGGTGATATGGAGATGTCTAGGGCCACAACTTGAGTCTGAATGCCTCTCTTGAATTCCAGCCTCTTTTACTCACTTGTCTGCTTGATATCTCTTTTCAAGTGTCTATTAGAGCTCTCAAACACAGCATGTCCTAGATGGAAGTCCCCAACTTCCCTTCCAACCACCTGCTCCAACCCCAGTCGCCTTTATCTTGCTAGACAGCAGCTCATGCCTCGTAGTTGTTTGGAATAAACCCTCAGACTTGCTTTTGAGTTTCCTCTTTCATAGCCTGCCTCCCCTGATTTCTCTAATCATAAAACTCCTCTTTCATTTGCTCCTCTGTTTGCCTATTAGCTTCCCCAGTGTTCTGCAGACACTGTGCAGAGGGAAACCTTCCTTTAAGCTTCTGCTCTAGTTAGATCTGATCCTGCTGTCCCCACCCCATGGATCAGTTGTTCAACCAGCCGCAGTCTTATTCACCCCCATCTTGTGATGGATGCTGAGCTTGCTCCCCGAGTCTCACCCTGAGGTCGGCCTTTCCACAGAAAACTTGCATTCACCTGACTCTCTTTATTTTCCATGTACCATGCTACATGTAGTTTTCACACTGTATATAATATTCATGTGTATTTTATCATTGTTCTTTGTCTTTGTATACTCAAATGCAAATCTGTAAGAATGGGGTTCTTTTCTGACTCCTTACTATATCCCAGATCACCTTGGATAGTGCCTGACCTGACTCAACGCATAAGATCAATAGACAAATAAATGGGCAGTTTAGCAGGTACTTTCCTCATTGCTGGGTCCAATACCTGACAAAAACAATGTAAGGAAGGAGAGATCCCTTTTGCTCACAGTTTGAGAATATAGTCCACCATGACAGGGAAGGCATGGTGATTGGAGCATGAAGCAGTTGGTCATATTGCATCCACAGTCAGAAAGCAGAGAACAATGAATACTGGTATTCAGTTAAAATTTTTAATTCTGTTTGGGACCCAATCTGATAGAACGGAGCTGCCCACATTTAGGATGAGTCTTCTCCTTTCAATTAACTTAAGCTAGAAACTCCCTCACAGACATGATAAGAGGTTTTTTTCCTAGGTGATTCTAGACACTGTTAAGATGCCAAGCAATATTGACCATCATAGACAGCTTGCAGGAAATAATGACAGATGTAGGTAGTTTTACTTCTATACACCTCATTTAATGGGTGGAGAAAAGAAGAGTGAGGAGTAAATCTGTGCCCTGGCCGGGCTGTTGCCTTACCTGACATGAGAAGGGTGAAGAAGAAATGACTCTGAGGAGAATTAATGAGTTTCATTGGGTTGTGCCAAGTCTCAGTGTTTCTGCAACATCAAAGATCAGGTGTTTAACATTTGGCTTTACTTAAAAGAAGCTGGGTTGAAATAAAAAGACTGGGAGTCATTAACTGTATGATGGATGAGACTTCCCAATGAGGTAGCAATGTAATGGAGAGAAAGATACATAAAGATGGTGAAGGATACCCACTTTCACAGACATACCTAGAGAAAGTCACCATGTGTCCACAATTATCCTGTTTGCAGTTTGGTCACCTTGGCACACTTGGACATTGTGGTGGTTTGAAAGAAGAGATTTCCAAAGGGAGTGGCACTATTAGGAGATGTGGCCTTATTGTAGTAGGTGTGGTCTTGTTGAAGGAAATGTGTCACTGTGGAGGTGAGCTTTGAGTTCTCATATATGATGAAGCCATGCCCTGTGGGATAGACTACTTCCCGTTGCCTGTGAGTCAAGATTAAGAACTCTCAGCTCCTTCTCTAGCATCATGTCTGCCTGCATGCTGTTTTGCTTCCTGCCATGACAATAATGGACTAATCCTAGGAACTATAATCGAGCCACCCCATTTACATGTTTTCCTTTGTAAGAGTTGCCATGGTCATGTGGTCATGGTGTCTCTTCACAGCAATAGAAACTATAACTAAGACAGACATGTATTATGGCTGTTGGATGAAGAGGGAAATGTGTGAGGAGAATAGAGTGAGATGATCAGAAAATATTTTGTCACATGTTGGTGTCATTCTTGGACTGCTTCTTCCATCTAGTGCTCTCCATTTATTCCTATCCATTCCCAGCTTCTTGAATCTTCCTTTTAGCATCTTTTCCAATCTTCAGAAAGATTTCTGTATCTCAGTGACAAAATGTGGCTTGGAGAGATGGCTCAGTGTTTAATAATGTTTTTTTTTTTTCTCTTGCAGATGCCCTGAGTTTGATTTCCAGCACCAATGTTGGGTGGCCCACAATGGCCTGTGACTGTAGTTTCCAGGTATTTGATGCCCCTTTCTGGCCTCCCCAGGTACCTGCACTCACATGTACATATACTCCCATATAGACACACACGCATCATTAAAAATAAAATCTTAAAACAAAATAGATGACATATAGTAGGTCCCTGGTCTCAGACAAGCTTCTTAAACTGTGGGTTGTGATCTATATGTAGTGCCATGATTGAATATGGAGATCATGAAAAATGTGGCAATGTTAAAAGAATTCTGAATGTGCAAAGGTCAAAAATTAAGTCATAATCAAACATGCTAAGAATCCAAGGTTTTTCTGTCGGAGATCACCTTCCCATATTACATTAGAAACTGTTGAAATCTTAGTTCCAAACACACAATGTTTGAACTTTGCAGTGTGCATGTTGTAATTCCATGCAACACCAAGGAACACCACTTCAAACTCCTCTACTCAGAGTTGAGACTGTTGTATATTATGAATGTCTGTGTTTTTACCGTACATTCAAGGTTTTCTGCTCTTATAGAAACATACGTTTAATTATGAAAACAAAACAATTTAATATATTCCTATATCATTCCTCAACATGTAAATATCAAATTAGTTTATCTTTGGCTTGTAATTTTTAGACAAACAAGCACATCCACATACTACGTAGATTTGCTTTTGTCTTTAATAAATGGTGAATTACATATACAGAAGGATTACTTTAAAACAAATTTAGTTTTTGTGTTATCATCGGTAAGTGTTTTGTCCACTTATTTTTTAAGAAGACTTATTTTAATTTCAACTATGTGTGCGCATCATTTGTATGTTAGTATAGGCATGTGTGTACAGCTGCCCGGAGGCCAGCAGAGAGGGTGCCATATCCTTGGAGCTGGAGTTGCAGGGATTGGAGGCTGCTGGGCCTATTGGGAGCTATCTCTGTAGCTCTATTGGTTACCTATTTTATACAGCAGTCACTGCAGAGCTGCTTGGAAATCTCCTGGGTGCCCAGGGGTTGTGAGTGGAAAAAGTTTAAGAAGCACTGATCTAGAGCATTAAAGTACACTGGCAATTGTTTTCTTCACTGGGTTGCAATAAACAATCTTGCATACATCGTTTGTACTGCACATTCCACGAGCCCTCTGAGACAGTTTGCTGCAAGACTTCTGATTCCAATTTCTCAAAACAGTCAGAGATCAGTTAAATGAAGTTTGCATGTTTATGTGAAATGATGATGCTTCTTTAAGCAAATGACTCTTCAAGGCAATTCAAAGAGCCATTTTCTTTTCTCTCCTGTTCTTATTGTGTTTTTATTTTTTATTTTTGTTGGTAAGAAGTTCCTTTGGATTTGGGGTTGGGGAGGTGAATCAGCAAGTAAGGGCATGGCTACATGAGCATGAGGGCCTGAATTCAGATCTCCAGCACCCACATAATAAACTGGACACAGCTTGTGCACGGACATGTAACTCCAGCACTGGATGAGGCAGAGGCAGCAGGATCATTGGTGCTCACTGGTCATTGGCTTAGCTTAAGGTTCAGTGATAGATATGGTCTCAAAGGAATGAGCTGGAAGGTGGTGGAGCAGGCCACCTGTGCATAGACTACCAGAGACAATGCATACACAGACACAGACACAGACACACAGACACACACAGACACACAGACACACACACACACTAAAATCTTTAAGGAAAATGTAGCAAGCAAACTATATATATCATATACATACTATATATATATATATACACAAAGTATATATATAAAATATCTATGAATAGACAAGGTTTGTATTGTCTTCAGAAGCCATTGCTGATTGGGATACCTGTTTGGACTTGCACTCAATAGTCATCTCTGCTTCGAGTCAAAGCCCCTGATAAATGCCTTCATCTGCGTCTTAGTACTATTGGAAGCTACTGCTGAACCAGTGTGCCCACTCACATCAGCCAGGACCTTTTGAGACAGGAATTTTAGAGACAGAATTTAATTGATGTCTTTACCTCCACTGTAGATGGGAAGAAAGTATCAGGAGTGTTTTTTCCCCTTCTCTAAAAGAGAGTTTTCATGGTACAGAGGCTGTTAAACAATACTGTGGCTAAACAAGCCATGTCTTTGGCTTGCCTTCTCCAGCATCTCTCCTTTTTTTCTAGGTGCCCTTCACATATGTGCTATTACTACCATAGGTCCTCTGTCGTTCTATTGCAGGTATAGCTGGTGAAGACAGACAAAGCCATGTGCTCAGGTCTGTCCTAAGAAGACTACAGTGATACTGAACATGACTATGATGTTGCTGTGGCCAGTGTATCCATTAGTGAGACAATAGTGTAAGACAAATCACTTCAAATGTACCAACTTAAAACAACAGTCACTCATCCTTGCTTCCCTGCTGGTGGATTGCCTGGGTTTTGGTGTTCTATGTGTTCTGTAATTGGGCTGGGTATTTGTACTTCATGGTGCCAATCTAACTGGGCTCCTCTTGTCACTGTTGGCTAGGCTCCTATGTTCATCTTGGAGTCTGGACAAAAGGAACAATAGCTATCCCTGGAAAAATGGGAGTTCTCTTGATTACAGATGTAGAAGATGTGTCAGTCAGGATTCTCTAAAGTACAGAACTATTAGAATATACATTCTTACAAGAAAAGATTCATTAGATTGGCTTATTTGATAACTGAGGCTGGTAAGTCCCACACTGCCCATGTGTATGATGGAAAGTCTGTGAAGCCAGATACAGCTCATCCCCCAAAGCTGGGAGCCTCAGAATGAGAGATTGATGGTGCTTCCCAAGACTGGCAACCCTGTATCTTTACCTCAAGGCTGCAAGTCTCAGAGCCAAAGGCTCATGCACCCATGCTCAGGGTAAGTCTTCCTCGTTCAGTCTTTTCTCAAACACTCTCATACAGAGCTGTTTGGGGTCTCTCAATCAAGCCAAGTAGATATCCAAAATTAAGCACCTCAGTGGGGATACTAGACTTTGTAATTTTTTATGTTGTCAAGTCTGTTTGCATGCTCTTAGATGAAACATATTACATGGACAAGCCCAGATGAAAAAATATAGCCTGCCCATTATGAAACCAACATAATAACAACAACAACAATGGCAGATGGTAAAGCCTAATGTCCATTTTAAATGTCTCACTATAAAAACCTAATAGGTAAGGAAGGTGATAGATATATTAGCTTTATCTTGTCATGCTTTGGTGTATGCATCTAGCCAAATATTACATTGCACACCCAAATACATATAATTATGACTTTTCTATTAAAATAATGCTGATAATTTTTAAGTCTATGTCTCATGACAGACGGGATAGATAGTTGCACAATAGTATTCTATTTAACACATATCTTGCGGCTGAGGGGTGTATGCAGTGTCCCAATTCTCTTGCCTGTGTGTTCAACTAGAAAACAGAGCTCCCACAATGTGTCAGGCACTGTGCTGAACACGGGGGCTATAATAACTCACAAACTGAGGAATTTAGGAGATGTCAGTCTTGAGATCCTGGTGAGAGACCAAACTGTGACCTGACCTGATGTCCTGGAAAGAGGCTAACTGGATTGTGTGTCTCTGAAAGACAGCAGACTGAAGATTTTGTAATACTTCATCCTAGGGATGGGGAACACAGTGTACCATTCACATAACTCAGGCAAGACTTTCTGGTGTACAGGAAATATGTGTATATGAAGATTTGAGGTTAGAGAAGACTCAACACACATATATTAAGGAGACTTTCTGTGCCAGATATACTGGTACCTTGTTAGAGCCAACACACCAGCTTCAGGGTTCTGAGACCCACAGAGAGGAGACTGTTGCTCTAGAGAACTCTAGGATTTGGTTGATTCAAGCCAGTGGAATAAATAACTCAACCAAGTGCTTCAAGAACTCATGGGAATAGTATACAGGACAACCACATGGAAGGAACGAAAGTGCTCCTGTCTGTGTCGTCTGCACTCTGTATTTGATGGACCTAGTTAACCATTTTTTTTTTAAGATTTGTTTTTAATTACATGTATGTGTGTAAGTTTTTGAACATGACTTCCTGTAGAGGCCAGAAGAGGGTGTTAGATCTCAAGGAGCTGGAGTTATAGGCAATTGCGAGCCACCCAACTTGGGTGCTGAGAACTGAACCTAAGTCCTCTGCAAAGCAGTATGTGCTCTTACTCACTGTACAATCCCTAGAAGTCCTAACTCGGATTTTTGTTGGGTCATGATTGATACTGAAAGATCTCTTCAAACGAATTCACATACATGTTTCTGGTGGCTGCTGATACATTTCATAAAGAAGGAATAAATCCAATTGGGCAAATTCATCTTCCACTCGTATGAGTGAGGAGCAAAGCGTTATGTCCTACTCTGAGGAAGACAGCTTTCTCAGAGAATCAAGGGACTGGAGAGTGATGTAATGAATGAGCTGGGAAGGAAGTTGTCATTATTCTTTTGGCAAAGAGATGAGTAAAGATGGGTGGCATCCAAGATGGCAATAGTCATCAGATATCTGACATCCAGATGTGGCATAAGGAAGAAAGGTTTGTTTGGACTCATGGTTTCAGAAGAAGAATCCACAATGGTGGGGTAGGCACAGGAGCTCATAGCAAGAACAGGAAGCTAAAGATCACAGGAATATCTCAATCACAGGAAGAAAGTACCTAGAGCACACTGAAAACAGCTAAGTTTTATTGAATCTTGAGGTTTCATGTTTGATTCGTCACACAGATGAGCAAGAATACATGCTGTATTATCATTCTGTGATCTGTTCACCATGGTAAAAATAAAAATAACCTTGGTTCTTTTACAGCCTTCCTCAGATTATGAATTGTTTCTCCTTATGAGATTTTTTAAGCACAAATTCATTGGTCAGTTCCCATATCTACCATCTCAGACATCCATAGTACAAACTGTAACATGATGGCTAAATCCATCCAACTTGCTTTTATAAATAAAGTCTTATTGGAGTGCAATCCAGCTCTCTCATTTTCATGCTGTCTATAGCCATTTCTGCACCATACATCAGAAATGCATAGTAGAGACAGGAGCGGTTTTGTCTGCAAAGCCTAAAGGGTTCATTCTCTGGCCCTTTGCAGAAAACATTTCCTGACTTCTGCTCTAGAATATCTAGGTGGATCAGCACACACATGAACTCATGGGAGCAGGCAGACAACCTTTGCATTTAAGTGATAGGATTCATCATGTAGTTATGATTTGGACAGTACTGGTCTAAATGGGACCTCAGCTACATCTGGGACCAAGGATCAAAGGTTATCCCGAGAGTCCTCTTATTTTCTGCCACGTGCTTTTGCTTTTTGCTATGTTTGTTCAGTTCTCAGGCATAGCTCTATGAGTGGTAGAAAACATGTTTCCCAAGATGTATGGACTTCTGGCAGATCCTTAGCTTTTGTAATTGCTGAAGTAAGGTTCCTCTTTCTTCCAGCATTTATTCCAGTACTCATTCTCACTCTACAGGATTGAGCTTTAGCTTGGTGATCAACCTTAGACCAGTTCATGTGCTCAAGAGAGTAGAAAGCTCTATACTTATCATTTTTACTGCAGGCTCTTCCTCTGCTTGTAGCAAGAAACAAAAAGGCCCTAGTTTTGTGGCACAGAAGCTAGGGGAGGAGGATCTCCCAACAGGAATGAGAGGGTAACTGAGGATAGCCACAAAGTTGGAGCCAGACTAGCATCCAAGAGTGCTTTCAGTGGCTTTTATTTCTATAGTTTCGCCTCTATTGGGGTTTCTTCTAAGTGCTTAATTATTGATTTTGTTTTATCTTGCATCCTGAAGCACTTGTATTTGGCACCTTTGCTCCATACAGCTCTGAATCTCTGTTCTTTCACTTCCTCCAAGTTCAGGTTATAGGAGCTATTGTGTGGTGTAGACTGTGAAGGAATGAAATATCTGAGGGCAGAAAAACCCAGCACAGTACAGAAAAGATAACTAAAATTTAATATCAGTTATTATTTTGCTCCACCCCTAACCAAAGACTTATCAACCATTTTTTAATATGATAGAATTTTTGGAACTTATTCAAACCCTAGCTCAACATAGTGTTCCTGGTCAATGATCCCCATAAGGGTTTTCCTTATATTAGACTCCAGACTCTTACATTCCAAAGTTTGTCATATTTTCTTCCTCACATAATTAATATTTTCTCTGCTATATCTTGTTAAGATATGGAGCAATTGTTATCCTCAAACATTTTAGGTTCTCTGTGAAGCACAAATTTATCCTCTGTGGTACTGACTATCAGTTTTAAAGGATTGTACCATTGTCATTATGGTTAAAGTGAAATATTCTAACAGATTCTACCCAATAAAAGAAATTCCAACAGAGAAGGGGAAGGAGGAAAAGACTGGGGAGGGGTTTTCTTGCTTATAAACTACTCATATATAGTATCCTTTATGTTTAGAAATATTGCCTTCACTCGGTCTTTCCTATAAAGACTTTTCCTGATCATCAGTAAGGTACTTGTGTGACCAGTCAGGTGTCATATGACTCTGTGGAGAAAAATTGTACCACTAATGACCTCAACCCACCATTTCTTCTTGAGAAGTATTTTTCAATTCTTCTGAAAGTCTTTGTGTTTCTTGTAAAGTGAATATAATTTATATTTAATATTAACTGCCTTCCCAAGAAATGCTTTCCTGTATGTTCACAAAACTGAGGAGCATTCTCATCTTTGTGACTTAAATCTTTGTTTGTTTCAGTCAAATAGGCTTCCTTAAAATGGCCTCAAAGCATCCCACACTCTGATCTGAGATATCCCCATGTCCTCCTGTGACTTCTGGTCGTATTTCACCATTCAAACAAAAACAATATGCCATATTATAAAAATGGAAATACAATCCAAAGAACACTGTGATACTTGGTTTATTAACTCAGAAAACAAAAATAAGCTGTGCAGCAGATCAATGTGAAAATGTTGCTGGCCAAAGACAGGTTGGGGGTAGAGTGGCCCAAACCAATCCAGTCCACCCAGGACACTGGGTGGTGAGTCTTTGTCTCGAGTCCTGAAATAACTTTGGGTGTTTTTTTTTTCATCAAATGACAGTAAAAATAGGAAAGGCTATTTCAGACAAAGAGGCAGAAAATAGGGCTGTGATGATCTTTCATCATGTGGTGATAATGAACAGATGTGAGACTTGCAATGTGATCACCCCATATCTACCTCAGCCAAAGGACCTGGCAGGACCTCAGCAGAGAAAGGACAGGGTAGTTGTTGAGTGTGGCCAAGGCCTGAAAGGACAGTACGTGTCCTGAATGTGGTCAGATGAAAGTCACTAGCTAAGATCCCCAGTGTCACATTTTGAGGACAAAGTAGAAAAATGTCACCATGTCATTATATGTTACAAAAAGTCCTCTTGATGTTTCCCCTTTGGAGTCCTCAAAGATGGAGACTAGGTCTGGGTTTGGGACACAGAGACCACAGGTGTTTCAAAGATGTTTCCTGGGGTTAAAACAGAACATCTTGGGCTGGAGGCCAATCTATTTCTCCCCTCCACCCTCCAGCATACCACTAAGACTCATTGCAGGGACTGTCCTGAATTCCAGCCTCTGTCTTTCAGCTTTGAGAATCCACAAGTCCAGTTACGCTGTTGACTTATGGCATGTGTGTGTGTGGGGGGATTAACCACTGAGATATCAAGCATATGAAGTTTTGGAAATGCATGAATTTATTTGGGAAAACTGGACCTCCAGGGAGATTAAATATTTATGTTTACTCAGCTAGCATATCTCAAAACCTTTGGTCTATTTGTATCATTTTTGAAAAGATAATCAGAGTGTCTGCTGTGTGCAAGACATGCAGGAAGTCGCAATGGTCGCTAGGATGTCATGGTAAATAAAACTGATCCGAAAGTTTATATAGTAGGAAGTTGGTAAATAGTTTTAGATATTGGTACAGGATTATGATAGGGTGAGGAGGCATTACTACCTGTGACTCCAGATGGTATTTGGTTACTGGTTCCATTCGTCTGTGAGGAATCTAAATATACTCATAGTTTATGTGTAAGGGTCTACAAATCATGCTTTATTAAGCAGCTACCAGCTGTGTTACTACCATTTTTATCCAGACAACTTACTATTACATTTTATGACTAATGAAGTAAAACCTGGATCCCTTACTCTGATATTTGAGGTCCCTCCAATCTCGTCCCAGTTGACACTTGTAGCCTCAAGTCCCCCTGTACTTCGCTCCTTGGACCCAGTCTGTGCTTCACCCCAACACACCATGTCCTTTTCTTGTGATTTTATATGCAAGACAGAGGAAATATGGAAATTCAATCTGGCCTATTTTAGGGTGCTGACCACTGTCTGGGATTCTCCCTGTGTGTGGATTTCCATTTGTCATCTCAGTTAGCTCTGCCTTGAGACCCATTCCTGTCCTCTTTACTCAGGAACACCTCAAATTCTTCAGTTGGAGATAATCTTACCTCATTCTTATTGTATATAACTCAGAGTATTTCCTCTGATTTGCCTTGAAATATAAATGATTATACGATCTAATTCCACTGCTGAAATAGGAAGTCCTAGATGATGGAGCCTCTGCCCTATTCTCCTTCTCTTCCTTGATGTCCTGTGAGTCTTGAGGTGGGTGAGGTTGATATCTAACCTTATTTATGGGCATTGCTATCTTCCCCTCCTGCCCCCCAGCAATACCTCCATTGGAAATGCCTTCCTCCATTTCTCAGTCCTCAGAGCATTTATGCAGGAAAGGCCTGGATTCATTCATGCTTTGTGATCGAAAGGAGAGGATTATTAAGACATGACTAAGTCTGAACATATATCCAATCAGTTGGTCCAGTGTAAGGCTTAGTTAAGTTTGATTTAACAAAGTCATGAAATAGCACATATTTGGACTTTTAGCAGCTCATGGCTATACATGCTGTTATTACCATGCACCAAGTTTGAGGCTGACATCAGCATAATGTCTCCAGCTTTCATAAGATACCTTCAGTAGTTTTGATCCCAGGGATTCTAGAGTGCTTTTCCCTCCTGACCCAAGTTTACTCCCCAGATACAGACTCTGTGATGGGAATTTGCCAATGAGAAGTTCATTGGGATCCACAGCTAGAAAAGAATGATGAGACAGTGTTGGCTATAGGACAAACTCACTCGCAGTGTGACTGCAGGGGGGCACTCTGGTATAGGCAAAGCTCTTCTGAGCTGCACAGAGGCGGCCAGGGACCCAGGTATTGAACTGTAGAAAACATGGTGCCCAGCAGAAGATGTGCCTATGTTTCTCAAAAGAAGTGACATTGCCTGGCAAAGGAGGTTCCTAGACAAGATTGCAGCTAGGGAGAGGGTGCCAATTGTGAGTGGTCTGAGCATCATAGTGCCCTTCACTTTTCTGCTAGGTCGGATGTTAGAACCCTATGGTCAGTTCTGTCAGATACCCTGGATATTCTGTGGGGACTTATATCCCTTGGGGACTGCCCTTAACCAGTGACTAACAAATACCCCAGCCTCCTTTATCCCATAGGGTCCTTCTGAAGCATGGTCTATGCTGTCTTCAGAATTTCCCTGTGGAGTTATATTCCACTGGCCTCTGCAGGAAAGATATTTGCTTAGCATCCCATATTTATTGGATTCTTGATGTTTGGGTCCCACTCCCCACTCCAAAGCTACTAGATTTTCCCAGAGACAATTAATAAACTACTTACCACTGAATTCTCAGGGTAGTCTCAAAGAAATAAAGACAACCAACTGTGAGCCCACTGGGCATGTTGTTTAACACCTCTGTGTCTTAGTTTCTTTATCTGTATATTGATCACAAAGATAACAATTAATTTGTAGAGTGAAAACTGTGAGCAAGTGCCTAGCACTAATATAATCTGCTATCAGTGGGATCTGCAGGTTGAAAATATTAGGACAAAAAATACTTCTGTAAGTAAGATGCATGGGTGTTCTTGTTTTCCTGTTTCAGTAAACAGTGCAATGACCATGTAATATTAAACTTGTATTAGATGTTATAACTAATCTGGAGACGATTTAAAGTATATGTGGGGATAGATGTATGTTCTATGCAAGCATTATACCATTTTATATGGGAGGGGGGAAAGACTGTGGAGTTTAGATGTCTGTAGGAGGTTCCAGAAGTGAAGTGATTCTTTCCAGACATCAACACATTCCTGAATAAAGATTGTTATTTCTTGCAAGTCAAAACTACATGTGATTCTCAAAATGATTATCATTAAGACAGCAAACAATACCAAATGCTGGAGAGCATGTGGAAAAGAGGAACTCTTATAGACTGCTTGTGAAAATATCAATTGTTGCAGCCCCTATGGAAATCAGTATGCAGATTCCCTACAAAACTAGAGCATGACTATATGATCTATTTCTATCCATGAACCTCAGTCAGCACAGCACAACGATTCTTACACATACATGCTTATTGCCAAATTATTCACAGTAGCCAAGTTAGAGAATCAGCATAGGTGTCCATTAGTGAATGAATGGATGAAGAAAATGTGGTTTATGTCTACAATGGAGATTTATTCAGCCATAAAGATAACTGGCCGGGAGGTGATGGTGCAGAGGCAGGTGGATCTCTGTGAGTTTGAGGCCAGCCTAGGCTACAGTGTGAGTTCCCGGAAAGGAACAAAGCTATACAGAGAAACCCTGTCTCCAAAACAAAAACAAAAAAAAAAAAAAAAAGAAAAGAAAAGAAAAAGAAAAAAGAAAGAAAGAAAGAAGTTGAAGTCATGTTATTTGTAGGAGAATGGATGGGACCAGAAATCAGTCATAGAAAATGGAATATCAGAACCAGAAAGACAAATACCATGGTTTCCCTTATATGTAGACCCTAGATTTTATATTTATAATTGTATTTATTTATATGTGACATGAAGATAGGAAATTATCTAGCAAAAGAAAGGGAATAGTGGGAAGGGGATAAAGGATGGGAGACTGGGGGAGAAAAGGGCCAAAGTGTATGATATAGTTGAATTAAAATGTATTTATGAAGCCCAGGACTATGTATAGCAACTTTATGCCCATTTTAAAAAAGAGAAAGCCATTCTTAGCAGAGTAACACATGGTGTGTGTGGCAAAACAGGCCTTCCTGACGGCTCAGTATTCTGCCTGAAGGGGGATGGGTTACATCCTCTGGAGCTGGAAGTGAACCCCTTTCTATACCCGCATCCTGCCTTTACCATGACTTCAGCGTCCCTCGTGAGCACATGTCAGGCAGGGAGTCCTGCAAAGGAGTGCAGTATTGCCTGCAATATCGTGTTTATTTATTTTAAGTGGAGGAAGAAGAAATCCCTCAAGGCAAGATGCTGAGTGTTATTTTGCGTTTCTGTTTATTGAATGTCCTGATTAGCACATCCTTATAAAGTGCCTCTTGAGTTAATTAAATTAACTTGCATTGAAACTTGCACCTATTTTCACATGCTGCTCAAATGGAAGGAAATGCCTCATAGTTGAGAATGTAAGTTTCACCAAGAAGAAAAAAAAAAGTGTTTCTTTGAAAGGGGATTATGGGGGATGGGGCTTCTCTGGGTGGAAAAAAAATAAAAAAGACCTCCTTGTATGTGGAGTGACTTCCATACCTCCCCAGATATGGTGAGGAAGGGGACATAGACATCAATGCCATCTTTGGGGATTTTTAACTGTAGAGAATACCCTTTGATTGCACTGATTCAGCCACCTAGGACTAGATCAAATCTAGCATGTGGATTTGAGCTTGCCACAGTGCCTCTTTTTGGTGGACTGTGGCTGATGGAATGATGCTTTAGAAAGGATTCTGGTGTTCTGTGAGGTAGTGTGGAGGTTGTCAGTACTGTCTACTGTGGAATCTGGATAGGAAATTAGTGTCTGTGTTTTCTTGGAGCTCCAGGTCTCCACAAAAAAAGTTCCCCTGGAACTTTTTATAGAATACTGTATTACTCATTGGTTGATTTTTAATATATATGTATATGCAATGTATGGTATGCTAATAAGTATATAAATTTGTCCAGATGCTCTTTATTTCATGGTGGGATTACCTCCTGGTAAACTCATTATAAATAGGAGGACATCTGAAGTCAAATTAATTTACTGCCCCTAAAGGAACAACCTGTAGTTTAGTCCCATGCACCTCAAATGTTCTCAGAACATTCTCTTTAGCCTATAGTTTGGCACGGTCATCCGGCACAATGTCTATTGCAAAATAAAGTGTGAATAGTTCATGTGATTGGTTGAATAACTGTGTCACCTAAGGCTATCATACAGAACACTGTTATGTTGGTTATTTCCCTGGGTGACTATGTGACTGTGTGGGTCCAGTGGCTCACTGTCCTGTCCAGTTTCACCAGAGAGGGTCTCACAACTGCATATTGCTAACAAAGGGAAGTTCACAATTCAAAATCAATTCAAAAAGTATGGTTTCTTGTAGGTATATATGGCTTTCATACCATCAGGGAGTTTTGCAGAAGTTGTGAATCAAACTATCAGTTTGCAAACCATCTATATTTGTGTGTCAAAACAACAAAAAGGGAGGAATTGGAGTAATGGCAAATGTTAATGTCCCCTTTAGCCATTGTGTATTATTCAGGGTTCTCTAGAGGACCAGAATCAAGGAGATGAGTATATAAATATATACATTCATATGTATTTACATATAAATAATTTATGTGTATATAAATATATGTACATACTCACCCTATATATATGTATACACTCACATTATATATATATATATATATATATATATATATATATATATATAACTACGAACTTACCTTATGTTAAAATAGTAATAACAATTATTTCATAATTGAGGGGCTGAGAACCTGAGTATTGCTTGGTCCTTGGACTAGGTATAGCAGTTCCAATCTGGTGCTGAAAACCTGGAAGGTTGCTGGAGAGCCATTAGCCCTTAGCCTACAATGGGAGCCTGGAAACACTGGTTCTGACATCAGTGAAAGAATCAGGAGCAGCAACAGGACATATTAACTTGGTGATAAGAGGGGAGGCCAATCCAGCAGCAAGGAAGGCCACTGGAGCAAAAGTGACTAAACTTTGGTCTGCCACGTCCTTCTTAATCTGGGCTGCTACAAGAAGGAGCCACCCACACTTGGGGTGGGTCTCCCCACATCAATGAAAGCAATCAGGACAATCTTCAGTGGAGGATCCCTACTCAGGTGATTCCAATTTGTGACAAGTTGACATTTAAACCCAACCATTACAGCCATCTTTCAAGTACCTCATTTCAGGACTAATCTATTTACCAGCTAAATTTACCCCCATTTTCAAGCTGTGTTAACTATGATGTATTAGTCAGTTCCTCTGTGATTCAGTTTCCTCATCCATTAAGTGAAGACAATAAAATGGCCTCTCTCATATGGCTACCATTAGAATGCCATGAACTATGTATGTTACCCATCACAGAGGCTGGGACAGAACTTAGGGGACATAGCAGTTGCTGCAATGTTGAAAACTTACCTCCTTCTTAAGCACTCACTACTGGCCATTCGAACCCATTCTTCAGAAGGTACCCTTTGGTCTCCAAGGTTGTACATCAGCAAGTGGAGAAGACAGTATTAATTTTTATATCAAAATAGCTGCAGTTTCCAGGTGTAAGAAGCCCCAGGGGAGAGGCTGCTTTGATGATGAGGGACCAAGCGAAAGAACACTCTGTGGAAGTTTGAATGTACTTGACTCCCATAAGCTCATAGGGAGTGGCACCATTGGGAGGTGTGGCCTTATTAAAGTAGATATGGTCTTGTTGAAGGAAATGTGTCACTGTGGGGGCAGGCTTTGAGGTCCCTTTTGTTTAAGCTTCACTCAGTGTAATAGTCCATTTCCTGTTTCCTTCTGATCAAGATGTAGCCAGCACCATGTCTGCCTGCATGCTGCCATGCTCCCCGACACGATGGTAATGGATTGAACCTCTGAAACTCCAAGCAAGATTACCCAATTAAGTGTTTTCCTTATAAGAGTTGCCCTAATTAAGACACACACCAAGACAATGAGTTTAAGAATTTTAGTCTAATGGCTGCAAGATGAAATTAGCCTATTTTCTCCCTCTTATCATATTGATGGAATGTGGTTATTAAATGCTTATATACACACTAACAGATATATGCTTGTGTATGAGTATATGTGTATATGACTCTCTATGTATGTAATGTATATGTAGGTATATACATTTAATACAGCTCATGTGGTTTTCTTGGGTTTTGGTACAGGGATCTTCGTTATTTCAATCCAGCTTTTGAAAAGCAGCCAGTTATTTTGGGAAAGGAAAAGAATCAAATGTTAGAGAGAATTGGATTTGAATTTTTGGCCTGCTCTGAGCTGTCTGTGGTGCCATAAGCAGTTACTCAACTGCCCCAGGCTCTGTTTCTTGTGCTGTAAAGGGGGATGCTAAATGTCCACAGAGTTTACTGAATGGGCCAGGGTACACTTCATAATGGTTGTCTCAAGGGACAAAAAATTTCTGAAGTGAATTCTCAATGGAGAAATTAACTTTATATAGCTGTTTTCAAATAGAATGTACTGGCAGACTCTGAGCACTGAAAAACTTGCGTAAGTTTGTGTGCTGACTTTGATTTGATTATCACCAACTCTTAAGAGAGTTCTGTTGCTTGTACAATGGTTACTTGGTGGCTAACAAATCCCTTGCCCACATAGGTACCATTGGACACGGATTAACTGCTCTGAGTAGCCCATAGATGCCCACCCAACAGGTGAGCCTATTGGAGTAGGAGTGTAATATTTCATTCCATCCATTCCTATAATTTTCATTACGTTTCAGGTTTGATTCCAGCTTTGTAACTTGTTAGCTTTGGGCCCATAGTCTCTCTAAGCCTCAGTCTATTCATCTGACAATCAAAAGAAAAAGGCCTTCTTCATGGGGGTTGTGGGGAGATCCGCTATTGTTTGTTCTGCAGTGACTGCAGAGTCAGGCTTCCTCCTCTGTTGTTTGTGGTTCCTGTTATTCTTTAAAGCACAGGCGTCACTTCTGTGTACAAGGAGAACATCTATGCTGTGTTTCAGGAACCTTCTTACTGTGCTGTACTGCTGTCGGGCCAGTGTTTGCTTGGGCTTTGGTCTCCAGCGATGGCTCTTACTATCTAAGGGAGAATTTGCAAGGGAACCAATGTAAGGAATCAGTGAAAAGAAGGTCTGGGAACTTCTAGATGCAGGAGTTATAGGTGGCCTTGTCAGACCATTGGTGGCACTGGGTGTATCCTCAGCACCATGTGGTGCCTGTTACTGTTTGTCATCTTCTCCCCTTCTGTGAGGATTCATCTCTCCTGAAATCATGAAATGTCTTCCTGCCACCCTTGTTCCTCCAAGAACTCTACATTTGGATTTAAGTGTTAGAAAATATCGTACATATATTTCTAATCTTGCTCAAGGTATTGTACCTATACAGCTCATTTAACAATGTAATGCAAATTGCTAGTCCTTGAAAGTTATTATTATAAACTAATTAGAATATAAGAAATGCAAGTCAATAGTCATTACAATCAAACTCATAGTCATATTAGGTATGTTTTCAAGGTCAGACAGAGATACATCTTAGATGTACGGATCATCTTCAAACACTTCAGAGATCTACAGAATATGGCGTTTAAGATGTTTTAATAATAGATTCTTTTTTATATGACTATGAGACATGTCTGCTCCTGGCAGCACCAATCTACTTCAGAAAAAATGATGGGCATTGAAGAAACTCCTTATGGAGTTTACTTTCTTTGTGGCTAATTAGCCACTGGGCAAGAAAATGCCCTTACATCTACTGCTGACAGTATGCTGTCCAAAATGGACAAGCAGGACACAAAGGAGGAAAGGACTGCCAAACCTTGCAAAGATAAGGTAGGGAGGCTCTTTAGAAAATCCTGCTTCACAGATTAGCCTGTCAGATATGCGAGGCTTGTAGGCTAACATTGCAGAGAAATCCTGGGTGCCTGTCCAGGCAGTCAGCTGTTTCTGTCATTTCTCACATTTTTTTTTGGCGGGGGGGGGGGGGGGGGGGGCGCGGGGGGGGGGGAATTGCTTGTTTGCACTTCCTGCTTATTCAGTTAGTATTATTTCCTTCTCGGGTCTCTGAGGGAGTTGAAGATTAGTTAGTTATAGTTTTCTTTGTTAACGAATTCAGAACAGAAACTCACTAAAGAGGTGTAAAGTGTATAAATTTGAAAGACATCAAAGGATAGTTTTTGGTTGGTAATTAAGTTAGGATAGAAAGTGAATTAGGTACATTTTGGACTCACCAAAATAGGCTAAATAATGAAGGTTTTTTTTTGTCTAAATCTGTCAAATGTTAATGGACTAGACATTGTTAATGTAATTCTTGACTGTATATATTGTATATCCTTATTGTACTTACTGTGTATAATTTTTTATATTAGTTATAACCTTCTTTTATTATTTTAGACAAAAAAAGGGAAAATGTGGTGATATATTGTGTACCTTCATAAAATTTATCTGGGTATCAGAGGACAGAGCCAGCTACTAGATTAGACATAGAGGCCAGATAGTGATGCTACACACCCTTAATTCTATCACTCAGGAGACCGAGATCCATCTGGATTTCTGTGAGTTCAAGGCCACATTGGGAAAAGAGCCACGCATGGTGGCACACACCTTTAATCCCAACACTCGAGATCTCATGCCTTTGCTTAGGAAACACACCTTTAATCCCAGGGGAGAAGATGGCAGGGCAGAAAAAGGTATATAAGGTATGAGGAAACAGAAAATCACTGTCTTGAGACTGAGGGTTTCATGGAGGTAAGAACTACTGGCTGGCTTGCTCTGCTCTCTGATCTTTCAACTTCCACCCTAATATCTGGGTCTGGATTTTTTATTATAAGACCTTTTAAGATTTGTGTTACAATAAAGTGTTGCTTAAATGGTTTTCTAATACATGTACAACTCTGTTTTAAAATTTACATGTGGTAAATTTACTTCTCCATGCCCAGATTTAAGAGTTACATGAAATACATTTTTTTGAATTTTACAAGCAGTTGAGCTATGAAACACCACTAAAGTTAAGACACAGAATACCACTCTTCACTCTCCAACCCCAGCACCCCACGTTAGCCTCTTGCAGACTTCTTGCTGTATATGCCTGTGTGTGCACATGCAGAGGCCACGGGGAATGTGACTTCCTTTCCTCATTCGCTCACCACCTTATTTGTTTGTGACACAGTCTCTCACTGAATCTGAAGCTTGATTTTTTTTTTTTTTTGGCTAGGCTGTCTGTCTAGTGAGCTCCAGGATCATCCTGCCTCCACTTACAACTCTGTGGCTAAGACACACATGGCATGCCCAGCTTTTATGTCAGTGCTGTAGATTTGAACTTGGGTCCTCTTACTTTTGTAGCAAATGTTCTTACCCACTGAGCCTTCTCCATAGCCCTCATTACTGTTTTAATCACAGAGAACCACTTTAGACAGAGTCCTGGTGTGTTGAAGGACTATAGTAGACTGCTGAGTCTCAGACCCAGCAGAAACTTTGAGAATTTTTCTTCCTCTACATTCTTATCACACACAAGCCTGCTATAAACTCTGGGCTGTGTGAGAATGAGCTGAGGATCAAAGACTGCCTTAGAGCAAAGGATACTGGAGCCCCAACAGCAGTGAAAATAGGAGAGGAGTATTCAGAGGCCTACCTGGAGAACAGAAAGATGTTATGCTCTTCTACAGGATGTATGTCAGATTTATAGCTCCTCCATCCTACCCTTATGCTAGGAAACTCTTCCCTGTCTGTCCTTCTACTGCCCCCCTCTACAGGGTATCTTTGAGCAGAACCCAATCTGTACATCCCTTAGGCAAGATTTCCCAAATCAGAAGTGTTCATTCACTTAATCATTCTTCAATTACCCACCATGGCAGAACTTCAGATGAATAAAAAATCATTTGTGAAAAAGCACCTCCTTCAGCCATCAAACTTTTTGGCAGAAATATTAAAAATGCAGACAGGATTTTCCATTAGGACACTGGCTATCCATATTTCTTGATGAGATCTTATTATCAAACTGGAGGTAAATGTGTGTACTTCAGTAGCTGAAAGCAATTGTATGCCTTTGTATTTCAAATCTCAGTAAGAAAAATCACAAATGTCAAAATGTGTGTCATTCTCTACATAAAATTTTATGCCTGGAAATGGGAGGCACGTTGCTGTTGAGTCATAGGGTGTCGTGGTTGACAGGAATACTGATGAGGTGAATGAGCAGGCTGAGGAAGAATGGGGAGAACACAGGAAGGTTTTGCCAGGCACAGGCTTTGAGATGTATGTCTAGCACTGTTGAATTTTTCTCACGTGCTCTTGTCCCAACAACTCCTTCTATCCTAGGCCCTCTGTGCAAAGTCACCTTCTCACAGAGCAACCCATCAGAATGCAGACCAGGTCTTACCGGAGGCCTGGAGATGCATTTGACTTTATTAAAGATGATGATTTCTGTGTGGGCTGGGGGAAGGAAATCTTCTAGGACTGTCCAGCTCACTGTTGGTGGTGACACCCTTCAGCTGGTCGTGCTCAGTTGTTTAAGGAAGCAGATTGAGCAAACCAGGAGGATAAACCAGTAAGCAGCACTCTTCCGTGGTCTCTGCATCAGTTCCTGCCTCCAGCTTCTGGTCTGTCTGACATCCCCAGATGAAGGACTTAACAAGATGTAAGATTAAATAAATCCTTTGCTTCCCAAGTTGCTTTTGTCATGGTGTTTTATCGCAGCAATAGAAAAATTACTAAGATATCTGAGTTAAGGAAAGGAATAAGCGAGAGTGGTGGGTATGGGTCAGGGGGATTTATATCCAGTGAGAAAATGGAAGCTAGTCTCCACTGTGGGTATGTGAAAGTTGCTATATGTTGGGAACCTAGGCTCATGGAACCACAGTAAGTAGTGGGTGGAGTCAGGTTAGACACCCCCACAAGCTCAGCTTGTAACACTCATATAGGTGGCTCTTCTCAGTTTACTTAGAAGCTCTTGATACTTTCTTGGTTAATTGGTAAGCCATTTTTGGCATTTCGGTCTGTAGATGTGGCATTCAGTGTGCCCATAGCCCCATCTCAAGCCTCCACAATGGAACAGCTTCAGGCATGGGGCTTAGCAATGTATATTTCAGCAAGCCTTCACTGGTGTTCTGATTCACCATGGACATGGGACTGAGGCTGTGTATTCAGTACAAGGGTCTCTCAAGAGGCTCATTCAAGACACACATCTCAGCCTTTGTATCTGCTAGCACATGCTTTCACCTTGCTTCTCATTAAAAAGTCTAACATTTGACCTAATGGGAGGGGAATTATGTAAAAGGAGACTCTCGGCTTCTCTTTTGAAAAGTAGAGGAAGATCAAAGAGGGCAGGGATAGTGACAAATTTACAGTGAATAAAGTAGTTCTAGCTGGAGAAAGTTACAGAGTTGACAAGAATTTGAAGTAATGAATAATGACCATGAGCAGTAGGAAGAGAGGTAATTGCTGAACTTGTTTCTTTCCTTTTGCCTGGATAAGTAGTACTCCACTGATTTTTTTCCTATCCTCTCTCAGATCTATGTGGCCATTCTTGGAAATAGGCACTTTGCACATTTGGGGACAGTGGTGTCATCTGATGGTCACAAACAGAGGCTAGACTGCTGTTGTATGTTAACTGAGGCAGCTGCTCCCTGATGTGTATAAAATTCAGTTGCAATTTATCTCCTTGGTAGTTTAAGCCAGTGTAAAAGGTAAATAATATTTAAGAAACTTATAAAGCAAGTGTGTAACCATTTTTTTTTCACAATTCATGGTTTTACTTAACGAGCTTCAGCGCCATAGGACGAGAGTTGCCCCTAAAGGCCTCAATCAGCTAGACTATTGAACAGAAATGCAGAATGTAAATTGGTTTTTAACTAAAATCATACTGCTATTACTTTTTATGAAACCCATAATTTCTGGTAGAGAGCAGGCATATAGAAAACCGTTATTATGGAAATGCCTTGTGGGATTTGACCAACTGCCTTTGGATGGTGAATGAATACTTGGTTGTTGATTTATATGCTGCAAGAGGCTGTGTAGGGCTAAATACATGCCACAAGGTTCTTAATAATGCAGGTTTCATGGCCATGTAGGTTGCACGCTTCATCTTTTAGCTCTACATCGTTATATTTACTTACTTGTAATTTTAAAGAGACATACTTTCTTCCAATTACAACCTCAGGGTGGATCTTTTCTTTGAGACTCTTGGTGAAATATTCATTCTTCATGGAGACAGAGAGAAAAGCAATGAAAACTACTAAGTAGGGTTTTGTTTTTCTACCTGGTAACTGAAAATAAGAAGTTTTCTCTTCCTCTGAGCTTCCCCAAGGCTGTTAAGGAGTTGGGAAGTCACAGCAGTGTTCAGAACAGGATTAATGCTCGATGATTGCAGATAATCCCAAAGTTCCAAGGATTCAGACTCACACTTCCACCTGCATCCCAGAAAGCTTTGGATGCAGGTCTCAGACCCAGGGTGTGTCAAATCAAATTATGTAGACCACCTTCTACAGTGCAGTGGGTGCTCTGCCTTCTCACAAGGCTCTGAGCATAACATGTATAACAAATTCATGTGGGAGGCTGAAGAAGAAAGTAGATTAGCATGGAAAGAAGGAGCTGATGAGGATAGCCTTGGACTTGTCACTACCATCTTCCAGAACACCTCTCATGGTCAGGATGCATTGTTAGCCAATGATGTTTTAGTCATTGTGGGACCTAGTTGTAAAAGTAGAAGACAATGTGTACACTGCAAAGAGAATGTGTTTTAACAGTATGTTCACACCAACTCTGCCAATTAAAATTGACTCAATACTCTTGTCTCTGCTGTCTCAGCTATACTATGAGGCTAATAACATTAACTTGGCCATTACAAATGACAGTCACTACACTTGGATCTGGGAAGCAGATGATGATGATGATGATGATGATGATTTGTTTTGTGTGAGCGTACTCATGTTTGCCTGCATGTGTGTGAATGTAGGTTGCACATCACAGTGGGTATATAGAGATCAGAGGTTGACCCTCCCCTTCCACCTTCTTTGAGGCAGCATTTCTTTGTTATTTATTCACTTTGTATTCCAGGCTTGCTGGCCTGTGAACTTGCAGGGCATCTCCAGGCTCTTCATCTCTCTTTTGGAGCACTGAGATTGTAGCTTCTGGAGCTGCTGCATGCAACTTTTACCCAAGTTGTGGGGATTCAAAGTCTTCACACTTGTGCAGCAAGCACTTTACACACACTGGGCCATCTCCTTTGCTGTTGGGATCCAGAGTTATCCACACTCATCCAGTGCTACCTATTGGACTGTGGTGTCTCAGCCTCAAGCAAACGCATCCTGATTCTACCAGGCAGAATGACTGCCTCTTTTCCTCAGCCCCTAAAGCTCCTCAGAGCACTTTGCATGTGCCATGTCTCATGTTTAAAACATTGCTCTCTAGTTACACACAGGTTGGCGTTTCAGAATCTCGTCTGACTTATTTCTATGTGTGTGGTGTCTGGCACATAGTAGGTGCTCAGCACAGATTGAAAGTAGCAGAGCTGAAAGACTCCCTTAATTAAAGCAAAAGGAAGCTGGTTGTTGTTCGGCATATCATGCCAGAGCCGGCATGGGGGCTAACTAGACAGGAAACAGCCATCTGCAAGGACTATGCACAGCTCACCCCACTGAGAATGTTAATTATGTGTTTAAAGGGAGACAGGGAGCCCTGGTGGCTTTTGGCACACAGCAGTGGGAAAGGGGCGGTCCAGGGACAGAATACTAAATAGTCTCTCCAGTTTGTGTTGCCAGTTCTCTGCAGCCCTGGAGAGGGAGGGAGGGAGGGAGGGAGGGAGGGAGGGAGGGAGGGAGAGAGAGAGAGACAGAGACAGAGACAGAGACAGAGACAGACACACAGAGAGAGACAGAGAGACTGCATTCCTAGTAGCAGTGTCTGTTCATTTCAGAGGACCATTTCCTCCCTGTTCTTCTTCTTCTGATGACTCTGTAGGTGGCTTCCTCACCTAAGGGGGTGGTGGTGAGCTTGGGTGCATGTGCATGTATGCAGAGGGCAGAGGTCAATCTTGAGCATCTTTCCTCAGCTGCTGCCCAAAGTATTGTTTGTTGATGTTGAGACAACGTTTCGCACAAGCCTGGAGCTCACCATTAGACAATGGTGGCTGGCCAGCAAGCCCCAAGGATTTCCTGGCTTTACCACCCTAGTTCCAAGATTGCATACTTGTACAAGAGACTTGGCATTTTTTATGTAGGTTTTGGAGACCACACCCAGATCCTCAGCCCTGGATGTTCTTACTGCCTTGTCCAAATTTCCTATTCTGAAGTTCTCCACTTTTGCTCAGTTCTTGTCTGTTATGGCTCCTCTCTATCCTCATATACCAGGTGTGGAAAATACAGGCTGATTAAAGCCAATCTTAAAACGTATTGCCAATATTTTAATATGTGTCATCCTGGACTTAATAATTCGACATTCAGAACTTTATCCTATTGAAATGTTCCCTTAAGGAAGTATAACATATAATGCATATAAAGACTTAAAGTTTAGAAGCAGTTGCAAGATTTATCAGTAAAGAATTACTTAAATAAATCTTGCTACAGTCGTTTTGCATAACTGTTAAAATGAATAAGTTAGACTTCCATGCAGTGATTTAGCTATGTTATGCCGAGGAGAACTATTCCAGAATACTGTATATTGTAAGATCCCATTATTATGTATAGAAAAGTATGTCCACTATTCGTTTATTCAACATATATTTATTGAGCATGTATTTCCTGCATGTAGTGAGCAAAAGATTAAAAAACAAACATTTGCCCTTTGTGGGAATTAAATTTTAACACAAAGGAGAATGTATAAGAAACATAATAAGCAATGGAAGGCAATTATCACTAAGGATAAATAGTAGAGCAGACAGCTATGTCCTCTGAGACTTGTATGGGTCCTGGAGGAAGACAGGCAGGCTTCATTTTGTACTAACTCTGGTTGTTCAGAAGGGCATGTATTCCTTTAATTTGCTGTTAAGAAGTTAAAGAGCTTCTTGATTCTGCCAGGGATCCTCAACCTTTCTCAGTCCATGAGGCCTTTCCCAACTACTTGTAAACACTTAGGAGTCTTGCCCTTCTTAAAAGCAAAGCAAAGCTGAATTCCCTTTGTCCTCAAGTTCCCTGGGATCCAGGTTGGCCTTTCTCTTGTCTTTGTATCCAAGATCTTGAAAGAGTCTTGGACTTTCAAGGTCTTGGGTTTTTCCTTCTATCCAGGCTCCCTGCCTCAGCTCTTGTGTTGCTGAAACTGCTCTCTTGCCTCACCAGTGACTTGCAAGGATACACCATCTCAGATGTGGATCTCCATGGCTCCCCTGGGATGCCCTTCTCACCTGTGAGGTTCAAGCCTGGAAAAACTCATCTTCTCCTTCTTTATATTCTCCCTGGATGACTTCATTCAATTTCCTCTTTCAAAACTTATTTTTTGATTTGTCCTGAATTTTGATGTCCACTAATACCTTTTCCCCCAGCTTTCAATTCTACATGGTCATGTCTATTTGACACCACACTGGATATGTTTAAAACTGATATCACAATGCTTCTTAAAGTTACTTATTTATTTTGTGTGTGTGTGTGTGTGTGTGTGTGTGTGTGTGTGTGTGTATGTTGCATACATGTGTGTAGATGTGTTTGTACACATAGAAGTGCAGGCCAGACAACAAGAATGTTTTTATATTGCTCTCCACTCATTTTTTTTGAGGCAGGACCTCTCACTAATCCTGGAGCTGGTTGATTAGGTTAGACTGGTATCTTCCTGTTACTCTCTCTCCAGTTGTGGGATTACAGGCACATCTGGGTTTTTGTGCAGGTGATGAGGATCCCAGTTCAGGTTCTCATGCTTGCACAGCAAATACTCTACCTATATAGACATCTCCCTAGTCCACAACTTTCCTTTTCAATTAAATCTTTTCCTATTCATGTTTTTTCTCCCTGCAACATGGATGTTATCGTTGAACAATTGAGATAGAATATAGAATTTACCTGCTGTTAAAATATCTCCTCTTTGTTTCTATGGTCTTGGTTTCAGACAGTGTTTGGCACTTACAGGGCGCCAAACTCACTGGGTATTTGGTAGTAGGAAGGAGAAAAATTACAGGTGGATTTGTGGCAGGAACATCACCAGGATGTCCCCCACACTGTTTCATTTCCTACTTAGAAGATAGGAATTGGGTATTTCTTGCCTGGTTTGGATCTTTATAAAAGTATAATTTATTTATTTTTATGTGCATTGGTGTTTTGCCTGCATATAGGTCTGTGTGAAGGTGTTGGACCCTGGAGTTACAGACAGTTGTGAGCTCCCATTGTACTCTGAAGGTTTCTCTAGTCCCACCAGTTCCCGTGGTCCTGCAGCCTGCATATAAAATAATCACTCAGAAGCTCATATTAATTATAACTGCTTGGCCATTAGCTCAGACTTATTACTGACTAGCTCTCACACTTAAATTAAACCATAATTCTTATCTATGTTTAGTCATGTGGATTGGTACACTTTTCTCAGTTCTGCCTTGTCATCTTGCTTTCTCTGTGTCTGGCTGGTGGTTCCTGACTCAGCCTTCCTCTTCCCAAAATTTCTCCTTGTTTGCTTGCCCTGCCTATACTTCCTACCCAACTACTGGCCATTCAGCGTTTCATTTATTAACTAATCAAAGCAACACATATTCACAGCATACAGAACAACATCCCACAAGCTGCCATTTCATTCCTAGTAATGCTGCAGTTTAAAGCAATAAATTTACAATAAAACAGATTCAGGTGAAATAAACCTCTAAATGGTTTACAATATGTATAAAATACACATAGACTTGGAAGAGAAGAAAAGAAATATAGACAGTTATATAAAGAATAGAAAGCTTTAAAAAATAAAGTCTTTACAGAGAAAGTAAAAGTAATATAAAAATAAGCCACATAAAGATGAATATCATGCAGAGAGTCTAGATTATATTGTCTTTGGAATTTTTAACTGCAGAAAGACATTTGACTGTAAAGGCTACCAAGTTAAACCAATATGTATATTTTAAAGGTATTTTGACTTCAAAATTTGGATCTAAGGATACATTGCTTTGGAAAGGAGGCTCTGCTTTTGTTTCCACAGGAAGCAAGAGGCTGTGGATTTGTTCCAGGTTAAGATGGATCAGATTTGATCAAACCAGACTTCCTCAACCTTAACAAATGGTACCTATCAACAAAGGTTATAGCTGGTCTTCCTAGGACTTACCTGACCATTATCTCAAATTTTCTCAGGATCCCCATAAGACTACCAGTGCCCCTTATTAGCAGGAAGTAGCTTAGAACACTATGCCCACATTTCCCCCAAAATTGGATTGTGGATGTTTGTTTTTGTTTAGGTTGTTGGTTACAAATTGTTATTGGTCATAGTCAAATCTCTTTCTGAAAGAAGAAAGGGGGATATGACATAGAAATAGAGGATATAGATAAAATAGGATAAAAGGGTAAATTATTGAATCTATTTTTAAAGAGCAACAACTTGTGTAAAATGCTTTAAATTGCTATAGATTTTAGTTTATTATAAATTTAAAGTTAAGTTTGTTATACTGTATGTACATTTCTACTCTTGTTTGAGGTATTATGTTTGTGCCATTCATTTGAAATTGTAATGTATAATTAAGAAATAGAGATAAATAATTAGTCATCTATGATAATCAAACATATAGTCATGCTAGTTAAATTTTCTAGGTATTCATAGATATATTTCAATTGGGTAGGTAATCTTCAAACACTTCAAAGACCTACAGAATATAGCCTTTAAAATATTTTAAGAAATTTGACTTTCTGGACATTGTGATATGTCTGTTCCTGGCAGCACCATTCTACTTCAGAAAAGATAATGGGCATTGAAGGAACTCATTATGGAGTTTGCTTTCTTTGTGGCAAAAGTTAGCCACTGGGCAAAAAAGTGCACTTGCTTTGATTGCTTGACAGTATGTTGTATAAAACGGACAAGCAGGATCCATAGGAAGGTGACCACTGAACTTTGCAAGTCAAAATGATCCTTTAGGTTCCTGCTTCACAGAAGAAACTTCCAGACATTCTACAGGACACAGGAAGAAGTGACTAAGAGACTCTAGGCCTGAAGGCTGAAGATGGATGCCCCAACACTACAGAAGAACTTTGGATGACTGTCCAGGAAGGCAGCTGTCTCTGTCATTTCCAGAATTTTGGAACTTGCTTACAATGCATTTTCTGTTTACTTAGGTAATATTATAACCTTCTGGAGTCTTTGATGTAGCTGAAGACTAGATATTTATAATTTTCCTTGGTTATGATAAAAGATAAATTATATATGAAACTTTAGACTCATAATTATAGAATAGAGAGAATATTTTCTTTAATTTTGCGAAATACAAATGACTAGGTATTTTAACTGTAATTTTTGCTTGAAAATTGTTTTGCTATATGTAATTTTACCATGTTAAAGTTAAAACCTTCCTTTTTGATTAGATAGAAAAGGGGAAGTGTGGTGGGATGTTGTTCTGTATGCTATGACTACGTGTTGCTCTGATTGGTTAATAAATAAAATGCTGATTGACAAGTATCCAGGCAGGAAGTATAGGTGGGGTAAGCAGAAGAGGAGAATTCTGGAAAGAGGAAGACTGAGTCAGGAGCCACCAGCCAGACACAAAGGAAGCAAGATGACAACGCAGAACTGAGAAAAGTGTACCAATCCACATGGTTAAACATAGATAAAATTTATGGTATAATTTAAGTGTAAGAGCTAGTCAGTAATAAGTCTGAGCTAATGCACAAGCAGTTATAATTAATATAAGCCTCTGTGTGTTTACATGGGGAATACAAGTGTGAGAGATTTGTCCTGATCATCGGCCAGGTTGGACAAAGGAAAACTCCCAGCTATATGTCATGTGGGTGCTGAGAATTGAACCTGCATCCTCTGGGAGAGCAGTCAGTGTTCTTAACTGCTGAGCTGTCTTTCCACCCCCATCCTGGCTTAGATCTTGACTGGGTCCCACTACCAGTTCTCAACAGAAGCATGTAGACTATCATGTTTCTTTCCAGGCCTAGCTCTGAACAGTGTATGCATCTCCATCCTCCTCCTCACTTTTCTTGTATGCCTCACGAGAAGCAACAGGCTCCAGTCTCTTGAAGAGCATAGTACAGAAGTGAAAACATTGGGAACCCTTCAATTTCCTTTTTTTCAGGGAAGAAAATCCTGAAATAAAGATGCTTGTTGGGAGCATCCACTGTAAGCCAGAATACATACACTCTTATTAAATTCATCCGCTAAGCTTATGAAGTTGTTTGTCACAGCAGGTAACATTAATTACTCTAATATAGTCATCAGCATATAGTTCTTCCCATGGAATTTGACAGTACAAAATAGTGTTTGCTGGGACTCTGTGAGCTTATACACAAGTGCAGTAACCACTAGTCATTGATTGTTCTTGACAGTTTGTAGCACAAATCTATAGAAAGGCCTCCCAACACTATATATTTGCAGCAATTCTTCTGCTTAGCTTTCGTCTTGTCAGGTTCTGACATGCCTTGGGCTCTGGGTATACGTACTTGCTATGGATGCAGTGGTAAATCCATTCTGTTTGCTGGAGTTAGGTTCACATCAATCTTCTCAGTGTCAGTGGCCTGCCCCTAGCCCCTTACAGCCTACTTATCTGCTGATCTTCAACCTCTGTTTCTCAACTATTTCCTAAATGGCTCTTTGAGCTGCCCTCTATCATTTTCATGACAGATATGGAGCATTAGTAAGTCTAGTGCTATGATTGCATTTCTCTTGTCAGCCATTGTGGTCCACAGCCTTTTGTTAGACACAGAACAGGTAGGTGAGGCTACAGTGGAGGGTACACCATGCAGGTCTGCTTAGCTCCAGGCAGCATGCTAGTACTCATTATCTGAGAGTGCATGGGGGAACACTGGCACACTCACTTGTCATGGGCTGAGGCAATTTACAGCTGTGTGCAGAGCCTTTGGAAAATACATATCCAGAGAATATTGTTGTAAAGTGTTAAATGCGGAAGAGATCATCAGCAAATAGTATTACAGAAGCAGATGCTTAAATGTGAAACTGCTAGTGATATGAGTTGGAGATGTTGGCTTATTGATCATTTTGCTCTACTTTTTCAGCCAGGAATGCTACCATAGATCTGTATTGTATCAGGACACATCTGGTTGTGAATGGATTTAGATCAGGCTCTCAACAGTCTGAAATAAAAGAAGGACCCTTTAACTGGAGTGCTGGGAAAACTGCAGTTTGTCTTATGGGTTAACTTCCCAGATTTTAAAGAAAATACTTGGTGATTCTCTCTCTCTCTATGTCTCTGTGTCTGTCTGTCTGTC
Organism: Peromyscus leucopus; assembly: GCF_004664715.2. Classification (NCBI taxonomy): domain Eukaryota; kingdom Metazoa; phylum Chordata; class Mammalia; order Rodentia; family Cricetidae; genus Peromyscus; species Peromyscus leucopus. The sequence goes on from NC_051065.1 coordinate 158,878,704, forward strand.
TCTGTTTCTGTCTCTCTCTCTCTCTGTCTCTTCTCTCTCTGTCTCTCTGTCTCTCTCTCTCTTTCTCTCTCTCTCTCTCTCTCTCTCTCTCTCTCTGTGTGTGTGTGTGTGTGAAAGTATATTTTTGTGTAGGTGTCTATAGAGGCCAGAGAAGGCATTAAACCTCCTGAGCTGGAGTGACAGGTGGTTATGAACTAGCTGACATGGGGACTGGGAACTAAACTTGGGTTCTCTGCAAGAACAGTGCATGCTCTTAATTGCTGAGCTATGCTGTGGGATGGTCTGTATGTCAAATAAAACACTGATTGGCCAGTGGCCAGGCAGGAAGTAGGTGGGACAAGGAGAGTGGAGAATTCTGGGAAACGGAAGGCTGAGGCAGAGACACTGCCAGCTGCCGCCATGACCAGCAGCATGTGAAGACGCTGGTAAGCCACCAGCCACGTGGCAAGGTATAGATTTGTAGAAATGGATTAATTTAAGCTATAAGAACAGTTAGCAAGAAGCCTATCATGGCCATACAGTTTGTATGCAATATAAGTCTCTGTGTTTACTTGGTTGGGTCTGAGCGGCTGTGGGACTGGTGGGTGACAAAGATTTGTCCTGACTGTGGGCAAAGCAGAAAAACTCTAGCTACAGAGCTATATCTTTAAATCCAGCTCTCCTGCCTCGAAGAGTTGTCTCTTTGAATGGCCCCATAATACCAGTATGAGTGTGATATAAAGTAAGGCTTCTTGTAAAAGTGTGTTTATGTAGACTTTGTTTGTGGCCAAGATTGGTTAGGCCAAGTTCATGGCTTCACTGATAGAGTGTTTTATTCTTCCTGCACACCCCTTTTTGGGTGGAGACAAGAGAGCCCTAAAGGATAGTTAGAGTTACCACAATTAAATATTAGGATATTATGGTCAACTATCAACATAAACTTAGTCACCTCAATGGAAGCATTGCTTCCATCAGTTTAACTTGTAGTAGTGTCTGTGAGACATTATATTGATTGCTAATTGATACAGGAAGGTCCAGGCCACTGCAGATGGTGCCATACCTAGTCAAGTAGGCCAAGGATATTAAAAAATGCTAGCTGAACAAGCTAGGAAGAGAAAGCCATTAAGCAATGTTTCTCCATGGCTTCTGCTTCAGCTCCTGCCTCCAGGCTCCTGCCTCCACTTCCTGTTCTGGATTCTTCAATGATGGACTGTGATTCATAATTGTAAACTAAGTAAATCCTTATCTCCCCAGGTTAGTTTTGGTCTTGGTCTTTACTACAATAGAGAAAAAACAAATATTTTTGGCAGCCTGGAGGGAAATTTCTGAGCATGTCACCTGCTGAACTTAATTGTTGTTTCCTGATCTGTGAAGAAGTGTGTGGAGATAGAAGGCCACAAAGATATCTCTATGTTGATTCTGAGCTATCACAATGACTCCTTTATATCCCTAATTTGTTGCTTTGATCATTCACTCTACTATTATTTAAATTTTTGCTTCTCTTAGTAAATGGGACCTAGGGCAAATACAGGCTTCATATAATGCACCTACAATTCTTCAGAACAAATTTGTCTGAGAACAAAGTCCATGTGAGTGTTTTTTTGTTGTTTTGCTAAATTGAATGAACTGTAAGCATTGGAACAAGTAGGAATTCATACACAGAGAACAGACCACAGCAAACCCCAACAAAGCCAAACAGCCCCCAAACAAAGGTAAAGATCCCAGGACCTAGATGTTGACCTGATGCCTTTCACACAAGCAAATTCAAATGGGTCCCAAATATTAGTGTATGTGGAACTCTAAGCCCTAGAAGATAGCATAAAGAAAAAGAAACTAGGCGACTTTGGCTTTGGTAGTGACTTTAAATCCCAATGCCTGAAACACAGTATCCATGAAAAAATGGAGAAAATAGACTTCACTAAAATAAAAACATTCTATTCTAAAAGGACATTGTTAGGTAAATGAAAATGTAAGACAGATTGGAAGAACAGACTTGTAAACAGATAAGGGACTGGTATCAAAAATAGAAAAAATTTGTGTAACTCAAATTATAAAACAACCCAATTAGAAAATAGGTAAAAAACAAAACAAAACAAACAAACAAATAAAAAAAAAGTCACTACTGCACCAAAGAGGCATTATGGATGGTGGATAAGCCCATGGAATGATGCATCGCATCACCTTTGGCTAGTAGCTTAAAATGTAAGCAGCAGTATGATGCTATTATTTACTTATTATAATGGCTGAAGTCCAGAATGCCAACAATACCAGATGCTGACAGAGACATGGAGCAAAGGGAGCACTTGGTTTTGCTGGTGCCAATTCAAACTTGTATGGAGAGTTCAAGAAACAATTTGATAGTTGGTTACAAACTAAAAAGTCTTACTGTGAGATCTAGAAACTACTTAGGTTTCAACTCATTTGGATAACAACTCTGTCCAAAAACCTGAGCATGGATGGTGACGGCAGCGTTGTTTGTAGTTGCCAAATACTGGAAGCTATCAAGATGTTCTTGGAAGCCAAATGGACAAAAAAAGTGCATTCACACAACTGAATATTATTTAATGCTGCATAAACTCTTAAGCTACAAAATAGCATGGAGATTCAAATGTATATAGCCACATAGAAAAAGCCAATATGTATGCATGATTCCAAATGTGCCATTTTGAAGAATTCAAATCTATGGATACTGTGAGGTGCTTACCAGGACTTAGAGGCTTACATTTGTTGAATTCCTTAGAACATAGTGAGTGATAATTAACATATTGATAATCATAACAGATGCACCACACCAATGCAAATTGGTAATGAGCTGAGCTTGCTGGGACACGAACCAGGGAGGATGCAGAAATTTCCTGTAATTTCTTAGCAATTTTTTTTGTAAACTTAAAATTATTCTAAGAAGAAGGGAAATCTTTTTTAAAGGTACAAAATGACAATCAGAAATGACATCTGTCAAATGGCAGAGAAGGGACCTCTGAGAACCATACCTGTTCAGAAACACCAAAGAGAATTTGCAAAACCCAAGAACCAGCCTTATAAGGACCATGAAAGGTGGTAAAACAAACAACAACAACAAAAACCAAAAAGGTAATTGCAGCAGGGAGGAGGTCAGTGAAGAGAAAGCACTGTAACATGGTGTACCACACCATCCCCTGTTCCTGCCTCCCTCCACAACCTCCCTCTCTCCTCTCCCTCTCTCCCTCCCACCCCCTCTCTCCCCTTTCCTCTCTCTCTCCCTTCCTTTCTTTCTTTTAACATCTCCATGCCGTATCCCTCTTTCTGGGATAGTAGAAGTCTAAAAAACAGCAATCTGCATTCTTAGTGTGCATACCTAGTTCTAGAAAAAGAAAAATGACTTTTGTCTCCAAGGAATTATGTCTATGTATTTTGATTTAGTGAACTGTTACAAGAGACTTCCTTTTCTTTCAACTATTTTGGAATTGTAAATGGATGGTAAAAAAAAAACAACTAAATATGAAGTCCTTTCCATTAGGGCAGAAAAGCATTGAGGAAAACAATGAGCATTCTGGGACCCTGGGTGCTGGAGAGCCAGAGAGTGACTTATTGTAGAGGCCATGGAGCTTGTAAAGTTACCCTGTGTACAAGGAGCCTAGAAAGACACACATGCTCACGATGGGGGTATGCGCTTACAGAAGATCTGAGAAGATTACGTTTTCATCTCTGACTAGGCTTTGGCTTCAGAGCGAAGAGGAAATGAACAATGCTAAGGCAGAGTTCTGAATGACACAGCTAAACACTGAAGGTGTTTGGCACAAGGCCAGCTTGCCAGGCCGCAATGTATATCTCCCTTGTTTTGCTTCCTTTACTGTTTATTTTTTTGCATTTCATTAGTTTCTTATTTCTCTTTCATTTTTGTTTGTACAGGAAATACCCAGAGTGTCCATTTTTAATAAATACAAACCATTTAAATAAACAAGAAAATATGACTTATCCATGGCAAATAGAAAATTAACAAGAGACTATCCCTGAGGAAGCACAAACCATGGACTACACTGAGCAAAGACTTTAGATTATCTCTCTCCAGTATTCTCAGAAGGCTAAAGAAGACCATGGAAAAACAACTAAGACAGCAAAGAAAAAAGGCTCATTTCAGAAAAATTGCAAAGAAACTGTAGTGATGCAATATTCTGAAACTATCTCTTATAGTCTGATCCTGGAACTTTTGATGGACCTCAGTCAGAGTTAATAATACACTTTAAATCACTTAAGACTGAAGACTGCTGTCCTACTGTGTACTCAGCCTGTTTGTTTAACCCACTTTTAAAAGAACATTGTAACAACGAACCATACATGCATTGGAACTTCTATAGCCTAAGATAATGCATAGCTTCAGTCTTGAATTATGTACTTTTCCATGCGCCTGACTCAGATAAAATACATGTATATCATTTGCTGGAAAGACAAGACAATAAATAGGTGGAAAGCAGTCTTATAAAATGAATATATACCATAAATGTTAAATGCAACATGAATATTGCTTGATAAAGAATGATTTTTGTAGTACTGTTTGCTTGCTGGGTTAATTGGAGTCTGTGGTGGTTTAAAAGAAAATGGCCTCCAAAAGAAGTGGCACTATTAGGAGGTGTGGCTTTGTTGGAGTGGATGCGGCCTTGTTGAAGGAAGTGAGTCACTGTGGATGCAGGTTTTGAGATCTTATATATGCTTAAGCCATGCCCAGTGTCTCAGTTTACTTCCTGTTACCTACAGTTGGGTCAGTTGGAATCAGTGACTTGGTCCTTGTTAAGCCACTTTAAATAGTGCTATAATGAATCCCTCATTCCTTCCCCATGTGATCCTTTCTGGGCTGTTCAATATTACAGAGCAAAGTACCTTGTTTGGGACAGACACAGATAGTCTTAGAGACAGGCATAAACACAGGGTCACACAAGAAAGTCTTCAAGCAGACAGAGATTCAGACTCCTACAACAAACAGGAGGATGAAAGATATAGGGAGAAAGAAGTAAAGAGTTTAAATTTGGACTCTTTCTTGGTTAAATGACAACAAGTGGAGGTACTTCGAATTCTTTCCTTAAGGAGACACTAAGTATTATTTGTGACTTTTAGTTTATTATTAATGTGTTCACACTGACCAAAGATACGGATAGAAACATTGTGATATAAAATAATATCTAAGATGAAAAAAGAAAACTAGATGGGTTCAGTATTAAGTCTTGAATAAAGGTAATAAATTCAGAAAGGAAATGAACATATAATAAATGACAACTGACTCCAAGACAACCAAGATGGCAGTTATGACTGTTCCCAGTGACTTAATACCAGCAAGATAATAGTGATTGAAAGTGCAGTGTGAGAGCTATCTGCCAGTCAGCTAACTAGATCCAAGATTATAATCTATCTGTCTGTCCATCATCTTTATATTCATTAATCATCTGTTTATCCCTCCCTCAAGAGTCTGTCTGAATATATGAATCCCTCATGTATGAAGAGGCTTAAGAGTTAATGAAAATGGAATTGCTCCTGAGGTATGATTGTGTGAGATACTGTCAGAGTGTTAGAAGGACTCCTGAGTTAAGGAGCGGAGGTGATGTTTCCCAGCTCTGAAGTCAACAGGAGCCACCAGAGCTGATCTCAGACTCATCTTTACTATTGTAATTTCACACATTTCCATCTCTCACTTAGGCTGTTTAGTTTTAAATACTGGGATGAGACAATGCCCCAGGGCATCTTTACTGTTCCCGTAGGAGCCCATATATTTTTAGGGTTGATCTTAAGAGTCATCATGTTCTGCGCAGATTGTCCCCTATGCCGTGGATCTTGCTTTAGCCTAAACCGGGATCATTGCACCAGAATACTTGGCTTTGAAGCAAAAGGGAGCCTGAGCTCAGAGAGTTGGTCTCTAGGTATCCATGAATTTCTTGTTGTTCTAAAAGGTAATAATTTTTACTAGTTTTCTGGGCATAAAAATTTGTCAATGGCCCAATCTATATTTGTTATTTTGAAGTTGAGAAATTAGCTTGCATAATTCCCTAGCAAGTTGAAGGAATGCTAATTCCATTTCTTAAAAAAAAAAGTCTGATATAAAGCCAGAAGATACATTTTGACTAGTATTAGAAAACACCAAATAATTCAATGTAAAGCTGAATCTGTCAAAGCAAGAGTGGCGTTTTTAGAATGTGCATTATTGAATTGGAAGGCAGACTGGAATTAGTTATTTGAGGCACACGAACTCTAAATGATCAAAGGTTTATTGACTTTTGCACAAAACAGGAAAAGCTGACTCTTTCACATGCTGTCTAATGATTGCTTTTGCTCAAAAGCTTAGATGGATCTCAGCTGAAGATGCAAACTTTAGATTTATCATTATGCACTCTGTGTAGACTAATGCTCAAAGTTAGGAAACAGCTAGACTCAGATGTGGAGCTTGTTTGGGGGAAATGAGTATCAGAGTTAGGCCAATGATTGCTTAGCTAGCTAGATTTCTTGGAAACTTAGGTTGCAGTTTGTGGTCGATATTAATTCATAGTGTGAATACTAAGGTATAATTGTTGTGCTTGAGGCATAACATTTGATCCCTCCTTTGAAACACAAATAAAAGTTAAGCAATACAAAGAATGTCTTTTAAGGATATTCCTTTTTCTTTGTGTGTGTTTAGGTAGTTTGGCTTTTTTAAATTATGTTCTCTTTTCATCAGGAGGTCAGAATGTTCTGGAATATGGCTTTTTCATCAACCTAGTGAAGGAAGCAGGCAAAAGCATGTGGGCCTGAGTACTGCCATTTTGACTTCAGACTCCCTTTTACCTTTAGGATGAAGTGAAGTTCAGGTTCCTCAGCCCTAGGGGAGCTGAGACCTTTTCAATGGCTGAACAACTTTCTCTTTAAACAATAGAAACCGTCTGCTATGCCCCTTAGTTCTCTAAAACACTCTGGCTGTTCCTAACCACAGAAAGAACAAATGGATCTGATTGGTTGAACTGAAAAGCTTACATTCTGTGTTGGTTGACAATGATGGAACACACAAAGAAAGACGCTAATCTTTGAATTCTGATTGTTAAAAATTGTAACTGTAACTTGGTAACAAATGTTTGTGATTTTTGTGCTTATAAGCCCAACTTCTGCCCCTGTTCTGAGCTGCCAGGAGAGAAACAAAGCTCCCAAGTCCTTGTTCTACAGCCCTGATTGATCAGTGACTCCATTTATGTGACGATTTATTAAAAAATGTTTGGAACCCATAAATGTTCTCTCTCTCCTTCCTCGTGGTGCATAATGGACTGGGTATTGTGGAATATTAGTTTAAGATGTGTTACATTTGTTTATGCTGTGGAATATTTGTTTAATGATGCAAAGGTGTTGCATTCTTTTATGTTGCATTTGTTTAACTCTGTAAAACTGTGTTACTATGCCTGTCCAAAACACTTGATTGGTCTAATAAAGAGCTGAATGACCAGGCTAGGCAGGAAAGAAGGACAGGTGGGGCTGCCAGGCAGAGAGAATAAATAGTAGGAGAAATCTAGGCTCGAGAGAGGAGTGAGGAGTGAGAAAAGGAGGAGAGGAGGATGCCAGGGACCAGCCACCCAGACATACAACCAGAGTAGAAGGAAAGAAGGATATATAGAATAAAGGAAGGTTAAAAAGCCCAGAGGCAAAATGTAATTAAAGAGAAATGGGATAATTTAAGTTAGAAAAGCTGGCTAGAAACAATCCAAGCTAAGGCTCGGCATTCATAAGTAAGAGTAAGTCTCTGTGTATTTATTTAGGAGCTGAATGATGGCCCCCAAAGAATAAAACAAACAAACAAACAAAAACAGAACAAAACAAAAACAAAAACAAAAAACAATTACAGGATGTAACAGTAGTATGAAAAGATTTGTGTAGATGATTGAGTTTTTGTTTAATATGAGGGATTGATGAATGTTTTTGCTTGGAAATTACTAACCTAGTGGGATGTTTGTTCCTCAGGAGAAGCTACTACTAGGAACTGTCAACAACTAAAACATGTCCCTCTTGTGGTTTCTCCTCAGTAGGCATCGCTGATAAACAAAACAGGATATCAAGTACAGACTTAGTCAAGATTGTGACAATAAGGTTTGGAACTCTGTCCCTTTTGATATCACCTACATTTAGCACAGAATAAGACACAATGGTTACTTTGTGTGAATGAAGACACTGATGCAATTTTTGGTCTAGAGTAACCTCTACCAGGTTCTTTCCACCTTCTCAGGCTGAGGTCTCGGCTAGTATGCTATGAAACCTTACTCATTATGAAAGAGGTAGAGGAAAAAATGCTACAAGAAATAGTTACATTATTACAAATACTAATAGACTCAATCCTTGCTATCCCACAGGTCAAATGATTGAATCTTCTTCATTTTTTTTTAAAACTTAAATCTCAAATAAACAAAGTCAAATATTTTTTTTCTTCATTCTTCAACAGAAGAGAACTTCTAGGTTGGCTGTTTTCATGTAGTTAAATTTAGAATTGGAGCCCAGGCATTTTGATTAGAGAATTGGATTCTTAGCTCCACTGTGTCACCTTCACACATTTGATTTCAATGATAAATTGAATGGAATCTCAGCATGGTTTGATGTATTGCCCTCAGAATAACTTTCTACAGATTGTCTAGGGAACAAGGTTCAGTCATGTCAAACTCATATAGGCTGCCAGTACCTTGGGTCCTTAACAGATAATGTCAGAAAGCTTTTGTTTGTTCTTTCTTTGGGCTTCACTCTGAATAGCAGATGATCTTTAGGGAAGGCTTTTATTCTCTTCACATTTTTTTTCCTTAAGAAAAGTGCATAAAGATTAATAAGAAAATTGCCTATAAAACGGTTTGAGGTTCAGCTGTTTTGTGAACTATCCTCTGGGCCAAACTGCTACCACCTGCATGAGTTCAACTGTGTCCACTTGGCAAAGCTCATCACAGCCAGTATTGTGGATCACTGATATTCCCTCATAGTAGGGGGGACTAGGGAGGTCATAATTTATTTTATTAAAATTTTAATTGAGTATACGTGTCTGTGTGTCTTTGTGTAGGTATGTGAACATGAGGTCAGGGTATTCATGGAGGTCAGAGGGTATGAGATCCTCTGGAGCTGGAGTTCACAAGCAGTTGTGAGCTGCGTGATATGAGTGCTGGGAACCAAACTCAGTTTCTTTTCAAGAGCAGTAAGTAGTAAGTGCTCTTAACTGCTAGGTCATCTTTGTATGTCCCTCTCTCCTTTTCTATTATTTATCATATCATATCATATCATATCATATCAAATCTATCTATCTATCTATCTATCTATCTATCTATCTATCTATCTATCTATCATCTATCTATCTATCATCTATCTATCTAAACATCAGACTAATCACTGCCCATCAACACATCAACATATTTCTGAGTAGAACTTTAGAATAGAGTATGAAAGTTGGAGAGAGATCACCATGTTTACTCAGCAAAGGTTGAGACTGATTTGAGAAGAATCACCATGGCTACCACTTATAACAAGATGACAGTGAGCCAGGTCAAGTTAAAGAGTTTTGTGTGATTTGCTAATTCAATCTTTGTCACTGTCCCAGGTAATAGTTTTTGTGCCAAGGGAATTGAGCTCTCTCTCTCTCTCTCTCTCTCTCTCTCTCTCTCTCTCTCTCTCTCTCTCTCTCTCTCTCCTTGTCCCTCTCCCTCTCTCTCTCCTTTTGGCTCTAATTTCCTGGTTTGGGTGAGTTGCCAATGCCCTCTATAGAATGATGGAAGAGTAGCAGTATCATATTGAGTTTACTGGGGGGCGGGGGCAGGGATCAACCCAATAGTGATAATTTGTGCCAGTGTTATACAAATATTTGATATTTTGTTTCTTATCCACTTAGCTTTAGTTTTTATTTTTAAGGCTAATGGCTGAATGATTATATTGGTTCCTGAGTTTTTGCATAAACTTTAGATTTCAGTCCTGAGGAGTTCTCTTCCCTCACCCTAGGATCAGGCCTGGAGGACAACTTTTGCCAGTTTCATAGGGGCTTCCTGCACCAGGTAAGGCTATGATTGACCTGAAGGGCATCTATGCCCATCTTTGAACCATTCATAAGAGCCTCGAAGAAATTAAATGCTCTGAGTGGTTTCTGAAGCTGAGGGTGGGATCACCCTCTTGAGAGTAATGTGGAAAAGGATTGTGGCTTCCTGAGAACAGAATCGGAAATGGGGATTCTCTTCCACATGATTGAGTGGGGATAGAGGTTTATGCTCAGATGAAGGTGATGAAATGGTGAAGAAATTCTAGGCAAGAATGTGGCTTCATATAAAGACTAGCTTCAGTGTGGTTCAACTTCAGTGAGATAAGGGGTCCAATCCACTTCTGTACTCCTTGTGCTGGACGATATTGTTTGAGCTCTGCTGGTAATGGAGGGGAAAATCTGTGGTGATATTTCATTTGTGCTGAAATGTGATATTTTATTTGTAAGTTATAAAGTTTGCCTGAAGATCAGAGGTCATAGTCAGCCATAAACAGAAGTAAGGCAGTGGTAGCACATGCCCTTAATATGATCAAATGGAAGACAGAGTCTGTGTATTCAAGGACACAGCCAAGTGCGGTGACACATGCCTTTAATCCCAGTACCAACCATAGAGACCTGGACGTCTGTATAGACAGGCAGTGATGAGGAAGTAATGTGGTTGGGCTTAGAGCCAATGAGAAGGCAGAACAGGAAGGCAATAAAGGTGCAGATTAGACAGGAAGAGGCTCTCTAAGCTAAGGTTATTTGGCGTCTATTGCTCTGATCTCTACAGCTTGCACCCTTGTATTTGGTTCTGTGTTTCTTATTTAATAGAACTATTTAGAAATTCATCTACAAAGATATGCTTGGATGAGGACATTTGCAGAGAAGGGCCATTTGTGAGTTACTGTAAACAAATACAGCAGTCCTGGATGACTGTATGGGCCAGCAAGGGCTATGGCTAGCTTAATCTAAGAGCTTGCTCTCCAAAGCATGATGGTCAGAAACAATGTTCTTCAGGCATTTAACATGTCTCTTCTGTACTTCTTATTTTTTTTTTTTAAAAAAGATTTATTTATTACATATACAGTATTCTGCCTGCATGTGTCTCTGCAGGCCAGAAGAGGGCACCAGATCTCATTATAGATGGTTGTGAACCACCATGTGGTTGCTGGGAATTGAACTCAGGACCTCTGGAAGAGCAGCCAGTGCTCTTAACCTCTGAGCCATCTCTCCAGCCTCTTCTGTACTTCTTAACAGAGAGGAAAGAGAATTGTTTGCCCATTAATTAAATATATCTAAATTGAAAAGACAACACACACACACACACACACACACACACACACACACAGAGTCATGTGTTTTTAAACTGAATACTGACCAGAAGCAGAAGCAGTCTTCTTCCTGCTTCACTTGGGAGTGAAAGCTTTTAATACAATGGAAGGGCAGCATTGTTAACCTGAGCTCACCCCTTTGCTTTTAAGCAACCTGTCTGAGTCACAGAACACTGTCACATCATGCTGCCGATGCATGCACAAGCCCAGCAGTGGATCATACAGAGAAAAATAGGATGAGGGAATGGCCTTACTCGTTGAAAATTCCATTAGGGGAGGTGTCACAGCATTAGAGATTTTGTGTATTGAGAAACTTCTCTGGTGGGGTGAGCTGAAGTTGGGTTATGGAAAGAAAGGAGAACTGCTGTCAGCTGTGTGCCAGACCAGGGAGCCTGTGTCCATGTTCTTTTGCCAGCCGGAAGGGGGCAAGGAGGGGGCCGTCACCTTTTCATTAGCTGTAATTGAATGCCTACAGAGACAGTAATTACACATACCAGACAGACCTCACAGGCTCATCTGTCTTTGTTTATCATCAGACGAGGAGTATTGATCATGATGAGTGCCTCCCTTTTTCTTGGATATGGATGAGGAAATTGGATTAACAAGGTCTGATGTGGGCAATGTAACATATGCCTGTAGGGAAAGTGCATGAAAAGTGATTTTAAAAAATGATGCACATTTGCTTCCTGGTTTTTCAGGCTGCTGAATCTCTTGGGTATTTCCTTTTCTGGAGCAAATCTTGACTTTTTCTTTTTTGAACTAATAAAATCCCAGGGATACCAGGCCCACTAGTATTTCTCTCCCACCTATCTTTCTGTAGATGCTCTCAAATTAGTGGTCTACTTGGGATCTGACTTGTGATTCTAGACAATGCTAAGGAAAATAAAAGAGTCAAACATTGAACTGGGCCTTTGCTGCATGGACTGTGTAATAATAACTAAAATGATAGTGCAGGGAAGAGTTGCTGTGTAGAAGTCCAACTAATTAGTGAGAAAGAAAGTTGTTCTCAGACACAGTTGTGTAACAAAGTCATTGAATGGGGTGGGAGCCTTGCTGGCAACACATGTGGGACCCCATCGTGGAGGTTCTGATTTAGTAATTCCATTACCAGAGAACTGCAGAATCACTTCCATCCTTGGTTGAGGATACTTTCTCCATTGCACCTTCACAACAAATAAAGCCAGGGCAGGAGGAAAGGGAAAGCTATTTAACAAAGTAGAAGCAGCGTGGAGGGTCACAGTGGGCACAGCAGGAGAGGACAATGAACCATCATCTGTGGTGTTGATCCATTGAGACTTTTTAAAAATTTTTATCTTATTTACATAACAATAAGATTTTTTTTTGATTCAACCACAATTTCCTCTCCTTTTTCTCTTCCCATTTCCTCCCTCCATCCCCATCCACTCCTCCTCCCTTTCCATTCAGAAAGGGGCAGGCCTCCCATGGGCTTGAATTAACATAGCGAATCAAGTTGAGGCAGGACTGAGTTCCTCCCCTTGTGTCAAGGCTGGGCAAGGCAATCCAGCATGAGGAACAGGTTTCCACAAGCCAGCTAAGGTCCAGGGACAGGTTCTGACCTTACTGCTAGGAGCCTTACAAAGAGACCAAGCTACACAACTGTCACACACATGCAGAAGGCCCAGATTGGCTCTTTGCAGGGGTTCCCTGGCACCAGGCTTCTCCCTAACTCAGAAATGGCCTGCCCATCAAGATGTCTCTTTTGTTATTCTCCCCCTCTATCCCACTTCCAACACACTTCCCACACCCACCCTGCCCAACCCACTCCCTCAAGTTCCCATCCCTACATTTCCCCCACCCCTGCCCCCAGCTTACCCAGGAGATCTCTTCTATTTCCCCTTCCCAAGGAAATCTAGGCATCTCTTTTTGGGCCCTTGATATTTAGCTTCTCCGGGGCTGTGGATTGTAGGTTGGTTATCCTATATTTTACTCCTAGTATCCACTTATGAGTGACTATTTAATATAATACTCGAAGTTCTAGCTAGAGCAATAGGACAACAAAAGGAGATAAAGGGGATACAAATTGTAAAGGAAGAAGTCAAACTTTCTCTATTTGCAGGTGATATAATAGTATACATATGTGACCCCAAAAATTCTACCAGTGAACTACTACAGCTGATAAATACCTCAAAAAATCAGTAGCCATCCTATATACAAATGATGAATGGGCAGAGAAAGAAATCAGAGAAACAACACCCTTTATAATAGCCACAAATAATGTAAAATATCTTGGGGTAACTCTAACCAAACAAGTGAAAGAACTGTAAGTCTTTTAAGAAAGAAATAAAAGAAGGTATCAGAAAATGGAAAGATCTCCTATGCTCATGTATAGGTAAGATTAAAATAGTAAAAATGGCAATCTTATCAAAAGCAATCCACAAATTTAATGCAAATCCCCATTGAAATCCCAACACAATTCTTTACAGACCTTGGAAGAACAATACTCAATTTTATATGGAAAAACAAAAAACCCATGATAGCCAAACAATTCTGTACAATAAAGAAACTTACAGATATATCACAATCCCTGACTTCAAGCTCTACTATAAAGCTATAGTAATAAAAAATAAAAAGCTTGTTATTGGCATAAAAACAGATATGTAGATGAATGAAATTGAATCAAAGACCGTGACATAAATCCACATGCCTATGAACATCTGATTTTTGACAAAGAAGCTAAAATTATACAATGGAAAAAAGAAAGCATCTCCAACAAATGGTGCTTGCATAACTGGGTGTCAACATGTAGAAGAATGAAAATCGATCCATATCTATCACCCTGTGCAAACTCAAGTCCAAGTGGATCAAAAACCTCAACATAAATCCAGTTACACTGAACCTGAACACTGAGAAAGTAGGAAGTATCCTTGAATGCATTGGCACAAGGGACCACTTCTTAAATATAATACCAGTAGCATAGACACTGTGTGGTGGTATTGTGTTCCCCAAAATATTGTGTATCTTAATAAATTTATCTGGGGTCAGAGAACAGACAGCCACTAGATACAAAGGCTAGAAAATGGTGGCACTCACACCTTTAATCCTAGCACTCCAGAGATAGAAATCCCTCTGGATCTCTGTGAGTTCAAGGCCACATTGGAAATAGCCAAGCATGGTGACACGCCTTTAATCCCAGAAGGCCAACCTTTAATCCCAGGGAGTGGTGGTAGAAAGCAGAAAGGTATATAAAGCGTGAGGATCAGAAACTAGAAGTTTTTGGCTGGTTAAGCATTCAGGCTTTTGAGCAGTAATTCAGCTGAGACCCATTCCGGATGAGGACTCAGAGGCCTCCAGTCTGAGGAGACAAGACCAGCTGAGGATCCAGCAAGGTGAGATAGCTGTGGCTTGTTCTGTCTCTCTGATCTACCAGCATGGACCCCAATAACTTGCCTCGGGTTTGATTTATTAATAAGAACTTTTAAGATTCCTGCTACAGACACTGAGAGCACAATCAATAAATGGGACCTCCTAAAACTGAGAAGCTTCTGTAAGGCAAAGGACATGGTCAATAAGACAAAACAACAGCCTATGGAATGGGAAAATATCTTCACCAACCCCACATCTGACAGAGGGCTGATCTCCAAAATACATAAAGAACTCAAGAAACTAGACACCAAAATACCAAACAATCCAATTAAAAAATGGACTACAGAGCAAAACAGAGAATTCTCAACAGAAGAATCTCAAATGGCTGAAAGACACTTAGGAATTGCTCAACATCCTTAGTCATCAGGGAAATGCAAATCAAAATGACTCTGAGATACCAAATTACACCTGTCAGAATGGCTAAGATAAAAAAAAAAAAAACAATGATGACAGCTTGTTTTGGAGAGGATGTGGAGCAAGGGGAATACTTTTCCACTGTTGGTGGGAGTGAAAACTTGTACAGACACTTTGGAAATCAGTATGGCAGTTTCTCAAAAAATTGGGAATCAATCTACCTCAAGACATAGCTATACCAATCTTGGGCATATACCCCTCAAATGCTCCATCATACTATAAGGATACTTGCTCAACTATGTTCATAGCAGCATTATTCATAATAGCCAGAATGTGGAAACAACCTAGATGTCCCTCAACTGAAGAATGGATAAGGAAAATGTGATACATTTACACATTGGAATATTACTCTGCTGTAAAAAACAGTGGCCTCATGAAATTTGCAGGCAAATGTATGGAACTAGAAAAAATCATTCTGAGTGAGGTAACCCACACCCATTGAGACTTGTATTGAGGTAGGTATAGATAGTATATCCTGTCTCAAGTGACATGAGTCTTGGGGTGAACACTGCTTTTTCCACCTTCTTGGGCCAGCCAAGGAAAAAGTAATTAACCACATCTAATCACTGCTGCTTTAAAAAATGTTTTTAAAGTTTTAAAAACCTCTATTTTATTCTATTTGTATGACTGTTTTGCCCAAATATATATGTGTGTACAGTGTGTGTGTTTAGTGCCCATGGAGGCTGGAAGATAGCATTGTATCTCCTAGAACTAGAGTTATGGATGGTTGTGAACCATATGTGGGTGCTGGGAACTGTACCCAGGTCCTTTATGAGAGTAACAAGTACTCTTTAACTGCTGAACCATCTCTGCAGCCCTAATATTGTTTTAAAACACAATTATTCTTCATTGAGTAATAATTTCATACATAGCATACAATGTAAGTTGATCATACCAATCTCCCCTTACTTTATTCCAGACACAAATCCATTCTTACCCCTCCTCCCAATTTCATGTCCTCTTTTCTTCCCTCCTGCTTTTAACTACCTACTGAGTCCAATTTTATGCTGGACATAAACTCATGGGTATGGGGCCATTCCCTGGATCATGGTGGTCAACCTACCAGGGCCTATACCCTTAAAGAAAACTGACTATCCCCCAGAACCCATCAATCTTTAATAGATCCTTAGCTAGGTGTAGGGGCTTGGATCAGTTAAGGGGTGTTTTATGTTATCCTCAAATTCAGGATAGGTGTTGGAGAGAGGAGAGGGCTAACCAAGTTCACTTTTACCACATTACCTTGTAGCTTTATGAGCTTCAGACCAGGAAGGAATAGCTGTTTCATTTGCTTTGTTTTTACTGTGGCTGGTTTACTTTTAACTTGTGGCCTGCTTCAGGCCCCCAAAGCTGCTCTTCTGGCTCATTTGTCATTAAACAAAGACAAACAGTTTGAGGATTGCTTGATGAAATGTTAGTACTGAAACATTTTAAGTAAGTTCTTCAGAATCCCCCTCCTTTCCGCATTCACTAACTCCTCACCCCAGCAGCTATAGGCAGCAGCTAGAGAACATGCATTTTAAAGTAAGTCCTGGGTAACACTGACATGGCTGGTTTGGGGAACGGAGAACAATTGGCTAACAGCTTCCCTGATTGGGAAATGTTAATAAGCTAGATTTAAGTGGCAATCACTGGTGGTTGGTTATTTCTGAGAAAAGAGGTAGCCATACAGCATGATACCTAATGGACACCAGGCCACCTGTGGGAGAATTTTGGTTAGACGATTGTTATGAATTCAGTTAAACCAAATGGGGCTGTCGGTTTACAGAAAACACAGAGGGCAGAGAAGCCAGTCAGACAACATGCATTTTGTGTGGACCATGCAGAAGTCTCACTGTGAGATAATCCTCAGAGCAGAGGAGTCCATTCTCAGGAAGAAGGAGACACACATTTTGTGAGCATTGTGTTGGTTTACAACATGGGGCTGGTCGATAGCTACAGTTATTTATTTGCTTGACTTGTTTGTCTCTGTTCTATTAGACTGTTCACTTCATGGGTTCCTTGTCTTTCTCCAGGACTGTCACCTCTCAAGGGCCTAGAAAATTTCTATGGGCACAATAGAAAACCTTACACCATGGGTATCTCCTGAGTTAATGGTTAATAAATCTTTAGAGCAGCCTACTGTTTGCAAATCTTTCCCTGTACTTCCATTTTATTAAGTTTCATTTGGCCCTGGAAGATCGGTGATTTTTCTTTTTACTAAAAAATTTAGAAGTTAGTATGCACATTATACTAATTTTTCATCTCAGTGTATTCAAATAAAGGTTTTGTTAAAATTCTTCCTCCTTTTATTTCCCCACCTGAGACCCCTTCTTTTTGTACCCTATCCATCCCCCACTCAGTCTCCTCTTCTATGTCACACCTGCCAGCTTGCCCTTCCTCCTTCCTCATTTCTTCTGTTTCCCCCTTTCTAGTTTCACATCTTGTACACACACTTACTCTTGTATCTATACATCCATATAAACATTATAAACCTGTACCTAAATATGAGAGAGAACATGGTATATGTGTCTGAATCTAGGTCACCTTGTTTAATACACTCACCAACTCAATACATTTTCCTGTAAATTTCATTTTACTTTATTACTTAATAAAATTTTTATTATAGTACACACACAGATATAGATATAGATAGGTGGATAGATAGATTAAGAGAGAAAGTTTCCTTATCCATTCAGCTATGGATGGGTACCTAGTATGGTGGTTTGTTTAAAATGGTCCCCATAGTCTCATATATTTGAATGCTTAGTCACCAGGGAGTGGCACTACTTGAATACATTATAAGGACTAGGAGGTGTGGCCTTATTGGAGGAAGTATGTCACTGGGGTGGACTTTGAGGTTTCAAAGGATGTCAGACTCAATTTCTTTCTCTGCCTATGGATCAGGATGTAGCTCTCAACTACTTCTCCAGCATCTGTCAGCATGGTACCATGCTTCCTGACATGACGACAATGGACTAAACCTATGAAACTGAAAGCAAGCTCCAATTAAATGTTTTCTTTCATGAGAGTTGCCTTGGTCATGGTGTCTCTTCACAGCACTAGATCCAGTGACTAAGATACCTTGGTTGGCTGTAGCATGAATCTTAAAAGTTCTTATTAATAAAATCAAACCTGAGGTCAGTTATTGGGGTGAACACTGGAAGATCAGAGAGCCAGAACAAGCCACAGCTACCTCACCTCGCCGGATCCTCAACTGGTCTTGCTTCCTCAGACTGGAGGCCTCTGAGTCCTCATCCAGAATGGGTCTCAGCTGAATTGCTGCTCAAAAGCCTGAATGCTTAACCAGGCCAAAGCTCTAGTTTCTAGTCCTCACACCTTATATACCTTTCTGCTTTCTACCACCATTCCCTGGGATTAAAGGCTCACTTTCTGGGATTAAAGGTGTGATGAGTCACCATGCCTGTCTGTATCCTTGAACACATGGATTTCTGCCTCTGGAATGCTAGGATTAAAGGCGTGTGCTACCACTGCCTATCCTTTATGTTTAATATTGTGGCTGCTCTGTCTCTGACCCCAGATAAGTTTATTATCATGCACAATATTTGGGGGAATACAATACCACCACAGTTGGCTGTTTGAGATTTTTAGTTAAAATAATATTTGATCTTTATTGTTATATTGATGCAGGTTGAATGACTTGTCTGAGATCCCATTTTTATGCTAAGCCAGCATAAGCAGGACCAAACTAACATTTTATGATTCTAAGCCTGAAGATATTTTCTGTCTCAAGGGTTTTTGCAGAGGTGTCTGAACTTCTAAAAATAATTGTTTAATCTGTTCAATATACACTGATGATTTTGTATTTTAACTAGTTTTTTATTGCTGTGAAGAGATACCATGACCATGACCATGGTATCTCTTATAAATGAAAACATTTAATTAAGGAGGCTTGCTTACACTTTCAGAGGCTTAGTCCATTATCATCATGGCAGGCAGACATTGTGATAGAGCTGAGAGTCCTATATTTTGACTCAGAGGCAATAAGAAGTCAACTCAGACACTGGGTGGCATCCTGAGCATAGGAAACCTCAAAGCCCCTCCCCCCCAGTGACACATTTCCTCCAACAAGGCCATACCTACTCCAACAAATCCACACCTCCTAATATTGCTACTCCCTATGAGCTTATGGGGCTAAATACATGGTAATAAAGAGGACACATTATTCCTCTTCTCTCTTCTGGAAGAACAACTTTTGTACTCCCCATATGGGCGAAAAAAGTTTGGATGTAAAAAAACAAGAACTTTTGGACTGGATTGGTCTGCTCTCCCAAAAGAACCATTTTAACTGTTTGTGTTAGAATGGAATTGACAGCTTGCTTCCATCAGTATTCCAACATGCTCAGAATTTCACATCCCCCAGTGTTCCCATTTATAGATCACCCTCACCTATCTCTGTTCTCTCCATTATCTCCATCTCTGTCATATTTATAATCTTCATTTGTATCATTGCCACTTCTGTCAATTCTATCATCTTCTCTGTCACCCCCATCTCTCTCATCACTATTTATCTCCATTTTAATATTCTATGATGTCTCTTTCATCTATATTCTATCATGTTTATAATCTTCACTATGTCATCTCCATCTGCATCATTTCCATCTGTTATCTCTGTCCTCTTCATCTCTAACATGTGTCCTCCCCACCTCTCACATGTCTCTTCTCCCCATCTGTAACATGTCTCTCCTCTTCATCTGTCACATGTCTCTTCTCCCCATCTCTCCCCATGTCTGTCTTCATTATCTCTGTATTATCTTCATCATCTCTAGCTCTCTATATATTCTCTCTCTAATCTGTATCTCTGTCTCCATTTAACCCCCCTTTCTTAATCTTAGGCCTCTTATCCTATTATGTCACATTATTTTCTGTTTCTCTATATAGCAAGACTTATTAATTATCCAGAAGTATCTAGTTCTATTCTAATACTCCCTATACACTCTTTCATCTACTCTAACTTCATTTCCATACTCAATTGGTTTTCTGCTGTGGATATCTATATGCTGTGAATGTGCAGCTCTGATTGGTTAATAAATAAAGTGCTGATTGGCCAGTAGCCAGGCAGGAAGTATAGGCAGGACAAAGAGAGAAGAGAATTCTGGGAAGTAGGACACTGCCAGCTGCCGCTGCCATAAGAAGTAAGATGTAAAGTACTGGTAAGCCACAAGCCATGTGGCAACTTATAGATTAATAGAAATGGGTTAATTCAAGATATAAGAACTAGATAGCAAGAAGACTTCCACGGCCATACAGTTTGTAAGTAATATAAGTCTCTCTGTGTTTATTTGGGTCTGAGTGGCTGCAGGCCGGGCGGGACTGTAGATAACTCCAGCTACAGTTTTCTGAGAAAGTCTAGATATAGACTGAGTCTCCTCTCTCTGAAACATACTTTAAAAGGTTTGCTTGGTGGAGAATGACCTGAATGTAAGCTATCTATCTATTCATGATATCTGACAGTTTCCAAGTACTCTACTTGGTATTTTTATGACTGCATCATTATATCTCATTCATAAGAATTGTATTACAATTCCCAAGACAGAGCTGTTGGGGTTACAGAAACCTAAATAATAGAAAAGTAGATATAGTAGTGCTACACAAAGTGGCATAGTGGATGTGATGCCTATTAAGACTTAAAGACAACTCCTAGCTATCAAGAGCCCTGCTGACCAACAAACTTTGAAATTTAGCTCTCTCCAGTATCTGACTCTGTTTAGAGCTGGCACATGCACCATCACATTTGTGTCCCATAGCACACCTTTCATACTTATTGGTCTGAAGCTTCAACCCTGCAGAACCACCCCAGTGCACAGTCCTGGTAGCACTGTGTGAGACCTTTATTGACACTACAGCAGCATGACTGTTTCCCACATCCAGTTCTGTTTTTCTCATTTTCCATGTCTTAGATAGTGTTTGCAAAGAACTTAGTATTCTTCTCACAGGTCAAGCTTCATCTCAGGGCCTGAATCTGGGAGAACTGGCTATGGCACCATTGGCTATGGAGAGACCCTCTAATGAAAGAACTCATGGTCTAGTTACAGAAAGGGATGCATAGGTAGCTGAGAGTGTTATGGATGCAAGTCGGTGGACAAGTAGCTGAGGGTGATAGGGACATGAGTGCCACATTGCTGTAGGAATGGTAAGTCCAGTTAGGAAATAAGCAAAGCAGAAACCACGGGAAGTAGTTATTCTACCCTTGCCATTCTTTTCCTAGATGAGGAAACCTGAGCCCTGTCCAAAATGGGAGTATAGATAAGAAATAAGGAACGCCTTATCTCAATTGGATTGGAAAGATGCTCAAAGGTCCTCTTATTTCTTTTTACACATTTCTCTCTCTCTCTCTCTCTCTCTCTCTCTCTCTCTCTCTCTCTCTCTCTCTCTCTCTCTCTCTCCTTTACACTTGGGTAATGACTGGATTCTCATATCAAATGATGGATAGGCTCGCAGGAACTCCTGGGGAGACATTACCTATTCTACCATGGAGTTAAAGGGCAAATCTCAAGTCTTGGGTTTTAGGAGATCAATAACCAAGTTGCTTCCAGACTTGCTGGAGCAGGTTTTACATTTATAATGTGAAAAACAGCAGGTTCAAAGAAGAAGAGAGTTCATCTAAGTGTAACCATATTCCACCGTTAAACCTTTAATTAACCTGATGGCTTTGAGCAAAGAAAATCAATGGAGGCTTCTTACTTGTAGGAGAGAATAAATTAATATTTTACACATAAATGTTTGTCCTTTAAAAAATAGTGTGCATTTTCTTTGGTAAGCTCTCATGGCTAGTTTTCTTCCAAAAGTTTATAATTACATATTTTTAAAAGCAAAAATTGAAAACTGAAAATGTGCTAACTGTATGTAGAAGATTTCAAAAGAACTCAGAAAAAATATGTATGTATGAGTGTGTACTTCTGCTCATACATATGTACATACATAGGTAAATACATACATCTATATAGCCATCTATCCACACATGGTAAATATATCTATTCATTCATATATTTATCTATCTACTATCTATCTATCTATCTATCTATCTATCTATCTATCTATCTATCTATCTATCTATCTCTTTATCTATCTTCTATCTATCTATCTATCAGCATCTATCTATCTATCATCTATCTATCTACTATCTATCATCTATCTATCTATCTATCTATCTATCATCTATCTATCTATCTATCTATCTATCTATCTATCTATCTATCATCTATTACTTCATAAGAAAAATACTCAATATTTTTATTTTAAAGGCTTTTGTGTGCATGGAATGAAGTGAGGAATGTGACAATCTTTTTAAATAATTAAGTTAAAATTTATTCTTTTGAGAGGTGAGGATTTTTTTTATGAATAGTTTATTTCATTGGATGTTGAATATATGTTGTGTGATGATTGCATATTGATGCTCCTGAGACTGACAATAAAGTTCATTTTGAATCAGAGGGTGGAGCTAGCTACTAGCTTACCAAAATTAACCATAGAGATTTTGGAGGACTGAGGACAGATGAGAGACTGGAAGTAGTAGGGTGGGGTTTAGAGAGAGCCTTAGCTCTTTTGATAGAGGAAGGGGGCCGTTTACTGGTCACTTCTCTACTGCTACTCTGACCATTCAGGTTCTTACCCCAATATCTGACTCCTGAGGTTTTTTGTTTGTTTGTTTGTTTGTTTGTTTGTTTGTTTTTGAGACAGGGTTTCTCTGTGTAGCTTTGGAGTCTTTCCTGGAACTCACTCTGCAGGCCAGACTGGCCTCGAACTCATAGAGATCTGCCTGCCTCTGCATCTTGAGTTCTGGGATTAAAGGCATGTACCACCACTGCCCACCCTGAGTTTTAACTGATAAAGAATAATTAAATACTTCAAATACACAGTAAAATATTACATGAGATATCCTGAAAGAACACAAGGGCAACATTTCCTTCTGCTTCTCACTTATTTAATCCTCCCCCCATCTGATGCTCAGTTAGTTGTCAGTGCCATAGCATATTCAGCACCTATGGAGACAGACAAGTCTCTGATAATGCACAAGTTATGAGTGACCAACACAGAGGCAAGCCTACCAATGATACAGACATCTTACATGCCTTCCCTATATTGTTACTAGTGGAGACTGGATGAAGTATGTCTGTCTTAAGGGCAGACAGTATATTCAGTTTTCTTTTCTCCTTTCTTTATATCTAGATTTATGACTCAAGCAGTTAGTGCACACAAAGAATTTCTGACCAGCATTGAATAATATAGGGTTAGTTTTAGGAAATATGAATTATTTTGCCTTGATTGGGCATGCATTTGGGGAATTTGATATTTATGGCATCATTGAAAGCTCTGGTGACTCAGCTCTAAGGTTGGGCTTCATGTGAATTTCCCAGGGCTCTGCAGACATTCCAAAGTAATTTGAAGGGTCAAAGAGAATGTCAAATCAATCAGCAGGGTTTTATCTCTATATCTTAATCTTTTGGGGATACTGTAACAAATGACCTATGTAGTTTATAAACATGAAAAAATTATTCTTAAGGGTTTCAAGGACTGGATTACAATGAAGGTGCTGAGAGATCTGGGATCTGGTGAGGGCTTACTTCCTGCTCATATCTGATGACTTCTTGTATCTTCACATGGAGGAAGGGATGACAAGACTCTTTCCCAGCTACACTGTCTTAACCAAATCACTTTCCAAAGGCTTTATATATCAATACTATCTCTTGGGATGAAAGGAAATTTTGGCATATAATTTTTGGGGTGGTGCAAACATTCATATTACAACACTCTTAATAGTTAAAAGAAGGGACAAAGCAACTGAGGACATTTCAATGTTACTGTTTTTTGCTCCAAAAGACAATAAAGCAGAAAAAATATGTGGTCCAATTGACTATAATTCTACCCCTGTCTTTTTGAGAAAGGGTCTCCTATAGTCCCTTTTGTCCAAGCTTGCCTCCAGCTTGATATGTAACCTAGGATGACCTTGAACATCTGGTCCTTGTGCTTTTACCTCCCACACTAGGGGTGACAGGAATGTGCTACCATGCCCAGTTTGTGTAGTGCTGGGGATCAAATCCAGAGCTTCATGAATACTAGACATGTACTCTATCTACTGAACTACATCCCCAGTCTTGACTTCTCCAATATTATAGGATTAAAATGTGAGAGTGGGGAAAGGATATCCCTTTGAACTAAGAACACGATAGTTCGACTATGTCACTATCATGACGGAAAACAAATGTTAGTCTTTCCAACTGGGAATAAGGACTTTTCAGGTATTTGAAGAGCTTGGGACTGGAGTGGCCGGTGAGAGATAGAAAGCAGGAAGCAGTTCTAAAAAGTGTCTCATTGAGAAACCTGACACTCTGGTTATTCAGCAATTATTTAACTTCATGACACTCTGAGTTGATTCATGCTGTGGAATATTATTTTAACTGGGAAAAGATGAGTTACATTTGTTTGTGCTGTGGAATATTTAGCTATTTAAAGATCTGTTATATTTGTTTTTGCTGTGGAATATTACTTTTAACTGCATAAAGATGTGTTACATTTGTTTTGTGTCACATTTGTTTAATTATGAAAAGATGTGTTGCTGTTTTACCTTGTCTGTCTAAGGCGCCTGATTGGTCTAATAAAAAGCTGGACAGCCAATAGCTAGGCAGAAGAGGGATAGGTGGGGCTGGCAGGTAG
Source organism: Peromyscus leucopus (assembly GCF_004664715.2). Lineage (NCBI taxonomy): Eukaryota > Metazoa > Chordata > Mammalia > Rodentia > Cricetidae > Peromyscus > Peromyscus leucopus. The sequence goes on from NC_051065.1 coordinate 158,903,421, forward strand.
TGAAAACAAGTAATAAGAGAAATCTAGGCTCAGGAAATGAGAGAAGGAGGGTAATGAGAGAGAAAGAGAGGGACATGCCCAGCACCAGAAACCAGGCTGTTACCAGCTAGATAGACATGGGAAATAGTAAGATATACAAAAGGGAAAAAAGGGTAAAAAGCCCCAAGGCAAAACATAGATGAATAGAAATAGGTTAAGAAATAAGACCTGGCAAGAAATGAGCCCAAGCTAAGGCCAAGCATTCATAACTAATAATAAGTCTCTGTATCATGATTTGGGAGCTGGCTGGTGCCTCAAAAGAATAAACCTGGTACCTACTCTCATGAGTTATGTCTCTAGAAGGGTTGTAGAGACTAAGCATATTCACTTTGAAGGGTTTTTCTAACTTGTCCTTAAAATCTCATTGGTTTTTCCCAATTTTTTGACTGATAATCTATGTCCATGTAAGTTTACATACCACAAGGGTAACTAGAGGACATGGTTCAGCAGAGAGGCTAACTAATTGCTTGTTTATGTATTTATTCAAGTAGCACTTGCTTGTTGCCCAATACCAGGTTTTATGGCTATAATGGTAAATTAGTTAGGCATGGCTTTTGCCCCTATGGAGCACAATTAAATGGGGGAGGTAGACAACTACCTGGGTGATTGCCACTAATGGGTAATATGTTACCAATGCTATCTTATGATGACAGTATAAGGTAGGTGCCTCTGACCTGCTCTAAATTCAATGAAGCCTTTTAGTATATATTCTCTACCTCTAAATAAATATATGGTGACACCCAACCTCATTATGAGGTTGTCCTTTAGGAGAGAAGTCAGGTAGAGTCTTCATGAATGGGAACACTCCCTTTCTAAAAGGAATTCTATGGAGCTCTTTCATCTAGTCCACAGAATCTGAAGAAATCAATTAGTGGTATTTATAAGACACTCAGCATATGGCATTGTTGTTATACAAGCGTATTAGGACTAAGACAGCTTCTAAGAGGGATCCAGTTTGGATGTGGTGTTGTACACCTGCAATCCTATCTGTCAGTGAGTTTGGACATGAGAGTTTGGAATGCAAGGCCAGCCTGGGATCCATAATGAGGCACTGTGTCTGAAAATATAGAGAGTAGAATTAATATGTATGTTGGAGTCAAAATAATCCATGGAAAGGAGAATGGAGTAGAGGGAGCAATATTTAGAATGCTTTTGCCAGTGTGTCCTGGCAGAACTGGGTGTCTTCACAGACCCTCTCTGGAGCTCTTCAGAAATAGATGTTGCTACTTGTTTCCAATGTAAAATGTATGTGCAGATACCAAGAGAGTACAGAAAGAGAGCACCAAGTCTCCCTGGTGTGGGATTACAGGTAGTTATGAGTCACCCAGCACGAATGCTGAGAACCAAAGTCAGGTCCTCTGCAATGGCAGAAAGTTCTCTTGGCCACTGAGCCATCTCTCTAGCCCCTACAATGTAACTTTCCCTTCCTGTCCTAGTTTGCCTTTTTCTGCCTTTCACAAAACACTAACACAAACGGACTTAGGGAGTAAAGGGTTTATTTGACTTACAGGTGAAAGGTCACTGTCTAAGAAAACACTGGAAGGAGCTCAAGGCAGGAACATGGAGGACAAAACTGAAGCAGAGGTCATGGTGGAATGTAACTTATTGGCTTGCTCCCCAGGGCTTGCTCAGCCTGTTTCCTTATACAACCCAGATCATCAACCCTGAGGTGGTGCCATCTACAGTGGACTGGGCCCTCCCACATCCATTAATCTAGAGGATGCCCCACAGACATTCCCAGAGACTAGTCTAATAGAGGCTATTTCTCAATTGAGGTTCCCTCTTCCCAAGTGATTTTGGCTTTTGTCAAGTTGACAAAAATTAGCCTGCATAGCTATTTTACTAATAGAACCTGGAATTAAATAATTTTTCATTAAAAATGTTTCTCAACCCTGTATTTTTAGTTGAGCACATGGTCATCTCTAATGAAACTCTGTTTCTCACACACTCAGCCAGAAGTTACCATGTAACTGGATTTTAGCCAATGAATGTAGTAGATATATTGAGCTCTAGAACAATCCATATAGAACATGTTGTTCTTCATATTTTTCCTCCATGCTGACTGGAGGTGGAGAAACTGTCTTGGGCTATGAAGTATGTATCATTTATCAAGGGTTACCGAGAAATAAAATGAAGTGAATCTATATTCAAGGTTGTCAGAATAGAACAGCTAGACTAGTCTTTGACCTCTCACCTCTTCGTGTAAGATCAAGACAGCCATACCTTTCTAAATATTGAGTAGAGAGGACTATATGTAGTAATTCTTGTGCATGAACCTCTTAGAATATGCTTTCCTTGTTGTTTCTTTTCTCCTTTGTTTTATAATCTACTGCTACTTTATTTTGTTCCTATATTTGTGCCTCCTGTTTATTCCTGTGTCCCTTTGATTTTTTTTTTACCATAAGTGCAAGTTTTAAAATATGTTTGTACTACAAGATGCTTCCCCAGGCTTGATTTATATTATGCCCCTGTTCTGGAAGTATTAAATTTTCTAGTGAGTTCTGTTTTGCTTTTATTGGACAATGCACAAAGAAGCAAGGGACTGGGTGTGGAGTGTGCCCCTTTAGAGGTGATAGTTCAAGAAAGAATGTACATGCTAGTGTGTGTGTGTGTGTGTGTGTGTGTGTGTATCTAGAAGTACTTTGTATGTAAACACACACATATGCATATCTAAAGCTAAAGAAGAATTAATACTGATCAAATGATAATCCATTTCTATATGGATCATTCTAGCTTCTCTTATTTATCTGAAACTTTCTACTCTATTAATGAGAAATACAACCCTTATCTAGTGTTCATTTTCTTCATTGTTTAATTTCAGCATAGCTATATAAAACTAGGTACATCGAGATTGCTAACTAGTACTCATGGGAAATGATTTTATCAACTGGAAAACATGGGACTTTGGGGCAGTTTATTTTGCCTGTAATCTCCTTACTCCACTTATTTCCAAAGCTCTCCTGTCTCTCTTACTACCCCACTTCAGTGATTTTTTTTTTCATTTGTATGTAATAAAATGAGACAGTCAGATCCTACATTCTTCTTTATTTCATCTTGGAATCTCCAACCTTGTAATTTTCTACATACAGTATGAAGACTATGATGAATAAAATTGTATTAGATTAGGGACTTTTAAAATTAATTTTATTTTAGCTTCCCTTGTCAAAAAATAAGTAGAAGAGATGAGACAGATGTTAATGTACTTCACTCTAATAACCATTTTACTGTCTATATGTATCTCATAGTATTACGTTGAAAAACTCAAATGTGAACAATGGTATTTTTAAATGTGCATATGTTAAAAATGACCTGATTTTGACCCCCAGGACAGACATCTCAAAAGGATAGAACTGACTCTTGCAAATTTTCCTCTGACTTCCACATGTGTGTGCTTGCCCACGTATGCACACATTAAATTTAATTTGGCAATTAAAACAGGTATGCATTGGTATATCCATCTTTGTTCAGTTCATTATATCCTAAAATAAATGTTATTCAGCACATTTTAATAGGTCCACTTGCCACTTATAAACCATCTTTGGAGAGGTGTGTATTAATATCTTTCAATCTCACCAGCATTTCCAACTCCATTACTTTGCATGTTGTTGTGATCCTCATGTGATTTTACTGTTGCTAAGTCCACAAGTCTCTTAGACACCTTCAAGAGGGCTGAGATTAATTGGAATGTGTGCTAGGAAGAGACTTTTTGGAGCTTGCTGGTTTGAAAAAGCATGTGTTCAAGTTAGTTTGGGGATCCATAGGTAAAGCCGAAATGGAGGGAATTTGGAGGACACTTAGAAGGATTTCTTATTGGTCCCAACACCTTCTCTTAGTCTCCACCACTGCTGCATCCCATGGCATTTGTGTTTCCATTTGAGAAATCACCATCCATAGATTCTACCGGTTATGAGAACCATTCTGGGAGTGTATTTTCTCAAGTGAAGATTTGAGCCCTCACTCAGCATCTCTCTAGAATTCAGATAATTAGTTTGACTTGCCCAAGGACTGACTGTCCTTTCGCATTTCTATCCTTGATTGTTTTTTCTCCTACTCAGTTAGTTCTTACTTGATGGATTGACTTGCTTCAACTCTGGCAGGACTCCTCAGACTCCTTGGCAAGAATGAGGCTGTGGCTCTGTCTAGCGCATAGTTTGGGTAGCAAAGCAGACTTGGCATGCTGTTCCACTGAGACTTGTAAACAATAATTAAATGGACCGATGCCTCCTAATTCTGCTGTTTCATTTCCTTCTTTCAAAAATACATGAAAGAGTTTTATCTCTGGATAATGAATGACAAGAATCATAGCTCTCTGCATTCAAACTAAATGAGCTCAATGAGAGTGGATGGTTCTTGCAATTACCATTTTACTGTTTTGCATCTATTCACAATAGAAGACAAAACCAAGAAGGTCTGGGGCTTCTGGTGTATGCTGAGAGCAGGGAGCTCAGAGAGATATGTTGGAGGACCTCTGGTTGTCTGGCTCTTTGAAGGCCAGCCCAAGTTTACATGGCCTTCCACTGGTTCTAAGACTGCTGCCCTCCCCCTTACAGTGAAGTGCTCATGTTTCTAGGCATTCTTTGTGTCCTAAGAGGCAGATGATACCCGATTACTTGTAGATGCAAGGTGAGATGGTAAGTAATGGTTGCTAACACAGCCAGTGATTTGTTCAAAGGGTGTGAGATGTGGACAGCTGGCAGGGAGCTGCTAGAAAGCTGTTAGTGCAGCTCTTCTGAAACTCATAGCAGCTCAACTGAGCCACCCGGTGACACCTATGTGCAAATGGAACAAAGCTGGGCAGCTCAGTTTGAAAATGTGATTTCTATATAGTGAAGCTTCTTTTCCAATTGGAATGATTTCAGGGTTATGTTTCCTCAAGATAACAGTGGCTTTTAGAATAACAACAAATAATAATGGTATGCAAGATTATAAAGTTTTAACAGCAGTATTTAAGGGCTTCACACTGAATATCTACCTTTGTTATCACACCTTGTATTCAATTGGATTTGGGGAAGTAAGCTATGTTTTAAGTTGTGGAGGGAATTGAGTTTTGTTCTGTTATGGGAGTTTTTATATTTGTCTTAATTGTCATAAAAATATAGGAGTCTCATCTTTTAGTAGTTCATGGTCAGCATACCACATTGACCTGCCCCATGCTCTGCTGTTTCTTGCCTAAGGTGGATGAAGCAGAAACGATGCATCATCACAGAATGAATGGGCTAGAAAAGTCCTTGGAGAACAATGACTTCTCTTGTTCTCATGAGGAGACAAAAGGGAGGCAGATAGGGTGATTTGTACTTGTCTTCAATACTTATGGTGAGTTGTGATTGCCACATGCGGCCATTCCTGAGGCCAGGACTGAGAAACTCAATTCTGCTCTTTATCAGCTTCATAAGATGTATGCATGCTGGGTGAGATTATTCATCAGAGGAGGCTGACTCAGACTTGGTTTATAGGAGACCAGGAAGGCTAGGAAAAGCTCATTGTGGTCATCTGTGTTTCTCAGGGCACAAATGGAACAACTGTGTGCTGGTTAATTTTTTGTCAACCTGATACAAGCTAGGATCAACAGGAAGGGGGAACCTCAGTTGAGAAAATGCCTTCAATAGACTGACTTGTAGGCAAGCCAGTGGGGCATTTCCTTGGTCAATGGTGGGTTGATGTGTGAGAACCAGTCCACTGTGGATGGTCCTACCCCTGGGTAGATGGGTTTGGGTTGTATGAAAAAGTGGAATGAGCAAGCCATGGAAAGAAAGTCAGTAAACATTCTTCCTCCATGGCTTCTGCTTCAGTTCCTGGCTCTAGATTCGTACCTTGAGCTCCTGCCCTGACTTGCCTCAGTGATGGAGTGTGACCCGAGAGTTGTCAGGTAGAATAAACCCTTAACTCCACAAGCTGGTTTTGGTCAATGTTTTATCATAGCAACACAGAAACTAACTAAAACAAATTGTATAAAATAAAATGAACCCCTGTTTCAAGTTGGGGCTAGACCTAGCCTGTCCTTCTTGCATCAAGGCTGAATAAGGCATCAAACCATAGGGAATGGGTTCTAAAAAGCCAGTTTGTATATCCAGGATAAGCCCTGATTCCATTGCCAGGAGACCCACAAACACATCAAGACATGCAACTTCCACATACATTCAGAAGGCCCGGTTCGGTCCCATGCAGCCTCTCCAATCAGTCCAGAATCTCTGAACTCCCACTAGCTTGGGTCAGCTCTTTCTGTGATTTTTCCCATCATGATTCTGATCCCCCCTTGCTTTTATAATCCTTTCTCCCTCTCTTCAACTGAACTCCAGGATCTTGGCCAAATGCTTAACTGTAGGTCTCTTCATCTGCTTCCATCAGTCACTCAGTTGGTATGTAAAAGGAGAGAAAAAAAATTAAATAAAAAATAGAATGAAGATCAAGCCGAACGGAAAAAGTGAAAGAACAAGAGAGATTCAAGATGGCGGAGACAAGCAGACGCAGGTAGGCCTGTGGCAGCGGCCCGCGGAGGTAGACGGGTCCAGCGGCAGTGGCTGACAGGGACATTTAGGCCCAGCGGCAGCTGGCAGAGACATTCAGGCCCAATGGCGGCCCACAGAGGTGTACAGGCCCTGCAGTAGAGATAAGCAGGCGGAGGTGGATGGGCCTGGCAGCAGAGGTGAGCAGACAGAGGTGGACAGGACCGGCGGCGGCGGCGGCGGCGGCGGCCGACAGAGACATTCAGGCCTGGTGGTGGTCCACAGAGGTGGACAGGCCACGCAGCAGAGACAGGTGGACGCAGGTCGGCGACTTGCGGAGGTGGAAGGGCCGGTGGCAGCGGCCAACAGGGACGTACAGGCCCAGCGGCAACCGGCAGAGACATACAGGCCCCGTGGCAGTTCGCAGAGGTGGATGGGCCCCGCAGCAGTGACAAGCAGAGGTGGGTAGGCCCGCGGCGGCAGGCGGCAGAGACATACAGGCCCATTGGCCGCACGCAGAGGCAGACAGACCCCGCAGCAACTGACAGGGACATACAGGCCCAGCGGTGGAGACAAGTGGACGCAGGTGGGCCTGTGGCGGTGGGCCACAGGGGTGGACAGGCCCGGGGACAGAGAGGGGCGGACACAGCTTGGAACGGGGACGCCCCTAGCCCCAACACCTGGGGAAGAGGCTATCTCCGTGGGTCAGAACCAGGGCGAGTCTGGACACTCCGTCTGGGGACAACCCAGGGCCCAGCTGCTGATCCTGTGAATCCCGACAACTTGGAGGTGTTGGTGAGACTACCCTGCTCAGCTGAAACCCATCTGGGAGAGGATTCAGATGCCTACAGTTTGAAGTCTGAAGAAACAAGATCAGCTGAGGAGTTGACAAATGAACAAAACGTGACCTGGGAACACAGAAGAAGGCGCTACCCAGTCACCAAACCAGATCACGAGAATCATAAGTATATAATTCACCGACTGAAATCAGCTGTCCCTGAAGAAACAGCCCAATAGCACCAATTTAACCAAGAACCCCTACTAAACCAAGACTAAAAATTAGAACAAGAGAGGCACTCTCAGACACAGACACCACCTGCACCGCACAGAGGAAAAGATGAGTAGACGCCAGTGCAAAAATACAGGCAATAACATAAAGACCTATATGGCAACATCAGAACCTAGTGATTCTACACCTGCAAGACCTAAACATACCATGACAGAAGAAACAGAAGAGATCAACCCTAAAAATGACTTTAAGAAGATGATAGAGGCCCTTAAAGAAGAAATAAAACATTCCCTCAATGAGGAAATAAAAACTTTCCTTAAAGAGGAAATGAAAAACTACCTTAAAGAGGAAATAAATACTTTCCTTAAAGAGGAAATGAAAAACACTCTTAAAGAGGAAATAAAAACTTCCCTTAAAGAGGAAATGAAAAACTCCATTAGAGAGGAAATTAAAAACTCCCTTAAAGAAATGGAAGAAAAAACGAACAAAAAATGGGAAGAAATCAAATCAAGCCAAGAAAAAGCAATTAAACAGATGAAAGAAACATTCCAAGATCTGAAAAATGAATTTGAGACAATAAAGAAAACACATGCTGAGGGAATGCTGGAAATAGAAATCCTGACAAAACGAACAGGAACTACAGAAACGAGCATAACCAACCGACTGCAAGAGATGGAACAGAGAATCTCTGACACTGAAGACATGATAGAGAAAATAGATTCGTCAGTCAAAGAAAACACTAAAGACAAAAAAGTCATAACACAAAACGTCCAGGAAATTTGGGACACCATGAAAAGACCAAACCTAAGAATAATAGGGATAGAAGAAGGAGAAGAATACCAATTCAAAGGCACAGAAAATATATTCAGCAAAATCATAGAAGAAAACTTTCCTAACCTAAAGAAAGAAATACATATGAAGATACAAGAAACTTACAGAACACCGAATAGGCTGGATCCAAAAAAAAAGTCCCCTCGCCACATAATAATCAAAACACTAAACACACAGAACAAAGAAAAAATATTAAGAGCCGCAAAGGAAAAAGACCAAGTAACATATAAAGGTAAACCCATCAGAATAACACCAGACTACTCAATAGAGACTATGAAAGCTAGAAGATCATGGACAAATCTCATGCAGACACTAAGAGACCACGGATGCCAACCCAGACTATTATACCCAGCAAAACTCTTAATCACCATAGGCGGAGTAAACAAAATATTCCAGGATAAAACCAGATTTAATCAATACCTGTCTACAAACCCAGCCCTACAGAAAGCACTAGAAGGGAAAATTCAACCCAAAGAAGCTAAACACATCCATGAAAAATCAAGCAATAGATAATCCCACACCAACATACACCACAGAAGAAACAAGCTGGTGTAGCTATCCTAATATCTAGAGAAAAAGGATGTTTCAAAAGAGAAGAAGTCTTGTGGCAATGCCTCAGTGGTCCAGGTAACTACCAGAACTCGGAAAAGTTGGTTGAACTTGGGATTGACTGGGAGGCCAAAGATTTAAAAAGCAGAAGATTCTCTCAAAACACAAGTTGTGTGATAATAGTGTGTTTTGTGTGTGTGAATGAGAATTTGTAAATGTTGAATTCTAGGCTTCGACAATCATTGTCAGTGCAGATTAAGCTGCAAGTATTTATGCTTTAAAACTTAAATTATAAAGCTAGTTACGTCTTTCTAACAACTAGTTTTAATGTTTATGAGCATATTTTACCTACATTACCTTTTCAGGATGTTGAGAAAGATGCATCACAAGCAAAGGCTGGAGGCTGGGGGCTAGATGGTTTTGAGGAAGAGGTCTTGGTGGACTCTTTCATAGAGCAAAGGGAAGCAATGCCTTCTGGGAAATGTGTTAAGTTTTAATCTAGTCTTTAGGATTAGAAGTCAAAAACAAAAATATTAAGGAAAGGAAAACCTAATTGATCTTTGAAGTATTGTTATATGGAATTGAGTGGGACTTTTGAGGCCTTTCTTCCAGAAAACAAGGACTTGGTTGTCAGGCCTATATTAGGCCTAAACCTTGGTGCCATGTAGTTGTACTTAAATCATTTCAATGGAAAGTGTCTTAGTGATTGGAACTTCTAGTGCAGTTTGGAGTTCTTCCATTTGAAAAATGTGATTTTTGCATGGGATTGTTTGAATCTTGTTTTCTAGTCCCTCCCTATCACCACCCTCATAGTCTGAAGGTAGATTTTTCTCTTGATAAAGAAACAAAAAAGGTGAACATCTTGTTTGTAAATAGGTATCTAGTAACTAGTGGTAAACTTGAAATGGTAGAATTCTTTAAAGCCTAATTCTAGATAGCCTTAAGAAAATATATCTTAATTACTTTTGAACCTGTATTCAACTTGTTTTTTTTTTTTCAAATATCTTAAGTTATATTTTCTTTTTCAGAGCTGCTTCTTATTTGGGGCTATTTTTTTTTAATTGAGGCGTAATTCATAAAAGGGTACACTGTTTTGATGAGACTTTTTACAACTGTGGCTGGATGTCTTTCTTTAGTCTTCCAAGAAGGGCCATTTTACTTTTTTAGAGTTACTTTTTAAAGTCATGAGGTCAACAACTTGGACTACTATGCATGTAAGTGCTAATACAAATTAAAGCCCAAGTTGACCTCCAGCAGCAGTTTATTCTATGTTGACAGTGAGAGAACACTTTGCCTGTTAGGATACTGTTACTCGTGGACTGAAATGCTGAAGAAACCCCTCCCCCTATTTTGTTTTTTTTTTTGCAAAAATCAAGGTATATTCTAGGGTTTCCTGGTTGACCTCAACAGATAAACTGAGATGATAGTCTTAGTTCAGAAATGATCTGAATGTAGATTTACAGTCTACGTGTACAGCTGGCTAAGTGAGATCGCTTTCACAGTTCTGCATGTATCCCATAGGCTCCCCATTAGTCACTGAACTCTTAAAACTGGTATTGTAACATTATTACAATGTTTTGCACCAATTTTATAAACTTTACAGTACAATATGTGTTCCTTTTCTGAGGCAAACCAAAGGTATATTTCTCAAGGTTCTGCTGCTATCAGCAGCATTGATGGAGGATTTCTTATACATTTGTAATAGATAGAAATAAACCAGAAAAAAAGAAGAAGAAAAAAGTGGTGGAGGAAAAGGTGAACACTGCAAGAATACTCAAAAGGGCTGAGAGTTGCAAACGCCAAGATTGGTTTTGCATAGTAAATGGAATAGAACAGCTCTGAACTATAGCTTACTTTTCCTGGTTTGGTCTGACAGAATGATTGAATGCTTTTGTACAAAAATCAGAGCCTTAAAAACAAGGATTTGGTGAGATTGTAAAATGGTGTGCCACTTTGGCAAAACAGTCTGGTGGTTGGTCAAAATGCAAAACATTGTTACTCTGTTACTCAACAATTCTACCCTTAGGAATATAACCTCAAACTACTGAAAATGTGCACCTATGAAACATGTACATGAAGGTTTACAGCAGTGTGTTGCTAGTAGTAAAAAAGTTAAAACAACTCAAATAGCTATCAAATACTGGAGAGAAATAAAATGTGGCTTATTCATACAATAGAATATTATTAAGACATAAAAATGAATGAGAAACTAACAGATTAAATGACTTTGGTGAACCTTCATAATTTCATTTGTAGATCTTTCCATTTCTAATTTATAAATACATTTGGGGTTATAAATTATAAATGTACTGCCTCCTGTCAACATTGTATACTTCTATTTGATGATTTCTGTGTCAAACATTATATGGAAATGTTTCCAAGTTAAAAAAAAAAGTGAAAGAAAAAAAATAGAATGAACCACAATTAACTGTGTATCAGTTTTAAAAGATGGAAAGAGGGAGGGAATGATTATTCTAAAAGTGGGATATAAGACCAAATGATGGATATGCAGTGTGTGGATAATACTTAGGAATAGAGCCCAACTTTCTATAGCTTCACAGGTAAGAGACTAGCCTATGTTGATTTTGTTTGAGGGTCGTACTTATCTATCAGATGGTTCCTTGTACAGTCTTCAGAATCGCTGAAAAAGTGGGGGTTCCTAATTCTCAGAGGAGGGGGTGACATATGATTTGTCATTCTGGCCCTGATGAGGCCAGCAGATTCTTTGGTCCAGAGTTATTGTTGCTAAAAGTGACATTCCCAATAACCATTAGATGCTTACCTATTCAGAAGTCCATGCACATCCTCTCCAATTTCATGAGTAAAAGTGAATGGTGATAAAACCAGATACTAATGAGTTTAGGGCAGCAGAAAAATCCAGATCTTTTGAGAACAAGTCTCTCTAATGTTTTAGGATGGGTGAAAGAAAAGAAAATCTGTGTTAAGAAGAAACATCTGTGATTTTTTGTTTTCATCAAACCATCTCTCCAGCATTCCCTTGCACTAGAACCAGGATAATTCTCATGAAATTCTCATGATTTCTGGGCCATATCGAGTTGCCATTTCTGGCATGTAAAATTGCCACCACCTAGTTCACCAGGCTCTCCACTTTGAGATGTAGCTTTCAGACTGAAGCATGGTAACTCTTTGGTATCTTAGACTTATTCACTGAGAAGGAAGGGATCCTAGATAGGGACTAGTCATTGTGGTGTTAGAACACTGGGCATTAGTCAACTAGTTGGAGACTATGAACTTGAGTTTCTTGTGATGGATTGTCATAGTTCATCCCTCTGATGTCTAAAAACTTATAGAATTTGGTCAAGGTGATGTTTAGACCACCAATTGTGTTCTGTCTACTCAAAAAATCCTCTTAAAGCTTTTTAGAAACCTACTTTTGCCTGTTCTGGAGTTACCATCCACCTGGTTCCCTGACTTCTTCCTGTCCCTGCTCACCCATATTGTTAACCCATTTATACAGGAATCCATTTCTTCATCTGATTTTTGATGGTGCTTATTGTATTTATGCTTCTGAGATATTCTTATGTACCTACTGACTCCCATGTGTGTTGTGGCACTTTGTGTCTTTATCTTATTAATTATTAATTGAATAAAATCCAGTGTGAATAAGGCAAATAGCAAAGTCAGGCAGACAAAGATTAGAATAAATGTCCAGTGACTGGTCAGCAATTGCATGAACTACAGATTTGATTTCTAGAGACATTTCAAAGGGAGATGAGGTAGAACTGTTGGCTTTGATATAGTACAAGAGTTTCTATTGACTAAGTCTTGGTGGACATTTTCTGGTGTTGATGTTGCTAGGTGTTTGTTGATCGTGTTTCTCTGGTCAGTTGCTAACTTGGAACAGTTCTTGATCATGACTGTCTCAGGAATTTCTTCTTTGCCTTTTAATTATAGTTCTATGACACTATTCAAAATGTTCCCAGTATTCCTGGATATTTGGCCATGTTTTCTTTTTTAATTATATTTTCTCTACACATTTCTATTGACCAGTTGAAAATTGTGGGTCTTTCCCTGAGGTATGTCCAGCCTGTAGATGAACACAATGAAGGTTTGGAGAGCTTTTCTTTTTTTTTTCATTCTTGTATATTCCTTTGACCCTTGAAATTTACATCTCTGTGCTTGTATTACCTACCTCTCATTTCTCATAGATCTTTGAAATCTTCTCAGCTCCCAACTCTGAATTACTGCTCTGAACCTAAAAAGTTGTGGTGGAGGGTGCATGGGATTTAGATTCAATGTCTTAGATCTGAGTCCCTGCTCTACTCCTGAAGGTCATGATTTGGGACACATTCCTCAACTTTCCTATTACCATAATTTTAACCCATTCCCCAAATAAAGGTAAACACATTCACATTCTAGTTCTATCAAATTAAATCCAACTACAGATACAAAACAAGTTGTGGAAAATGCACATTCTTGACTATAGTGCCACATTCTTCTCTGCTGGGGATGTCTTTCTGTATGCAGTGAATGTGTTGCTCTGATTGATTGATAAATAAAACACTGATTGGCCAGTCAGCAGGCAGGAGGTATAGTATAGAGGGACAAAGAGAGAGGAAAATTCTGGGAACAGGAGGGTTAAGTCAGGAGACACTGACAGCCGCCTCTGCCATGAGAAGCAAGATGTGAAGGCAGAACTGGGAAAACGTACCAAGCCACATGGCTAAACATAAATAAGAATCATGGGTTAATTTAAGAGTAAGATCTAGTCAATAGTTAGTTTGAGTTAATGGCCATACAGTTCATAAATAATATAAGCCTCTGTGTGTTTACCTGGGTCCAAGCAGCTGTGGGACTGGTGGGTGAGATAGATTTGTCCTGACCACTGGCAGGCTGGGACACAGGAAAACTCTAGCTACAAATTCTCCTGTGGGGGAGGTGACCAGAGATACAGACTCATTACATTTAAAGAATAACCTTACTCTCCATGTTCTAGTATGTTTTCCTTATGGTGGTTTCATAGTACATTATCTTAATGTTCTAAACCACATCCATAATATCTGCCTGACAAGATTTACTTTTCTTGTAAGCTAAAAAATCAAAAGTAACTTTTAGAAACAGAGGACTTGAAATTTAGGGCAGTGGAATCAAGAATCATTATGGATACCATAGATAATTCATTGTGTAGTAAGCTTTCTCATTGGACTTTCTTGGACTGCCACCCAGCCAATAATGACACAGAGACTTATATTATTTATGAAAGCTTGGTCTTTAGCTTAGGTTTTTTCCCAACTAGCTCTTATAACTCAAATTAACTTGTTTCTATTAATCTATATTCTGCCACATGGCTTTTTATCTCTCTTCCATTCTTTATGTCTGACTTACTCTGCATCTTGCTGGAAGCTCCTGTATACCAGCCTAAGTTCACCCCAAGTTCCTCTCTTTGCCCAGAATTCCTGCTTATTCTCTCCTGCCTAGCTACTGGCCATTCAGTTCTTTATTAAACCATTCATAGTGACATATCTTCACACAGTATAAACAAATATTCCACAACACCACTGGGGAAAAAAGAATTAGACTCTGAAAGAGAAACATGTTTTCACAAGACTTCCTAGTCTGCAATTTACCTGCTGGCTGAATAGATTTGGTGGTGTGAAGATGAATTTTTTTCTCTGTCACTTTTGACTAACTCTGATTGTAATCTTCAGCCCAGCTGTGCTCTTGCTGAACTCTCTAGCTTGCAACCAATACATCTGAGCCATGACCATAAATCTAAACTGTGCTTGAGATTCCATGGATGGGACAAAAAAAATCCTCTCATAGCTTGAGTTGGCTGGTTCATTGGGTCATAATGTTTATGGCAATATTGTTACATTTCTATTTTGGTCTTTCTCTTGAATAGGGGGTATTGCAATCTTGATGTGTGTGTGTATGTGTGTGTGTGTGTGTGTGTGTGTGTGTGCATACATGTTTGCAGGTGTGTGCATATGTGGGCATGTTAGAATTTGTATTCTGAACAACATAAATGATATTATTTACCCATTGAATCTCCCCTTTAACCTCCAATCTGCCCCAAAGAACTATGTTGATGTCTCAAGATAATGTCTGACTGCCTAGCACCCAGAAAGATACTTGTAGCATTAAAGATGACATCACCTTTTCTGAATACCATCAAAAGACCTAGAAAAATTAGTCTTTTCTTTAACAAGTTCTGATTAAATTAAGTAGTCATGTAATTCATCATTTAAATGGGGGATATGTTTACCCAATAACCATTTCAGAAAAAAGAGTTAAACAATTGATTTCCTGTAATATTTAACTTTCAAGACTTAATGAAATATTCAACCTGTCCCTCCAAATGTACTTGATTAGAACATGGAAGTTTATCCATTTTCCTGAGCCATTTTTGTACTATAATTATCTCATTTAATCCTATCCCATATCCACTTTATAACTGAGGAAGACCACACTAGAGAAATTTAGTAACTTTTCCAAATTATATACTTAGATCAAGAGTTCTGGCCCTAGATTTTGAGTACCTCGGTTTGAATCTCAAATACAAAGTGAACACAAAAACAAGTTGAAAACTATCAGAAGCATCAATAAGACAGTATATTTGTATCATTTGGAAAATGATAAGTGACTTGGAAAAGAATGGTTGAGTATAGGTGTCAGACAGGGAAACTGATTTTGTTCTCCAGGGAAATTTAGCAAAGTCTAAACATATTTTCAATGGTCACAAATGAGGATTGCTATGGCATGATGAGTAGAGGCCATCGATGGAGCTGTAACCAGAACATTGTACACACAGTGAGCAATGATAGAGCCAAAGTGTTGAGGATAGGAAACAGTAAGTTACCTGAGTCAGAATAAGGACATAGGGATGTGAACCTGGGCTTTTAAAAATCTCACAGTTCAGTTGAGATAGATGGCTGTGAGGGTTCATATAAGCATATTAATAATATAATGTATTTAAATCTAGATTAACTAGACATATAGCCTATGGTTCAGTTGAGCTGGGATTCAGACTGCAGAGACAGGGAAGATATGGCTACCATCTTGAGCATTTATGGGCTATAATATAAGAGGGGAGAACACTGCTTGGCAGATAAATTTGAGCTATAGGTTATCTCTATGTTTGTTTTACATACACCTTATGCACATAGTCCAAAGACAGCATAGCAGAAAGTTGTTAGTGCACCTGCATTTTCTCAGTAGCCACCACTTAAGGTCAAGGGTGGGGCTTTCTATTTATGATGTCAGAATGACTTTCGCAATGCTCCAGAATTAGGAGCACTTTATAGTTCTAAATTTTGGGTTGGAGGTGTTCTTCCTGTTTCTCACATCCCTGCACAAGTATCCTTTGAGGATAGGGCCCTGCAAACATGGTGGGGATAAGGATATGATGAAGACATTGAAGGTAGAGACCAAGGTGAGAATGGTGCATGGGGGCCTGTGTATATGTGTGTGCTCTGTGAAGAATGCTGCGTCTTTATCTCATGGACAGTAAATAGCCATTGGAGGCCATTAACCAAGACCAGGAGTGGAATGGACTTTTAATTAGTTATTCATTTATTCATTAATGATTGTGGGAGAATATGAATGTGGGTCAGTGCATGTGCATACCATGTTATACATACGGAAGTCAGAGAACAACTTGTAAGTTTGATTGTTTCATTACATGGGTTCTGAGTATTGAATTCAGGTCATCTGACTTAGACACAAGCTCTTTACTCACTGAGCCATCTTGCCTGGACAGAGGGTGACTTTTTTGGGTAACTAATTTTATTAGTTACTCTTCTTGCTGTGACTAAGTAATTGATCAAAGAGAGTTAAGAGAGGGTTGGTTTTGATTTTTCCTTGTGGTTTAAGGTGCAGTCTATTATGTCTGGGGTAGGGTTGTTGCTGGAGCATGAGGCAGATGGTCCCACTCTACCTACAGCCAGGAGGCAGAAAGAAATGCATGCCTTCTGGTATTTGACTCACTTTCTTTCTTTTCTTTTTTTCTTCTTTTGTTTGGTCTAGAACCCTGGTCCATGGGATGCTGCTGCCTACATTTGAGGTGGATCTTCCCAGCTCAGTTCAATATCTCTGAACCCTCCCTTACAGACAAGCCCTGCTATTCTAAATCCTATCAAGTTGACAATGAAGATGAACTGCCTCAGAAGTTATCTTGATGTATTAGAAATAACCTTGGACATGGATTTATAATAAAAGGAAATCTAGTCAGATGGATGCCTTGGGGCAAGTCATTTACTCTGTCTTTACACTTTAGTTTCTCAGCTGTCCATTGCATAAGTCAGTACTGTAGAGGCCATGTGAGGGTGGTGGCCATGGCACATACAGAACACCCTTGTCAAACAGCGTATCTTCCTCAACAGATAAGTGTTCTCCCATGGGTACACATTCTCATGCCTCAGTGAAGACTCTATTATATATATCAGGCCTGTAATCACACAACCATATATAATACAGCCATTAATAAATGATTAGATTACTTTTCTGGCACAATAAGTGGCTTCATTTAGGTTTTCCAAAGAGCATGAGGCCAATACCCATCCGCTTTTGTTTCCCTCCTGTGACACTGGCATATGCGAGGGAACATTTGAGCTTCAAGAAAATTAAAAGAATCCATCACGTTTCTCCCTTTTGGCTGGAAAAGTGTCTCTGCTCCAATTTTTCATGGTGCTGCAATGAAGCTTCCTGAGAGTCCCCCCGTCACTGCAAACGTATGGTGCTCATTTCCACACATAACAGATTATTCTTCTGCACACATCCCAGCTGCTGTACTTCTCTTGGAGTTCTTAAACATCCAAGCATTCATATTGTTGCATGTTCCTGCTCTGCAGAGTAACTTCCTCAAGCAACAGAAACACTAAGTTTTTAAAACTCTGAGTCATTCTGATGTGGATAAGGCCATATCAAAGATAATCATGCAGACAAGATGGTTTCCCGTGTCTTGTCTATAGAATATTTTCCTCCATGTGGTAGCATCCATATCATTTCCTCACACTTTGTTCATCTCTCACCTACCTGTATCCACCTTCTGTAGATAGCGTCTTTTTTTCTCTGAGCTTTTATATTTCAGAATCTCACCTATTTCTCCCTGAGAATGACCCTCACTTTACATACTAAGAGCTCCTCTTTCTTTTAGATGTTCATCAGGCATTCCTGATTTCTCTACACATTGCTGTTTACTTATCTCATCCTTACACTAAATACACTGCCACTGATCCTATGTTATATACAGAGTGGTTCTTCTCAATCTTCCAAATTAGCTCTTATCTTTAAGATTTATTTTCATTTATATGTGTATGAGTGTGTGTGTGTTCACATGTGCCCAAATGCGCATGTGCGTATACATGTGCACAACATGTGTTAAGGTGTCCACAGAAGCCAGAAGGCATCAGATGCTCTGAAACCAGAGTTATAGGTGGTTGTGAATCACACAATGTGGGGCCTGGGAACTCAAATCATGTCTTCTGAAAGAGCAACAAGTGCTCTTAAACCATGGAGCCATCTCTCTAGCTTGCTCTTATCTTTAAACAAGCAGAGGGTGTCAGAACTTCTGCTGTATCTCAATTAACACAAGCCAGCATCAAGCATTAATAAGAATATAGTCTCAGTGACTTATCAACCAAGGTTCATGGGATTGCATAAACTGAGTCAATTGTAGAAAGGATGGGGAGGGGCTATGTCATTCACATGGTTACTTATGGTCTCTGGACAGAGGCCCTATGCCTTTATGGAGTTCTAGCTTCACCTCCTCTTTTTTATCCAGGTACCATCAACTATCTCAGGCACACAGACTTGACTGAATGTCCATGGACTTCTATACATATATCTTGCTCATCTCCTATTACAGGTGGTCTCATGCTATTTTGTTTTATTTATCTAAAATCTATCTATCTCCTATCTATCTATCTATCTATCTATCTATCTATCTATCTATCTATCTATCTATCTATCTATCAATTAATCATCTACCTCTCTATATCTATCTATCTATCTATCTATCATCTATCTATCTATCTATCTATCTATCTATCTATCTATCTATCATCTATCTATCTATCTATCTATCTATCTATCTATCTATCTATCTTATGTGCATGAGTGCTATGCTTGCAGGTATGCATTTGTACCATGTGCATCCCTGGTCCCAACAGAGGGCATTGTATCCCCTAGGACTGCTGTTATGGATAGTTGTTAGCCACTGTGTGGGTGCTAAGAACTGAACTTGGGTCCTCTGGAAGAGCAGCAAGTGTTCTTAGTTACTGGGCAATCTCTCTAGCCCCTAATATCTTATCATTTTGATCTGTATTTGATTTCATGTGAGTCTCCAAATGGATATGGTCTATCTGTGGTTCTCAACCCTACAACCAGTCTCCCATCTCCTTCATAGAAAGAACCACCTCTTATCTTCTCTGCTTACCATCTTCAAAAGAACAGACCACAGTCCATCTTTGTATAGTGATTTTATGGTTATTTAATGTAATTTTCCAATAGCTGGTCATCCATGGTGATCCTCCCTCATATACATTTTTCTTTAGAACTTGTATGAGTACTCTCCTGCCATTCTTCATTGTGCATTTGGAAGACCTTTAACCCAGTTAACAGGTAATAACTACACCATGAAAAAATGGTTTCCTTGAATCACCTTTCCGAGGCTCTACTTACTGTTTTCCTAGTGAGGATCCTAGTCTGTTCTTTTCCATTTACATTAGTTCTGGAGTTGGTACTGTAAATATCAACAAAGCCTCTAGAAGCATATGACTTCTCTTTGTTCCCCAAAGCTGTTCTTTTCTCATATCTGAACATGAAATTATCTTAGATCATACTCAGATCTATCCCTTTAGGTAATCAGGCATTTCCCAGCTTGAGTGATGTTTGGGTTGTGCCATGTGGAGAAGTTTCTTCATTTGGTCCTGCCCATGGTCCTATGAGACCATAATCAAGAGTAGAGCCTGTCTGGGAAGGGCAGACCCCCATCCTGTCTTGTTTGTAGTGTATCTCCTGTCAGGAACCCTTGGTTTCCTGACACATGGGATCTTTAGAGCATGTCTGGCACTAACCCAGAACAACTAACTCAAGAGTGAGAGTTGTGGAAAAGAAAGCATGGCTTTTGAGCACTTAGTTTCTGAAGTCACACAGTGACCTGAGATGTTTTCTTTGTTAAAAGTTAGTCCTGAGGGCTGGGGAGAATCATTATTCAAGAAACTGCTTGCTGCACAAGTGTGAGGACCTGAGTTTAGATCCCCAAACCTACATAAAAACTGGGACAGGGCTCTGGTAACCCCAGTACTGCGAGGCAAAGGCAGATGCCAGCCAGCTGAACCAGTGACATCCAGATTCTGTGAGTCAAAAAGTGAGGAAGATAAAGCATCTTGTAAAGTATCATATGACTCTTGAACAAACAGCAGAGGTGAGTGTCATCTTTGTGACCAGGCTGTGGCAAGAACAGGTCCTTGCACTTCCCTGTGACTTTGGGGTGCTTCTCTCCTATTGTTGAGATATTGAGATGACGCAAACAACATAGGTTTGACACAAACAAGATGCAAAAAAGGGGAAAATTGCACAAGGCCACCTCTGCCAATGTTGTTGAACAAAAACATTGTTTAATCTCTTTGAGCTCCATTTCACTGTCATTCAACTAGAATAAAGCAGAGATTGAAAAAAAAGCAGTATTTGGAGACTGATAGACAGTGAGTGTCTGACAAGTGGCAGGCATCAATGGAACTTTAGCTAATAAGTGAGTGGCTGTGGTTGGGCACTCCTTGTGATTCCTATGGAAGAGCCAGGTGTATGGCTGGGGGCTCTCTGGTGGTTTCAAAGAGAGTGGCACTACTAAGAGGTGTGGCTTTGTTGGAGTAGGAGTATTCTTGTTGGAGGAAATGTGTCTCTGTGGAGACAAGATTTGAGGTCTCCTATATGATCAATCCAAGTCCAGTGAGACAGTCTACTTCCTGTTGCCTGCATGTTGACATATAGTAGCTCCTTCTCCAGCACCAGGTCTGCCAGCATGTCACTATGCTCCCTGCCATGATAAATGGACTGAACCTCTGAAACTGTAAGCCATCACCTCATTTAAATGTTTTCCTTTATAAGAATTGCTGTGGCTGTGGTGTTTCTTCACAGCAAAAGAAACCCTAACAAAGACAGAAGTTGGTACCAGGGACTGGGGTATTGCTGTGATAAGCTGGACCATACTTTTGTTTGAAGGTATATGGACTTTAGGACTGTGGATTAGAAAAGCAGTTGAATGCTTTGAGTGCTGCTTAATTGGCCATATTAGTAGGAGCATGGAAGACAGTGGTGTTGAGGTGTTGTGTGTGATTTGATGAACTGTGGGGGCTTTGCTCAAGAGGTTACAGAGGAAAAGAATATTAGTATGTGGCCTAGAGATCATTCTTGTAATAATTTGGTGAAGAATGTGGCTGCTTTTTGCCCTTGTCTGAAGAGTCTGCCTGAGGCTAAAGTAAAGAGTTTTGGATTAATTCCATTGGCAGAGGAAATATCAAAACAGCCTAGTATAGACTCTGTCATGTGGTTATTAGTGGTAACTCTAATGAAGATTTATAATGAAAAGGAGCAAGCTGAGCAAGGAGACAAACAGATTAAGAAATTGAATAAAGAGAGTGGTGCCCTTGGGACAAGATCATACCCAGCTAAGTTTCCAACTTGTGGAAATGAATTAAAGAAACACTTAAAGCCAAGTGTGGTGGTGCACACCATTAATCCCAGCACTGAGAAGGCAGAGGCTGGAATGCTTTGAATTTGAGGCCAGCCTGGTCTACAGAGCAAATTACAGAATAGCCAAACTAGGATTACTGACATGTTCCACCATGTCTGGCTTTGGTTGGTCTTTGTTTTGATTTACATTTCTGTTAACATTTTCATATTTTAAACCAGCTTCTAACAAATCAGACCCTGGATTCTTTGAAGGAATGGGAGTTTCTACCAATATCCTCTTTCTTAGTTATTTTGTGTAGAGGTTTTCTTCCACAGGGCAAAGAGCAGTACAGGAAGAAGGAAGGTGGAAACATGGTATCAAACAAAGAACACATATCCCTTCCTGGTGTTTACATTCCTGGTTAGGGACCAAGCCTCGTGTGTAGAATCTCTCTGCACTCTCTCTGAAGAAAGGTGACCCAGCTTGAAGGATGACACAATGCATTTCCTCCTAGACCCCTGTTAAGATGAGTGGCTTCACCCATCTGCACTGAAAGTTAGCCTTCCCTTCCATCTGGATTCCCACTTGCAGTTAGACACTGTAAAAATACAGTATAGAAACAACATGAAACTTTTCTTCACAGATTGCAAAGAAAGGCAGCATGTGTCAGTGTGTAGAGACGCCTTGGCAGGTGAACTGCACACACCTTTCTTCTTTCTGGGACTCACACTCTATTGTCTTTCATGACAGAATGTGCTTTGCTTTACCAAGTGCCCCGAAGAACTGTCACAGTGCTCATAGCCATTTCTCCTGGGTTGTGTTGAGTGACTTAATGTTCTGAACAGTATCAATTGCACATAGATTTAGTAGGTTGTGATGGGCATGTGCAGACCTTGCCTCCTGAAGTCCAAGTGTTGTAAATGCAGGCAGTATAGAGACTTAGGCAGTGACCAGAGCAACTCACAGACAGCTCCTTATGTACTAGTCCTCATAGAAGCTCATAGGCCATGTTGTGGGAGGATCCTTCTGTATGCTGTGAATGTGTGTTGCTCTCATTGGTTGATAATAAAAGCTGATTTGGCCTATGACAAGGCAGAATAAAGCCAAATCAAGAAACAGGGAAAAGAAGAGTGGAGTTCAGAGAGCTGTGAGCCAGATGGAGAACAAGTGAGACATACAAAATGGGATAGAAGTAAAGGCTATGAGCCTCAGAGCAGTACACAGATTAATATAAATGGGTTAATTTAAATGTAAGAGCAAGTTAGTAATAAGCTTGACCTAATAGGCCAAATATTTTTTTTATTTAATATTAAGCCTCTGAGTGATTACTTAGTAGTGGCTACAGGATGGGACAGGACAGAGAAGACTCCCTTTACAAGGCTGCAATGGACAGAACATTTACAGTCCTAAATATGGGTTACGTTACTGTCTTCTTAAGAACAGTTTGTCTACAAAAAAATGAAATTACTTCCAACTGGACAGAGAATGATTAGAAATTATCCAATGACTTTTCTCCACTGTAACCGAGACTTTCAGGATGGGGAGGACTGGATAATATGTATTTAAAATTTTCACTGATCAAAGCCAAGTGCAATTAATGAAAATGATAGTAACAAGAGACTTGAGTAAAATAAAAGGTAGAGTTTTCAGAATTAAGGTTGTTACTTTAGGGAAAGCCTGTCTTCTTTTAAATTTTTTTAATGCATTACATTTATTAATATATTTCTACCCCGTCACCTCCCAGATTCCCCTTATCTCCCTACACACTCAATCTCTCTCTCTCTCTCTCTCTCTCTCTCTCTCTCTCTCTCTCTCTCTCTCTCTCTCTCTCTCTCAACAATGCCCAACCCCCTGAAAAATGAAAATAAAAACACTATTTTCTGCTTTGGAGGGTGAACACCATCCTCCACATTTTAGTGGGGAACCACTTCTCACCACTCTTAACTCATACAATTTAATGTCCACTGGGCTCATATTGACTAATGCCAACTATCATGCCCTGTCCCCTGAATCATAATAATGATCTTTCAATAAACAGATGACCCAAATCAACCCTCTGAGCATCAAATCCAAGGCTTACCTTTGACCACTGTGGGAGGCTGGGTGGCAAGGTCTAAACCTGTGGCAACTACTTTAAGATGAGCAGGAGGAGAGTATGTAAAAAAGAAATATAAAGAAGAAAGAAGAGCTGAGTTTGGAGACAAAGGGAATAGAGAATTTTGTTTGGAGGTCACTGTGCCACTGTTTGATGTGGAATTTAAATATACTGTTACCCTAGAGCTTCCTAGTTTAGACTGTAAGACATTTATGAATTCCTCATGAACTATTCTGTTTTCCATTGCTGGCAAATCAAGACTTTTAATTGATCCAAGCATGCAAAGAATAAGTGCCAGTGGGACCCACATTTGGAGGGGAAAATTCCATTGGCATGACTCTTTTGATTTGGATGAACTTGCATTCCAAGGTCCCCTTTTCTTCTCTTTGGCTCTTCTTGTTTGCTTTGCTTCAGTGTTGAGTACTGAACTCAATATCTTGTAACAATGGATACAAAAAACAAATTTCTCATGTCAAAGGGGATAAGTGAATTTATTCTGGAGCCAAATATAAGTGACTATGACTAGAGAACACAGATTTAGTTCACCTTAAATTCTGTGTTCCAATGTGGAGGCAGTTTCAAGAAGTTTTTATAGGAATAGAAAAATAAAAGCCTAAATTAAGGCACTTTTCAAATATGTTGGTAGAAATATTAGGTAGAAGGGTTAAAGCAGAGCTGTGGCACATGTTAGAGGCATCTGATGCTAGCTGACAGCATTCTTAGCTCTTTGGTGGGAAACTAGTGTTCTGCTTGTACATTCCAGATGATTTACCAAGCAGTCCCTTAGTTGTCAGGTCAGATACCAATAAGAACAATAAAAGGCTACTACAGCGGCTAAACCTGCCACAACAAAATTCAGCTCTGGACTTCCAGCATTCCAATCTTTCCATAATCATCAGAGTTGAAATCTGTTGATTAGACTTGCAGAAGGGCCAATGGAAGGCACAGGCCCCTTTAGAAGTTTTTATTCACAGAACATTCTAGGTAAGTGCTCTACTCCTCTACTTCCCAAGGTTCCTTTTCATGCAACAATTTCTACTGATTTCTATCTTACTAAATATTTAATTGGAATTTGGGGCTTTCTTAATTCTTTTGATATGTTTTTCTCTTTGTGTGTGTGTGTGTGTGTGTGTGTGTGTGTGCACATGAGAACTCATGTGTGTATAGTATACATACTTATTTTTGTGTGTGCATGAGTGCATGGAGGTCAGAGGTCAACTTGCAGCTATCAATTACTCCCCACCTTACTTTTTGAGGTGGGATCTCTAAGTGCATGGGGAGGTCATCAACACAGCCAGGCTGGGTAGCTAATACACTTCAAATTCCCTCCTTTCCACCTGCTTCGCAGCTAGCACTAGTGGTTTCAGGCATGTCCTGATGTTCCTGGCTTACATGTGAGTACAAGGATTTGAACTCAGTTTCCCATGCTTGCAAAACAGTCATTCTAGCCACTGAACATCCTCTTAGACCGTATTTTAATAGCTTTTTCTTTCAAAAGTAAATTCTGATCATTGATCACTAAGGGTAATGTATGTGTGTTTATTTTCAGAATTGAAATATTCTTTTCTAAGTCTTGAGAGCAAAGGGCAATTCCTCCATAACAGTGACTGCCATGTTGTTTCTTTATCTTCCAATTTCTATAGCCAAGTTGCTTTGCCAAATTTAATAATTGGCTTTGGGACACTGTTATAAATCTTCTTTAATGTCCTTCTTCATTGTAATAAATTTTAATCTCTTAGCTTCAGGTTTCTTTCCCTCTTGGGCTAATGAGGCTTCCT
This sequence comes from Peromyscus leucopus, assembly GCF_004664715.2. NCBI lineage: Eukaryota > Metazoa > Chordata > Mammalia > Rodentia > Cricetidae > Peromyscus > Peromyscus leucopus. Next base: position 158,928,799 of record NC_051065.1, read on the forward strand.
AGGCATTTAAAGTGATTCATCTGCTTGATTAGTTTATCATCTACCACTCTTGTTTTCTGACCCTCCCCATCTGTAGCTGTAGCTCTTTGTAAAATTTAAGTTCTTTGGATGGGGTTCACACAGTATTGTGGCATTTGAATGTAAATATTTGAGTGATTCAAGGCTATATAAACTTTTATTTAGCAAGCCTCCCCAACACTGAATATACATTAATCATTATCACCACCATCATAATTCCCATCATCATATCTATCACCATTATCATTACTATCATTCTCTCCAACCATCATCATCATCATTCTCTTTCTCATCATCATGCCAGCATGATCACCATCACCACTATCATCTCCATCATTACCATCACCACCATCCCTATTATCACCATCACCACTATTTTTCTCATTATTCCACATCACTATCACCATCATCATCATCATCATCCCTGTCACCATCACTATCACATCACCAGCATTATCATTATCCCATTTGACAATTGAAATCAGATTCCTTGGGTAGCTATCATCTCATAACTAATATTTATAGTCTGTAAACAGGCTAGACTATCTAATTGTGCTGTTTCACTTCCCTTTTACCCCTTTATAAATTAGGCCTTTAACAAAGACACTGAAGGACCATCCAGATGCTTCTGCATGTAAAGGCGATTGCTATTAAGTCTGACAACCTGGGTTTAATTCTCGGGAGCCACATGTTAGAAGAAAAGAACAAATGCTTGCATGTTGTTCTTTGTCCTGCACATACTTGCTGTGGATATATACTGAAAATAAATAAGTGAAATAAAAATTTAAAGAAAAATAATGACAAGGAGGTCATTCTTCTCTGCTTGGAAGAGTGTCCAGAAAAGGAAGTTCAGAATATTTTGGGGGAGGGTTCTGTTCTCATGTTTTCTTTTATCTTCTGTTGTCTTCGCTTCCTCCCTCCACTATAAGAGCAATTTCCTCTCATGCCATCTGTGCCTGACATTTTCCTGGCAGTTTCTCAGCTCTTTGTTGGCTCCATGTCCTTGGTGATGTTCTGAGATGTAGGACTTTGCACCAACTAGGAAATTTCATCTTAGACTAGAGGATAACACTCAGATGCCCCCCTCCCTTACAGTTCAATAGGGAAGTCTGGGCATTTTGTAGGTACCTCAGTTCAGTGTTCAAAGTAGAACTCATTAGCTCTCTTCCCTCCCTGTCCCCCAAAGGTAAGCTTGTTTGTCTTTCAGCATTCAGTGCCTTGTTTATTGCTACAATTTTAGCCTGATCACCCATCCCGAATCTTGCCTTTTTCACACCATGTCCTATGCTGCCTATTCTTTCCTGAAATGTCTAACCTACCCATTTCCCCTTTTTCTTGCCTTCACCAAGGACAGATGACCTGATGGTTGCTCACTTGGTCCCATTGCCTTCAACTACTTGCTCCTACCATTGAATCCTATATTGCTATAATCCTCAGTTTCAGAGCATTGCTGCATATTGTTGGCTGCCTTCTCTTCTCATGGCCAAAGACTAAAATAATCTAATCTGAATCTTAAGTCGAATTAAGGTCTTTTTAAGATAATACTTTTTTTTTACAATTTTTTTTGTGTGCATGTATATGTGGTGTTCATGGATGTTCATATAAATGCTTACTTGTGTACAAATATGTGTGTACAGGTGTGTGTGTGTGTGTGTGTGTGTGTGTGTGTGTGTGTGTGTGTGTGTACATTTGTGCACAAACTTGTGGAGATCCAAAATTAACTTGTGTATTCCTCAATTAGCTCTTCACTTTGTTTACCGGGTTGAGGATCTCTTAATAATCTAGATAGCTCTGGCAATTCCCCATCTGCCTCCTAGAATTGTAAGAGACAGCCGGATGTGCTTGACTATTATGTGGGAATCCAAACACTTGACCCTTCTGCTTCCCCACTAAATGCTTTATCCACTGACCTCTCTCCCATTGCCAGATCCCACTTAGATTTTAAAACTTACATCAAATATACCCCAGGATAGATCTAGGATACATCTAGGATAGAAACAAACACAATTGGAGAAAAAAATGTTAGGCCATATTGATGCCTAATGATATTCTGTATACTCATAGACTGTGACTACCCCAGTTGTCATTAGAGAGTCTTTATCCAGCCTTTCCATCCACAACGGATGGAAACAATATAGGGAACCACAGCTACCCATTAGGCTGAGCTCAGGGAATCCTGTTGAAGAGAAGGAGGAAGGATTGTAGGAGCCAGAGGGATCAAGGACACCACAAGAAAACCCACAGAAACAACTATCTTGGACTCATAGGAGCTCACATAGTCTGAACCAACAACAACCAGGGAGCCTGCATGGGACCCTCCTAGTTCTCTACATATATGTCACAGTTCTGTAGCTTAGTCAACTTGTGGAACTCCTAATAGTGGGAGGAGGGGCTGTTCCTAGCACTTTGGCTGGCTTTGGGAGCCCTATTTCTATAATTCTGGATTGTGTTGACAAACCTTAACACAAGGAAGGGGAGGTGATTAGTCCTATGAAAACTTGATATGCCATGCTTTGCTGATACCCATGGAAGGCCTGCCCCTTTCTGAACAGAAAAGAGGAGGACTGGATTGGGGAGGGGATGGGGGGAGATGAGCATGAAGGAATGGGAGGAGAGGAGGAAGGGAAAACTGCAGTCCAGTTGTAAAATAAATAAATAAATAAATAAATAAATAAATAAATAAATAAATAAATAAATAAAATGTAGCTTCTCAAAAAGTCCTTCCTAGTGCCAGTCAGTTGAAGCCAATTCACCTCCTTGTCCTGATGACCGTATCTTGTTTGGCCTTTTAAGGCCCATGTGTATGTTTTCTGCTGTCATTATCTATCAAGTTCCACATGCATCTGAGCCTTCCACAAAGAGTATTGGACTGTGCCTTGTCTTCACGCATGCCACATGCTGCTTGTGACAAAGGAGGGCATGATCGGTTGGGGCTGTGTGGATACAGGAGGCGTCCATCACTTGTCTATATTTCCCTGACTGCCTATAGCGTAAAGCAAGGCATTTCTGAGAATGTAGCTATTTCATTTTAGAGTTATTGACTATTCCAGTTCTTTCAACAGGTCTGACAGATCACCCTCCAAGAGGCAGGTTAGAATCTCATCTGCAGCGCCTGCTCAGTGGCAGTTGATATGACAAGTTCTCTGAGTTTAGGCAAACACCCCCTGATCTTTTAGCTCAGTGATTCTGACAACAAAAAATTCTGCCTTATGGTGCATATGTCATCAGAGAAGAGCAGCCCACAGCTGCTGCCAGTGTGGAAGTATAAATTCCCATGGTGCACTTGAAACCTAAATTATGTGGCTAGATTCTCTTCACAGGTCTTTGCTTGCTCCTGGAAGCTGCTTTTACAGAGTTTTGTGGGGAGAAAGGAAGAAGAAAAGGGACAGAAGGAAGAAAGAAATGAACTGGGGGTGGGGTATACTAAGGGGAGGGAACATGAGTTTTGTTTCCTGTCTTGCCTGGTATTTAAAATGGAGCCCGATTCTGTATTTATTAATTAGCATATATCAGAGTGGGGATAAAACTCAGCTGGTAGAGTGCTTGCCTAGCACATAGGAAGTCCTGGATTTGAACTCTAATTCTCCCTAACTGGGTATGGTGACCTATGCTTCTAATCTCAGAACTTAGGAAGTAGAGGCAAGAGTCTCAAGTGCTTAAGGCTGTCTAGCACTACATAGTAAGTTTGAGGCCAATCTGAGGTACACGAGGCACTGTCTCAAAACAACAGCAGCACAAACAAAAATACATATATAATGTAACTTAATATTCCTATGGTTGTATCAAGCCTTGAAGAGGGAGTAGTAAAGTGTATGAGTGGAAAATGCTATAGAATGAATGTGACTCCCTTCAAATTCAGGCATTGAAATCCTAAAGCCCATGATGATGATGTTTAGGACCAGAATCCCCCAGTAGGCAATTAGGTTGATGAAATTGATGGCATCATAAATGAGTCCTCAGAATTTGCCTTTGTTCCTATTATGTGAGGACAGGACACATAAAGAATGTTTATGAACTACCAAATGAGTCCTTACTAGTTATGGGATCTTCTAGAACCCAGAGACCTTCCAGCCTCCAAAACCATAAGAAATAGATTCTTTTCTTTTGTCTTATTTGAGAAATAAATTTCAGGTATTTATAAACTAGGCAGTCTGTGTAATTCTGTTACAGAAGTTCTGTGGATTGACAGGAGACTAATCCAAGGAGATAGGAAATGATGACAAAGAGATAGGGCCTCCTCAGGGTAAATGAGGTATCAGGGCAGACACAGAAAGTACATGGTACTTGTCCTCTTCTTTTTGAATAGCAAGCACCACCTATTAGTCATTGAAGTCTATCTTGTAGAGCCAAACCAACTCTCCAGGAGGCCATAGACAACAGATTTAAATTGGGAGAGATTTTTAAGTGTACTTATCAACCTGATCTACCTGAAGTCCGATTCAGGGATCTGTTTTCATGTGTCTCTGTACTTTCTACTTTTTTTAAGATTTATTTTTATTTTATGTGAACTATTGCTTATCTGTGCACAATTTATATAAGTAACTATATAGCTATGCATACAGTATATTTTTGTGATTAAAAATGTAATAAGATCTTAGGTCATGAGGAGGCACAAAGTTTGTGATGTGTGTACTAAGAGTGAGGAAGCTTTGCTGCCACCCTGCCTTCCTGCTGCTTGTGTGTCAAATGTCACTGGGTTACAGTTGGGCCTGTTCACTGACTAGCTACCCTAGCACTGTAGGCACAGAGCAGAGAAATTGTCCCAGAGATTGCACAGCATGCAAAGGCAGAAATGTTTACTCTCTGGGTCGTTGCACAAAAGTTTTCTGATCCTTAATCTAGTCCCTTCCATGCTTCATGAGCAACCTTAAGGATCTGGCACTTCCTCTAACAGCATGGAAAAAGCATGAAGATATTTTATTTCAGAAAGATAACTCTGGTTGCAGAGAGATAAAAGGCAAACAGACTGTACATGCCCCAGAGGAGTTCAGGGCATGGGGGAACTGACTTTTATCTCCCAAATTGGCTGTTTGCGCTTCTGAAAAGGGAGATGACTGCTACATTCTTTATTTTTATTTTTATTTATTTATTTATTTTTTTGTGTGTGAGAGTTGTTAACTCTCTCAGTGACTGGCAGAGCACCATGCTGATGCTAAGCCGTACTTACTGATGCAGTGCATAGCTCAAACTTACAACAGCTAATGGTTACCACTCTTATGAACTTGATTTGCTTGCACATCAAAAGTCACACTGGGAAGATAACTTAGTTAGTGAAGTCTTTGCCATGCAAACATGAGGATCTGATTTCAATCCTTAGTGCTCAAGGAAAAGCTGGGCAGGATAGTGTATGCCTAATCCCAGCACCAAGTTGAGGGAGACAGGGGGATCCCAGGGGTTCGCTGTCCAGCAAGCCGAAATCAGCAAGCTACAGATTCAGTGAGGAACTTGTCTCATAAAATACAATGGCAAGTCATTGAGGAAGACACCTGTCATAAACCTTTGGTTTCTATAATCCTGTACAAATACACACATGCACACACACACACACACACACATACACACACACACACACACACACAGAGAGAGAGAGAGAGAGAGAGAGAGAGAGAGAGACAGAGACAGAGACAGAGACAGAGACAGAGACAGAGACAGAGAGAGACATATGGGTATGTACACTTATCAACCCATAAACATACATCCATGAAAATGTACACATGGGAGCAAAAGTTATAAAATAGATGCAATGCTTTCAACAATTTTCTTAACATTTCAGATGTGCTTTTAATACAGAATCTAGACCTGCAAAGTGAAGACTGGCCCTCAGCCACCCCTAGTTTCAGGAGGAAATCTCCTGTTCCTGTCCCCTGTCTGAACAGAACTGTAGGAGGCAGCAGTTCTTGAACTTTGTACCTCCCTCACCTTGCTTTATAGCAGCAGGAAGATGAAATTGTTATCTACAAGCTCTGTAAATGTGGACATGTTCTTGTCTAGGGAGTCTCTAGTTCTTTTGGCTTAGTTTTCTGCATCTGTATCTTACACAGAGGGACTTGTCACATCATACTCATACCATGGTTGATAGGAATGTAATATGAATGAAGAAAATTCTGCAGTCACCAATGTGGTTTTTAAATTATACATTGTTTTGGATTTTATATACTTTATCTTTCATTTGTACAGATAACTGAACATCACTGGCTGGGCTATAATGAGACCAATGTTTCCTATCAATTAGGCATGATTGTACAGACAGTGGCCTTAGCAGCTGGTGAACTTGCTTGTCATGACATGAGTTGGCAGGGCTTGAATGAATTGCATGGTGATTGATGAGGAATGAGACCTCAGTGTTGTGGGAAAATTGTTCATACAGCTATTCCACTGTGCCAATAAAGCCATCTTGAATCAAAGGATGGAGCCAGTGATTGATTGTCTAGAATCAGCCATAGAGTTTTTGGAGGATTGAGGAGGTCTACTAGAGAAAGAGAGGAAGAGAGAAAAGGGATTCTGGGGAGAATTTCCAGCATTGGTGGATTGGGAAAAATGTGGAGAGATGATCAGCCAATTGACTCTCTGCTGTTTCTTAGATTTATCAGGTCTTTATCTCAATTTCTGACACCTCAGTTTTTATTATACTAGAAAAATTTAGGTAATTGTTTCAACATACCATGACAAATAGGCATACTATCCAATCCATGAGTAATGGACATAAGGTGTTTAGAAAGGACTGGCTTATATTCTTCTCAAGGAGGTCTCCAAATGGTGTATAGAGAAGGAGGTGAAAATTTAGATGAATGTATGACTTTGAGCACAGACAAGCTATTCACAGTGCTGTAATGAATTATTGATGTATCTGTTATGGAAATGTACATTCAACCCATCATAAAACAGTTTGAACCTGGAGATATTACTCAGTGGATAGAATTCTTGCTTTACTAACATGTGAGTCTGAACATGGATCACTACTATACACCTAGAACCTGAAAATGGTACTATGTGTCTATAATACCATTATGGGTCTTTGGTGACGAGAGGAGAGGGGGGGAGAGATACATCCTTGTAGCTTGTTTGCTGGCTAGTCTAGACAAATTTCCAGGTTCAAGGAGAGACCCTGTCTCAGAAAACAACATGGAGAGTAACCAAGAAAGACATTTGATATCTGGCGTGTGTGTATTCAGGCATATATACACACATGTGTACATGTGTTCATATCTGCTCATGCACAAATACATATACAACACACATATACACAATCTGTAAGCTGTATCTTACAAATATAAGGGAATACCATGAAGCTGACACAGTGATATTTTGGGGATCTAGTTGCTTAAAATAACTTTCTGGTTATTACTATTTCTCAGTTTGCATTGACAGACAGTGCCAGCTTGAAGGGCTTCTGGAATGGTGGGGTTGTGCAGGACTCTGCACTTGGGTTAAGATTCTGTTTTACCATCCTGAAATTCTTCAGTTTTTGCTAAAACACTGCATCTAAATTTTAATTTTTATATGACAAACAATGAGGATTATTCTTAATAGAAAATAGCAGGTTCCGTTTCCTGTCCCAAGGCCTCCTATGAATCCTTGCAATATTACCATCCTTGAATTATGTGGGACTGCAAGCAGGAGCTTGCATAATTGTTCTGAGACTTCACTCTTTTCTGTGAACAAAGAGATGACACTGCATGTGATCTAAGGAGAGGAACACAAGATTTACATTATTACAATGATTTCCCCAAATGAGTATCAGAGACAGGGTGTAAAACTTCCTTGCTTGACTGTCAGTCCACTGAGAAGGGACTCTGTGAGGATGGCCTTTTGCTGACTTTAAGAGGCAGCTTACTAGAGTGCTAATGGCCTTCAAACTCATTCCAGTTACTAGGAAACTCAAGGACATCTGGTGCATTGAAGGAACTCTCAGTGCATACAGGTGGAAGCAAGGATGGGACTGGACTATCCATTAAAATGGGTATCAGCAGCTAAAAGTGGAGTGACTAGAGGCCCTAGATTCAATCCCTGGTACCATCACAAGAAAAAAGAGAGGGAGAAAAGGAAGAGGAGGTAGAGGAAGAGGAGGGGAAAGAGGAGGAGAAAGAAGAGGGGGAAGAAGAGAAAGAGATGAGTCGGTAAGCCAATTGTCAGATCCACTGTACCTCATTGTACTCTGGGGCCAGATGTGTTTCTGACTTCCAGAGTTGAAAGATTAAATGATGAACGCACTGCTCCTCATATAAATCCCCTGCAGCCTGTCATGGCAGTGTCCTGTGATCAAGGTTTTTTTTTAGCAAAATATCCATCTCTACACACCAAGATATAAGAATGCAATAAAATGAATGTCAGCTTTGGTCAGTTGGTACTGTCAATGTATTCAGATCAAGTTAAATTGTACTACCAATAGGTTACAGCACTTTGGTCTTCAGAGGGGTAGGAGACTGTGGCAAAAGGAGTGTTGACTCACGTCAAACAAGAGACAGACACTGGTCATGAGAAGAGTTGGGTCAGGGCTTTCTGAGCTTTATTAGGTTTGGGCTAGTGACTTGTTCTTCCAAATCTCCAAACCTCCTCACCAAGCCACTCTGTGAATACCCACATTTTGTTCCCAACATGAGGGCATGAATGAAGGGTCACAGCCATGAGCAGCTATCACCAGCATGTCCTTTTGTCTCTCTGCTCCTGACTTGGCAGCTCTTTGAACACGTGGTCTCACAGGACATGTTTTTCACTGAGGAAAATTATACATGGGGTACCAGGTGTCCCTTTATTCATCTGTCATTTCTCCTCTGTCTTCTTTGTATTTGAGGTGGCACATGGGCTTAACCATTACTTCTGAGACTCTGACCAACCACTCAGCACCTTTGAGAGCACACCGCTGGTCTTTAGACTAAAGGAAGCCAGTAAAGTGAACTGACATGTACATATCCATATGGCTTTTATTTTATTATACTTGGCATGTATCTGTGTGTGTGGTGTTCATGCATGCATGCATGCATATTTACATACATGTAGGCACATATGTGTGCATGTGGCTATAGCTTTGCATATGTGACTCAAAATAGAAAATGAGAGTCTTCCTTGATTGTCCCCCACCTTATCTATTGTAACAGTTTTTTTTTTTTTTTTAGTTGAAATTGAAGCTTATCTAACTAACTTGCTTGTTAAGGGATGCCTTGCCTATGTCATCAGAGTCCTGGAATAAAGGTGGGCTGCCAACTCATCCAGCATTTTAATGGGGATGCGGATCCAAGTCTGCTCCTCTTGCTTACAAGGTAAAGTGCCTTACCCACTAAGCCATATCCAAAGCCCTTGGACTGATTTTTATATGTTTGTAAATTATGCATAACTCATATCTTCTGTCTGTGACCTGTGGACGGTTGGAAAGGCCACCCCTTGGCTTCAGTTTCCTCCTTTACATAAAGATGAGAGACTAAATTGCTGTTCATGACACCTAATACTAAATACTCTACATGTCTGTGTCTCTGTGTCTGTATATTCTCATGAAAATGTAGGCTGTGTATGGTTTGTTCAGATGTATTTACCCATCTCTAGTATAATGCCTTGTGCACTACAGCTACTCAGTGAATATTTGTCGAGTGAATGAGTGTTTGCAAATATTTAGCTTCTGAAGAATTAGATTCTGAGCTCATCCTTGCAAATATGCTATATACCTAAAGTTTTAGGCAAATATCTCTCAGGAGAATCCAGCCAGGGTAAAAAGCAGTCCAGTTATTCTGTGAATGACATTGGAAGAGAGTTGGGGGATGATCTTTACCTGTGTAATATTCACCAGCCAAGATAATTTCAGTCCCATGAATCCCAGAAGAAATAAAAATCTGGCATACTGAATATTCTAGAGGGTCAAATGTGAACAGATTGTATGTGTCCTGACCACAGAGCCTCATGACGTTTTGACATTGCCAAACTCATTTTCATAAACTCAAGGTCACTGTTATCTTCAATTCCCACTTCAGCTTAAGCTTATGATGTTTCTTTTCTTCTTATTGCAGCACTAGGAATAGAAGCCATGGCATTGTGCATGCTAGGACGAGCCCTACTAGCAAGCTCTCCAGCCTCGGCCCCACCTGCAATGGTTCTGTGTAGGTGATCTTCCCTCAGCATCTCTCATCCACTTGCTGAGGACTACCCCTGCTGATCAGCTGACCAATCAGGCAGCCTCTTCCTCTTTCTGTGCCTGAACAGCCTTAAAGTTGGTACACAAGACTCTTGCCATTTCTGGGATGTTTCTTCCATCCACTCTTGTTTACAAAGCAGTTACACACAGAAGGCCAAGATGAATTTGTAACATGTCCCTATTTGACACCCACGGTCAGTAGACTCCAATGACTCTTAAAGAGTTGAAATTGCCGGTTGTCTAATGTGTGGGAAGGCTTTTTATCTCGGAGAGGCAGATCTTCGAAACTCATCAATAAAGCTCCAGGGTTAATTTTATTTCCCCACTGGGGAAAATATTGACATCATCATCCTAGGCCCCAGGGAAGCTTGATTGTACCAAGAACAAAAAAGGCAGATACTGTGAAATAGGTCACAAAAGTAGCGATCTCACCCCACAGAGATCAGGCAGGATGCAGATGTCCCTGTTTGGTCTCCAGACGGGAGACTGTGAAGGTAATGATCTGGAAACAGACCCGTCTGACATCCTCTCTGCCCTCCGCCCCCACCTGTCCATGTCTGAGTTTCCAGAAGGAACAAATTCTCACTTGACTCCCCAACGACTTAATTAGCATTTTCAAACAGGAATCTGATCATGCTCCAGCTTCAAAGCCTTTCCAGTTTCCCACTCGCTTCCCTACAAGTCTAACCTCCTTCCTATAGTCGTCAAGGCCCAAATTATCCTAATGTCCTCCTACCTTGTGGACAGCAGTTTGGAATTTCTTTCTGAACATCCCAGGCTTTCTTTCCCAGTATCTTATGCTGTCTTTCCCTCTCTTCCAGGTTCTAGTCCCTTTGCCTCATCTTTACACACTCTGTCTTATTCTGCCTTTGTGTTTCTCATTCATTTTTTTTTAAGCTAGAATTTTCTTCCCCAGGTCTGCTCATGATGTATCCCTTCTCAGCCCCTATGTCCCTTCTCCAGAGAAGCCACCCATGAACCCAACTACAAGGAACATCTCATGTTTTACCACACTCTACATATCCTTCCTGCAAATACTTACTATCGCTGGACTGTAGCTCAATTATTTGTGTTCATTTTAGCATCTACTTCTAGCACTGGATTGTAACCTGTAGGAGGTCAGGGCTCATCAGTACAACAATACTTGGCATGTTGCACATACTTGATTAAAATATCTGCCAAAGGAATTTCTGTTTTCTTATATGTGGTATATATCATCTCATCTCAATAGAAACCAAACCCTTTAGCTGAGTAGTTACAAGGATAAGTAAGAATTAAATTTGTAGGAAGAAATAAAAGATGAGAATTTAGATGACCTTAAACATCCAGTGCAGGCTTTATTTAATGCCAGAGAGGTAGCATGTTGAATTTTGGCCATGCCATAAGCAGGGCACAGGGCGGGCCCCTTAATGATCAAAGTTCAAAAGAATGCTAATTCTGCCTATGGTGGGACAACTTACACAGCCTTGGTGCAGGGAGAGGGGCTTGGACCTGCTTCAACTGAGTGTGTCAGGCTCGGCTGACTCCCCATAGAAGGGCTTGCCTTGCAGGAGGTGAGAATGGGGGGTGGGAGGAGAGAGGGGAGGGGGATCTGAAGTTGGCATGTAAAATAAGTAGAAAAATTCTTAATAATAAAAAAAAATAAAAAAAAGTTTTCATGCTGGTGTTTTTGTAGCTAAAGATACAGAAGGGGTAAGGGAGTTCCTTGGGGCCGAGTGGAGAACTTAGCTGTTCCCTTAGATAAACCTTTTTGAAACTGCAGGTTCTGTTGTCTCTTTTTGTAAGCCCTGGGTGTCTGGTCTGAGTCAGCTGCTTTTCTTTTGCAATTCTCAAATAGCTGGCTTCCTAGAACTTTGATATCAGTTTACTTGACTTTTTTTCTTTTTAATTTTGGTCGGTCCTTTATTAGTAGTAGTTGGTTCTCTCCTAGGGCCCAGGATTTGTCTCATCACAGGGTTTTGGCGCTAATAACGCTATCAGCTATGGCTTCTAACTTGCAGAGTGGGTCTTAAGCAGTTGCTTATTCCCATAACTTTGGTGCCAATATTGCACAAGTGGGTATGCCTCACTGGGCCAGGAATTGTTGTAGCTTGCAGGGCTCACAGCTGAATGCAAGTGGAGATTCTTTCTCTCCTCTGGTAGTGTGCATAGCACCTGCCAGCACGACTGAAGCTAGCCAATAGGGATGAAGCTTCCAGGTGAGTACTCACTTGATTTCTCCATGTTCTATGTTATCCAACAACAAGGTCCTACCATTGAGTTCTAGAAGATAGCCATAAGCAATGGTATTCCCATTGCTGTAGTATTTTGAGGTCCATGGGACCTCACTGTCAAACAACTACAAATGCATGACATATTCTTAGCTTTGAGTTTTTTATTTGTTAGTCTGTATTGTCTAATAATAACACTGTTGTCCCATTACAGGGTAATACCACCTGAGAGGAATTGGGGAATGGAGTTAATGTGATTAAAATATATTGTAAAAAAATTACCAAAGAACTAATAAAAATGAGGAAAGGTTGTTCATGTAGATCTCAGCCATTTCTCCATCATTGGGCAGTCCTCGTATCTTTCTTGGGGTCCTGTTTTCCAGGTAGCCTCACTGGTGATGTGAGTAGCAGTCCAGTCATCCTTGTTCCACATCTAGTATCCTCCTGTGAGTGAGTACATACCATATTTGTCTTTCTGAGTCTGAGTTACTTCACTCAGGATGATTTTTTCTAGATCCATCCATTTGCCTGCAAACCTCATGATGTCATTGTTTTTCTCTGCTGAGTAGTATTCCATTGTGTATATGTGCCACAATTTATTTATCCATTCTTCAGTTGAAGGGCATCTAGGTTGTTTCCAGGTTTTGGCTATTACAAACAATGTTGATACAAACATAGCTGAGCAAGTGCTCTTGTGGTATGATTGAGCATTTCTTGGGTATATGCCCAAGAGTGGTATAGCTGGATTTTGGGGGAGATTGATTCCCAATTTTCTAAGAAAGTGCCTGGACATGAGTGGGAGCAATGAAGGGCGAGGGTCGAGGGTCGAGGGAAAGAGAGTGGGAGATCCCAGCTGGATCAAGAACAGAGAGGGAGAATAAGGAAAGAGAGACCATGATAAATGAAGACCACATGAGAAAAGGAAGAAACAAAGTGCTAAAGAGGCCCATAGAAATCCACAAAGATACCTCCACAAAAGACTGCTGGCAATGGCCGAGAGACAGCTGAGACTGATCTACTCTGGTGATGGGATGGCCAAACACCCTAATGGTTGTACCAGAAACCCCATCCAAGGACTGAGGAATCTGGATGCAGACATCCACAGCTAGGCCCCGGGTGGAGCGCTGGGAGTCTAATTAGCGAGAAAGAGGAGGGTTTATATGAGCGAGAATTGTTGAAACCAAGGTTGGATAAAGTACAGGGACAAATAGCCAAACGAAAGAAAACACATGAACTATGAACCAAAGGCTGAGGGGCCCCCAACTGGATCAGGCCCTCTGAATAGGTGAGACAGTTGATTGGCTTGATCTGTTTGGGAGGCATGTAGGCAGTGGTACCAGGTCCTGGGCTCATTGCATGAGTTAGCTGTTTGAAACCTGGGACTTATGCAGGGACGCTTGGCTCAATCTGGGAGGAGGGGACTGGACCTACCTGGACTGAGTCTATCAGGTCGATCTCACTCCTCGGGGGAGGCCTTGCTCTGGAGGAGGTGGGAATGGGGGGTGGGCTGGGGGAAAGGGGAGGGGGCAGGAAGGGGGAGAACAAGGGAATCTGTGGCTGTTATGTAGAACTGAATAGTATTGTAAAATAAAATAAAATAATAAAAAATGAAAATGAAAAAAATGAGGAAAAATCCCAAATCATTTGAAGCAGCTTTGACAAGTGTAATTCCTCTTAACTGTGACTATTCTCAATCTTCAGTTACAAAGTGGAGTGATCAGAGATGAGATCTTGGTCTACTCTGATTCAAAGCCTGTGATTTTCACAGCATCCTACACTGTCTTAAATATTCAAGCAGTGAGAAATGTTATGGCTAAAATACTTTGTAGTTATAAATCACTGTTCCCACCCTATCAGATTATTAAAGGCTAGAAACAAATTCTTTTCTTGCCTTAACTTATTTGAGATTTTTTTAGGAGGTTCTAGTAGACCTTGGCTATTCATCTTGACCAAAGCATGGTCAGCTTCTTTCTCTACATAGAAGGTTTTTCCTCTCTGACATAGAGTGAATCTTTAGGAGGGACATGTATAGGACAGTGATGGAGGAAGAGATCACTAGCCTAGCCAGCCAGACAGCTGAATCAGTTTTGACAACCAATAGGGTGGGATAACAGACATCAGAACTAGATTGCCCTCATGTCCACTTTAAAGTATTAGACACCATTAAGCATTTATAGCAATCTTATCAAATTAGTAGTGAATTTTCAGCATTGTGCCCTCTTTCCAGCCTGCTATTTATTCAGTTTAAAATGTCTACTCTAAACAGCAAATTCATATGGCTCTAATCTAATAAATATTTTCAGAACACATTGCTGAATATTTATTAAAAAAAGAAAGAGAATGAGTATACAAATATCAATTAAGTAAACAACAATGGTTTGTTTTCTTTCAACTGATACAATATGGTTCTTTCTTCTGGCAACAGAAAAAAATGCTTTGATTGTGATCAGGTAGAGCCAGGTGCAACTGATGACATTTAGTCATTTTTGCTTTGTTTTGTTATTAGTGTTATTATTGTTGTGATGTGATGTGATGTGATGTGACGTGACATGTGTGTGTGTGTGTGTGTGTGTGTGTGTGTGTGTGTGTGTGTGTGTGCGCGCTCAGGCGTGCACATTTCCTATATGCATTTGTGCCCCTTTATATGCACTGTATATTACATTTGCCTCTGCAGACCCATGTGGAGGCCAGATAATGATACCAGGTTTGTCTTCCTCAATTGCTTCTTAGTCTTTTAATCTGAGTCCCAGATATTACCATTTCAGCTAGACCAGTTGGCCATTGAACACCCAGGATTCAGCTGCCTCTGCTCCCAGCTCTGGGGTGACAGACTCATGCCACCATGCCTGGCTTTTATATGGTTGCTGAAGACCTAAACTCAGGTTCTCATGCTTGTGCTGAAAGCCCTTTACCCACTGACCAATCTTTCCATCCCAATGTTTAATCATTTCTTACTTACTCCAAACAGCAATTTCATAATGGTTCTATCCCAATATTTTCAGAACATATTGCAGAATATTCATAAGAAAATAAGAAGGAGAAAGAATGATTATCTGAATATCAATTAAGTAATCAATGATAGTCTATTATAGATTTAGATGATCGATGAAGTATAGAGTAAAAAATCCATAGCATTGAACTATATAACCCAACAGTGTCACTGGTAGGACTCTAGTTGCTAGAGATGGGGAGAATATATACAGCAGGAGGGGAAGAGAGAGGGCCATATCTCTAGGGATGGCTAGCTAGGAGAGACAGTCTCTTATCTACTCCTGTCCATTCATGTGTGACTCCAAACTTATCCTCACTTTGTTCAAGGGTAAAGAGAAGTAGGAAGGTTAAAAAGGAAAGAATTTATGACAGGTGTTATTGAAATCTGATGGATAGTCTCTTGCCTTGGTGGTTCAAAATTCCCTTCCACTGGGATTTTGAGAGGCTAGAACTTATTATTTTCTAAATATTCCTCTCTCTCTCTCTCTCTCTCTCTCTCTCTCTCTCTCTCTCTCTCTCTCTCTCTCCCCTCCTCTCCTCTCCTCTCCTCTCCTCTCCCCCTCTCTTCCTCTTTCTCCTCCCTCTCTGTCATAGTCCTTGTGATTGAACCTAGGGCCTCATACATGATATGTCAGACATATACCACTGTGCTATATCCCTAGGCCTTTTCAATTCTTAATTTTGAGATTTTGTTGTAGAATCTCACTAAGTTACCTAAGGCTGGATTTGAACTCATACTATAGTCCAGGTCGGCTTTGAATTCTTTCTGCTTCATTCTCTGGAGTAGATAGGATTGCAGGATGGGGCCACAAGTCCTGACATGCTTAATTTTATTGACACTTTTTAAATGATACAAAAAGTAAAGACATAAAGCTGTTGACGTTGTAGTACCAGTTCATGGAAGGGCACCAAACCCACAACAGAAAAGTCATTTTCTCTTAGGAACGTCTCCAATGAAGACATGGTAGATGAATGAATCTTATTACATTCTCATACCACATATTATACTAACAAGCTGTACAATCTACAATTATAAAGTTGATCATTTATAATATCCGACCTCATATCATCCCTTATACAGACAGAAGGAGACACGGCAAACATGGGGCTTGACTCAAAGGGCAGCATCCTGACACTTGCTTGAGCTGGCAGCAGTGTAGCCCTTTTGTTCAGTAAGTGCTGTTTTCACCTGAGAGAACAATAGGCAGACACTGCACAGTGGTTCAGACCGTGGAATTTGGCAGATGTTTTCTGGAAAATGAATGAGGCAAGTTTGTTACTCCTAGAGAAACAATAGACAGCCTTTGTAGATGACAAATGAGAGCCTCCATTCAGACAGACTCAGAAATCTGGAAGAACTTGAATCTTCCAACCTCGGTGTGGCAGCTTCCTAATGCTTAAGGACTTTTCCTTTCTTTTCTCCTGTTTTCATATAAATTTGTTATGTATGTTAACATGTAATGGGCTGTTATTTTAAATAATTCATGTATCCTTTGTACTTTTCAATTTTAATTTAAAGTATGTAAAACAGGAAAGCTCTGTGTCTATGTGCTAAGTGATCTTCAGCGTCTTTGGTGGTGTTTTACAGAAAGATATGTTGAGACCCAAAGAGGTAAAAAAAAAAAATGGTGTATGTAGGAAACATTGTGAAAAGCAATGCATGAATGATTTTTCATCCCTTCCAGACTCCTCCTGATTTAAAATAACATTTTAAAATTGTATAAATGTCTAAGGCACGGTGTGTGTCACATTGTGATTTATATACAAGGTGGAGAAGTTAGAGACAGCTCCTTTTCATGTCTAGCACCTTCCCCCACCCCGTGGTCACTGTTCATAAAAATACCACATTTCTGGAAATCCCTCAGTGATGGGGAAGTTGAAAGAGTTGGTCATCCTACATTATAGCCACTGTGAAAGTTAACATTGTCAACATGACAGTCCTTAGGGTCACCGGCTAGACAAGGCTCTGAGTATGTTTGTAAGGGAGAGTCTAGATTAACTGAAGTAGAAAGACCCACCTAAATGTAGGCAGCACCCTTCCCTGAGTGGCGACTCTGGAATAGTAAAAAGGAGATCAGAGGTGGACACCAACACTCACTTTCTCTGCTTCTTGACTGTAGATATGATATAAGCAGCACTGCACACTCCTGTCCTGCTTCCTTCCCTGCCATGAGGGACTGAACCCTTAAACTGTCAGCCCAAATCAATCCTTCTCCGATAACATTGTTTTTATCTGGAAAGTAAATAATCCAGCCACTTAGCAGGCCTTTGAGAGGGCATGTGTGGACCCTAGTGACTTGCTAATTCCATGTAAGGTAAGCAAGAAACCAATTCCTGATGTGAATGTCAAAAGAACTAGCTCCCATGTGTACTACCCCTGGGTAATGGTTTCAATAAGCTCAGGAGTATTTGCAGGAGGATAAGCAGACAAGTGTGTAGGGTGCCAATGTCCCCCACACTCATGCTTCTTTCTCCCTGTGTGTCACAGAACAAGGGTGTCCTTGGCTGCTTTGTTAAGGAAGATTATTTTCGGTCCCATTATTGATAATTATGTTAGTAGAAGTCTATTTAAAATACTTACAGTTGAAAAAATTAAGAATTCACTCAAATAATGAATGCAAGAACATATGAGCATTATGCAATATTCATTTTATTTAAGAATAAACTAGTTTTACTATTTTAAAAGTTTATTTAAAACCATATTTTTATTTATTCAGTATGTGTGTGTGTGTGTGTGTGTGTGTGTGTGTGTGTGTGTGTATGGAGATCAGAGGACAGCATGTGGGAGTGTTTTCTCTTTCTCCCATTAAGCTCCTGGGGATGAAACTCAGGTTGTGGGGCTTAGTGACAGGTGCTGTTACTCACTCAGCCGTCTTACTGTCCTTCTCATGTCTTCTTATTCAGAAATGGTGATTGTATTTTATTAAAATTACATTTGCTATTAAAGACATTTGTAGTAGTTACTTTTCTTTTTTTGTCTTTCTTTCCCCCCCTTTTTTTAATTAAGAAATTTTCTATTCATTTTACATACCAACCATAGATTCCCCTGTCCTCCCTCCTCCCATTCTCTAGTCCTCCCCTCCAACCCTCCCCCATTCCCACCTCCTCCAAGGCAAGGTCTCCCATTGGTAGTCAGCAGAGCCTGGTACACTCAGTTGAGGCAGGTCCAAGCCCCTCCTCCCTGCACCAATGCTTCAAAGTGTCCCACCATAGGCACTAGGCTCCAAAAAGTCTGCTCACGTGCTAGGGATGGGTCCCATTCCCACTGCCTGGGGGCCCCCTAAACAGTTTAAGCTAAACAACTGTCTTGCTTATCCAGAGGGCCTAGCCCAGTACCATGGGAGCTTCTCAGCTATTGCTCCACAGTTCATGTGTCTCCACTAGTTTGGTTAGTTGTCTCTGTATTTTTTCCAATCATGGTCTCAATATCTCTTGTTCATAGAATCCCTCCTCTCCCTCACCGATTGGACTCCTGGAGATGCTCCTGGGACCCAGCTGTGGATCTCTGCATCTGCTTCCATCAGTCTGCTGTGGGATGGGCTGTATGTCAAATTACTCTGATTGGTCAATAAATAAAACACTGATTGGCCAATGGCTAGGCAGGAAGTATAGGCGGGACTAACAGAGAGGAGAAAAGAAAGAACAGGAAGGTGGAAGGAGTTACTGCCAGCTGCCGCCATGACAAACAGCATGTGAAGATGCTGGTAAGCTATGAGCCACGTGGCAAGGTATAGATTTATGGAAATGGATTAATTTAAGCTATAAGAACAGTTAGCAAGAAGCCTGCCATGGCCATACAGTTTGTATGCAATATAAGTCTCTGTGTTTACTTGGTTGGGTCTGAGCAGATGTGGGACTGGCAGGTGACAAAGATTTGTCCTGACTGTGGGCAAGCCAGAAAAACTCTAGCTACAATCAGTCACTGAATGAGGGTTCTACGATGACAGGGTATTCAGCCATCAGATCACTAGAGTAGGTCAGATCAGGCACCTTCTCGACCATTGCCAGTAGTCTATGGTGGAGTCATCTTTGTGGATTCCTGGGAACCTCTGTAGAGTAGTTACTTTTCTGTTGCTTCATTAAAACACTATAACCAAAGGTGACTCTCAAGCATCCCCCCTGTCCCCCCTGCAGTATACTTCATCCAAAAAGGCTGTCCCACCTCTACAAACAATGCCATCAACTGGGGACCAAGTATACAAAACCCGAGCTAATAGGAGATATTTTACACTTAAAACTCAAAAAATACTCATATTAGGAATTGAAAAAATGAAATAGATAGAAAAGAAGCCATGTTTATTCATGTAACCTGTTCATGTGGAAGAGTAAACTATCCCATCCAAAGTTTATTTCTTCGGCACATTTTAGTTGGTTATTTAGAAAAATTGTGGGCCTTTCCAGACATAGGATCAACTCTGAAAGCTGTTCTTTAGTTAAAAAAAAGCCATTACAGATTCTATATCTGTAAGCAAGAGATGCAGGCAGACACTTTTCAAGTAGATTCACCCATCTGCCCAGAATAGACGTTCATATAATAGGAAGGGGTTAGGAGCTCAACACATGGGCGAGACAGAGGGGATCATGGGTGGTTTCCTCGTGGCTTTAACCTGGGAAATGTAGTCTGTGAGATAAGACAACTGTATTCCCTGCTCTTTCCTCCCCTCCCCTTGTCTCAACTTCATCACCACCTGCCTACTTCAAGTCCACACTGTTTCTTTCTGTAGTTCAAAATCCTTTTTAATTGTGAACTGGTAGGCCTCATGTTTTGTGTCTGACTCCCTATTTTCAATACATTATATATTTGTATTTTTCTTGCTTGTCTATTGCTAGATTGTCCCATATATTAAAAGCACTAAAACTTTTTATAGAGAAAACAGGAAATTAGAAGCTTCCCTCCATCCAGAAAATCAAGGTCCAACTTCCGGTCCTTATTCTAATATTTGTAGATTATACATTGAATTATTTGTAAAACTCTGTCATGAAAACATTGATACAAATGAGCCCAGCTCCAGGCTTATTGGTAAGACCACAGATTCAAGAGTTAAGGGATGTTGTTCTCGTCTAGCTTGACTTTAATACTTCTGGCCACTTGACCCTAAGGAAGTCATTTGGTGCCACAAGATGTCCTTCATCTTCCTGGCTCAGCCCTTTTGGAAAGAGTGACTAAGATACTCAGTGTGTCAGTAATCAAGGTGAGTGTAGTTACTCATGGTCATCAGGTACAGACATGAAGAACAAGGATAACACAAGCAGATACAGGGACTGCCTGTTAGAAGCAGCAGACTGGATGCTTCAGAGATTAGCAGTTTTGGCCCTCTGTTCTGGGGGAGCAGGGGAATAGCCTTTCTCCACTCCCTTCCCCTCTTAGATCTTAGACACTAGCTCTTCTCAGTCAAACCCAGTCAGACACCCCAGGACAGGGAGCCTGTTGATAAGGCCCTAGGCTATCAGTTTCTCCAAACCCAAGGTCTAAATTAGAAAGAACAAGTAGAAAACAGGAGCCCCAGAAAATGAACTAGCTGCTATTCCAGGGAAAATAGTTTGACATTTTCTTTTGGAATTAAATTTTTACTCTCCATATGTCCTACTAAAACCTTTCTAGATACGGGGGATGACAGTGTGTGGTTATATGCAAATCCTTGTGGGAATACTTCCAGTTGCCCTACTCATGATCACCACATATGGAAACTACTAAATGTCTTTCAGCAGATGGATGGATAAACAAACTCTAGAGCACTGGTACAATGGGATATACTCAGCAGCACAAAGAATGACTAAGACCAATAGATGCATCTTGAAAGAATTGGCTTGAGTACAAGATGCCAGAGTTAGAGATAGAATATGATGATTCCATTGATAAGACCTTGTACACAACATGAAGCTGTAGTGGTGGGGAACAGATCCCTGGCTCTCAGGTATTAGAGGTGGGAAAAGTGTGACTATACAGAGATAGGAACGAAATGTTTATTGATTACAATAGTGGTTGTACAATTCTATACATGCATCAAAACTTATAAAGTGGATATCACTTTACTTTATGTTAGTTTAAAATTATTTGTGTGGGGAAAATTATAGACATGGGTTGCAACGATAGTTCTAGGATTTTGAAGACACTGAAAACCTATCTTAAAATTGAGTTTGAGAAAGATTAGATCTAGATTTAAAGATGATCATCATTTTCATCAATGTCCCCAAAAGGATACTACAGAAAAATACTGATAGAGGGAGGGGAAAGTATTGATAGAAAAGAGCAGAACTGGCAATAGGGTACCATACAGCAGAACATGGAACCTGACAGTCTGTGGAAGACTGTCCTCAGATGGGCATCAACATCAGAATGGAAGAAGCAGGTCTGAAATCTGCCAGGGGCAAAAATATAGGCATACCTTTGAGCACAGAACCTACAGATGACAAGCCAGCCTATATAGTTTGGCTGCATCATATATCAAGACAAGAGACTCTCTGCCATTTGGGCTCTAATTATTAAGGAGTAGGGGGAGAACAAGGAAGAAGCAGGCATGGGAAATGGAAGGAGGCAGAGCTGAGCTGGACTCCAGCCTCTGCTACCTCCTTGCTTACAGCCCTTCTAGATACAAATGGACCTGAAAGACCTCCCTGCTTCCTGAAGGAGTCCAGCAAAGCAACATTTGTCTGTGTACATTGCCTGCCATGAGCAGTGGCAGGTAAGAGTAACTCAGTTACATAGCATATGGTGTCCGATAGGGACCATTGACTCATTAGGTGTATATTTGTCAGGTCACTTTATCTTGCCACACTTCAACTTGTAAATCTGAAAAATAGTTGTGATCATTTGTATGTAGTTGTATTTGGGGGAGAAGTTTTCATGGAGATAAGAACTATGAAAACGTTATGAACTACAACTTGCTGTTATATTTCTTTTAAGGACAGACCAGGGTCAAAGGGAAATCTTTTTTCCTCATTTATCTGCTGCCCTGAAGGCTCAGAAAACATTGTATCTAGATCTAGGTTGGTGTCTGAGCTTTGTGGGGCCAAATTCACAGAAATAATGATCAAGAGTGTGTAAATAGCTGTAATCAAGGTATCTATAAAGCTGAGACAGGAATGCTGTAAGTTCAAGGCTAACCTGGGTCTCTCATTGAACCCAGAGCTTGCCTCTTTGGCTATACTGCCTACACATCCTCGTATCTCTGCCCCACCAGTCGTGGGGTTATGAGTGTGCCACCATGCCTGGCTCAGTTTTGGGAAGCATGGATGCTGGGGATCTGATTTCAGGCCTTCATATTTGTGTGTCAAGAACTTCACCAGGTAAGCGTTCTCCCCAGCCCCTGAATGCTCTTAAAATTTATCCCTATCCAAAGACATGCCACTTAATGTACTTCTCTGTATCCACAATGGCTATTTGCTGGCTCACTCTCAAACACCTGACAGCACAGTTCGAATACATTGTGATTTGATTGCAAGAGAAAAGTGTGCACATCTCACAAAAGATGCTGCATTTCGCCAAGATGAAAGAGGTGATGGAGAACCTTTCTAATCACACGCAAAGTAATTGACAAATGAGGCTCTGACAGTGTTAGACTGATGAATAATTGAAGAAGAGAAAAATCAGTGAGGATGATGACACCATGAGCTTCAAAAGAGGATAATTTGATGATATGAATATCAAAGGGTACAGGGAGGCCTATGGGAAAATTGAAATCTTAAGGATTTTCACAGAAATAATCATCTTTATAGCTGAGCGTTGAAGGGTGTCGTATCATGCTATTATTTAATTTCTTTAGGAAATGGTCTCAAAAAGTTTAATCCTTTGTTACTTTTTAATTATTTCTAAATAATGACACCATTACCGATGTTTTAATAGATAAAACATATGCAATTTTTATAACTATATTTTTTAAGGAAAAGTTTCTACTCTCTCTTTTTCTTGGGAATTTTTGTTTTTATTTTTAGTGGTTCTTGTCTTTTGAAAGTAAAATACCCTCCCCAAAGGTTCATGTGTCTCCAGCAAAGCAGTGGTCAAAGATGAGGAGGACTGTGGGGACTGGCTGATTGCAATGTCTCTTATCTCATAAAGGGTTAAGATTTGACAGGCTATTAGGAGGTGACAGAAACTTAGAAGGTAGTATTTAGTTGAAGGTTGTAGGTTCTTAGTGGTTATATTAGCTCTTTCCCACCTCTCTCTGTCCTTCCTTCTCTTCCTCCCTCTCTCCTTCCCTCCCTCTCCTTCCTCTCTCTCTGTTTCGTATACACCTTTCTAGATCTCCTGAAATGACTGACTCCCTCCACCATGTATAATTTTGGCCTGGAGTCATAACTTGGAGTCTTTTCTTCCTCTGAAAAACTAGAGCAATAATACTACAGAAGCTGTCTGAGGATTTAATGAGGCTGTGTACATCAATATATGTCAAATAGTGTTTACACAGTAGATGTTCAAAAACATATCTAGGATTATTTCTAGTACAGTCCTGGTGACCCAGAAAATACTGCACTTAGTATTTTTCACCCTCTGCTTCCAGTTTCCCTCCAGATTCCTTTATTTCCACTGTCTGTCCCCTCAGATGCACAATATAGAAAACAATGTCTGCTCTACATTTCGTTTTGGTACCTGGCAGTGTGGAGAGTTTTTACTGAGGAGAGGAGAGGAAGGGAGGAGAGGAGAAGGAAAGAGAAAGCAGGTTTGGAGGTGAAGGCAGATATCAGGTGAAGAAAAGGACTCTGCACCCTACATGATTTGTGGAGTGTTCACATTGAACAAGTTGGCTTTTCAGACCTACCTGTGTTAAATTTTATTGTCTATAGAACAAACTGGACCATAAATAACATCTTGAGCATTTCTGTAGATAAAGAAAAGAGGACTAACAGGTAAGTTTGAGTCACTTGCCTGACATTGTATACACAGCCAGAATCTAAGGGAGGTGAGTTTAAACCCTGCTCATCACTTCTAATTCCTTCATTCTGTGCAACCCCTAACTTGTAGTGCTGTGGGTCCAAAAAGGACATTACAGAAAACACTTTGAGTTTTAAAACTTTGAGTGCTTCTTTAGGGATTCCAGCAGGGGGGTCCAGTTACTCACATACCTTTGACTGAAGGTGGGTCCTTTTCTATTTTGGAAGGCCATCCTTTTTGGACTTATTGTAAAGCTTCAGGAGGGATACACAAGGAACAGCAAAGGAGGAAGAGATGTCTACTCAGCCAGACATATAAGCCTAATCAAGTCTGGCCACTATAGTCCCTATACATCCAAGCTTTTATCTTTGAAAGATTATTATATGTAACAGAATTTATCAAGCTATTTTTTAAATTTTTGTGATTATTTCCACTAATTATTTTCTTTTACCAAACTATTTTAAACTGATACATGAAAATTTGTATGGTTTGGGATACCCTGCAATATTTGGGTGTGTGCATATATTTTGTAATATTTAAAACCATCTCCTGGAGCATTTATCTATTTTCACATTTGCACTGGGCCCTAAGATAGGTTAGGCAGAACATGCTACAGTGCCAGTGAGTTGAAGAGACTTACTCGAGATTACTGATCATAGCCACTGACCTGGGGCTCTCATGGAGGCCTCTGTCTCCTTTCCTTTTGCTTTGGTATCTTCCATTCCCTAATCCTCCTTCTTTCAGTACTCTTGTGTCTTGGGGTCTTTGGGCCATGTATCTGTAGCTGCCAGCGGCTCAAGGACACACCTTCAGAGAGGACAATAGAAAGACCAAGATATGCCTCATGGAGATGCACCGCTTCTCCTTCCCCTCAGCCTCCCATCTATTACTCTGTCTTTCTGAGCCCCTATTGATGCATGTCCAGCCAGGGTGAGAATGCATAAAAATAATGAAATCAGCCAGGGGCCAATTTCCCTGAACAGAAAGTGAATTGCATTTCTCAGGCATGTGGGCAAAAGGAGGTTGATTAAACATAAAATGTTCCCACAAAAGGGACAGCATAGGAGAATACCACTCATGTGCATGGGAAGGTAATTCTCCTGCTCTGACACAGCTGAGGGCATCTGTGTTTCTATTCCCTTCATCCAAATGCCTGTCTAGTTACAGAACTGCAGATGTGAACGGCTTGGTGACACTGTCTAGACCTATGCCCCATTATTCAGCATGTCTTGAGATTCTTCTGATGTTTCCAGACAGGGACATGAAATGTGAAATCAGATCAAACTGTAACAGGGTGTCTTACTCTGCATTTTCACATGTTTCTGAGTGTTGACAGAGATCAATAGATTTTTTTAAAGGATGATAACCTTGAGTACTGAATGCTGCCATGTCTAAAAGCTGACATGACTTGATAACTAAGAAATTTATTTTTAATTTTGTGTCTCTCTGTGGGTGGGAATGTGCACATGGTTGCAAGGCCCAGGGAAGCCAGAAGAGGGCAACAGAGCTCCTAAAGCTGTAGTTACATGTGAGTATGAGCAGCTGGACTTAGTGTCTGGGAACCAAACTCCCATCCTTTGTAAGAACAGCAAGTGTCTCTTAACTACCAAGCCATCTCTCTAATACTTATTTTCATAATTATTTTCTTACAATTTAAAAAATAGCTATGCTAATCACTTATTTCCTTTATCTTAGTATGTTGGAGCTGATGTGTGTGTGTGTGTGTGTGTGTGTGTGTGTGTGTGTGTGTGTGTCTTAATTTGAAATGCCATCTTGGGCACTGTATTTCTACTTTTCTGTGAATTCCTATTAACCTAAAACTTTCCCTCACAAGGAAAATAGATGACTATGTCTCCAAAATGTATTTCTATTGATAGGTTGTTGGCTGATATGTGATTGATAGATAAATAGACAGATCATTGATTGACTGATCAATTTAACACATACTAAGATTTGTTTTTAGGAGCTGGTTCATTAGGCTGGAAGTGTGGCATATCCACAGCCTCTAGGGCAGTCTGGCAAGGTAGAGACCCAAGGATGAGTTGCAAACTGGGATCTAAGTCAATCTGTGGGCAGCATTACTTCTTGCTGCGGGGAGGTTAATCTTGACCTCACCTTATTATATGAGACCCACTCACGTAATGAAGTATGACCAGCTTAACTCAAAATTTCCCTCTTAACATATTAGTCTCTTTTAAAAGACACCTTCAAATTCACTGTGTCCAGCCAAGCTGGACTGTGGTGGACTTGTTTTAGCCATGTGAGTTGTCTTTGAGAGTATGAATTCAAATTACTAGGAAAGAAGACATATGTCTTAGTTACTGTTCTATTGCTGTGAAGAGACACTATGACCAAGGCAACTCTTGCTTACAGTTTCAAAGGTTCAGTCCCTTTGGCATACATGACACTGGAGCAATAGCTAAGAGCTACATCCTGATCCACAGGCCAGGAGAGAGAGCCACGCTGGGCCTGGTGTGAACTTTTGGAATCCTCCAAGCCTGCCACCAATGACATACTTCCTCCAACAAAGCCATGCCTTGTAACATGAATGTTAAATAGTCTTCTAACAAAAAGCCCGGAGGCTGATATTGGTGTAAATGCTGAAAGATCAGAGAGACAAAGGAACAAGTCACAGCCACCACTTCTTACCTTACCAACTCCTCAGCCTGAAAGAGCCTCTATAGCCAAAAGGCCTCTAGCCGAAAGGGGTTTCTTTGCTGAAAAGCCTTTAGTTCCTGTCTCTCCTTATATACATTTCTCCGCCCACCAAATCACTTCCTTCTTAGTGCTGGGATTAAAGGCATGTGTGACTTCCCAAGCAAAGGCATGAGATTGCAAGTGCTGGGATTAAAGGTGTGTGCCACCACTGCCTGGCTCTGTTGTCTCTCCTAGACCGAGTCAGTCTCATTTAGTCTAGGGTGGCTTTTAATCACAAAGATCCAGATGGATCTCTGCCTCCTTAGTGTTAGGATTAAAGTTGTATGACACCACTGTCTGGCACCCATGTTTAATCTGGTGGCTTGTTCAGTTCTCTGATCTTCAGGTAAATTTTGTTAGGGTGCACAATATATCACCACAACGCCTCCTATTCCTTCTCAAATATTGCCTCTCCCTGGTGACTAAGCACTTAAATATATGAGTCTCTGTGGGCCAGTCATATTCAAACCACCGCAGCATGACTTTATCCTCGTCTCACTCCCTCAATGAGCTCTGCCCCAGCAGGAAGAAGGAAACCATAAAATAAATATCCAGTGCTTTCTAGTTAGCTTTTCTCTGGCTGTGATAAAATTCTCTGACCCACAGTAAGTAAGAGGGGAAAGATTTATTTGGCTTAAATTTCTGGGTTATAATCTATCACTGAGGAAAGTCAGGACAGGAATTCAAGGTAGGAGTCTGAATTAGAATCAGTAGAGGATTGATGCTTGCTGGCTCATTCTTTGTCTTACCTTTTGGCTCACACTCAGTTAAGCCCATCTGCTTAGGAATGCAACCACCCATGGTGGATCAGACCCTACCACCTCCACGTCAATCATTATTTGAAACAATCCCTCACAAACATGTCCATAGTCCAGTCTAACCTGGGAGTGCCCTCAACTGATACTCTGTTGGACACTATAGACTGTGTCAAGTGGACAGCTAAAGCTAACTCTATGACTGTCATGAATATGAGGATATAAACTGTGAATTGTTAAATGCATGATGTGATTCAGTAGTTTAAAATGAATGAGTGGAAGGCCTTCCTTTCATTCAGACTTAACACTTCAAAGCTGAAAGTACAACCTGAAGAGTGGACGTACAGCTGGTGGAGATAGTCCATTAACATTCATGCACTTCTTTCTTAGTCTATGCTAGTACACTAGAGCTCGAACCCAGAGCCGAGAGCATGCTAGGCAAGTTCTCTACCATGGACCTCTATTTTCAGTCCTTACTTTCCTTTTTATTTTGAAATATCATCTCACTGAATTGCTCAAGCTGATGTTGAACTCAGTCTGTTGCCCAGGCAGATCTTGAATTTAACACCCACATGACTCAGCTTCCTAGGTTTCTGAGAGATCAAGTCTATGGCATAAGGCTCAGCTTCATACAAACACTTTAAGCACACAAAGGTTAATGTTATGGCTAAAGTATGTATGTCAAAAGATGCCCCTCTAAAAGAGTAGATGTTCCTGGGAAAGAGAAGGGAGTGACTGGACAGTATAGCAGGGACCTCAGAAGTCCAAATCACACCTTCTTGTTTTCAAAGGACCTGATGTACCCAGGACAAATAATAAAGTTTAACAAAGTTAAATTAAAAGCATTTTATGACTATTTAATGTACTTTAATAGCTATTCTATTAGGTGGTATGTGCAAGGATGTTCATTTTATTATTTTATACACTTTTTATATGCTTGAAATATTTGGTAATAAAACCATTAGAGCAGCTACTTCCTTTTTTCTCAAGTTCCTGGTGAACATACTTGTTCTTCCCTTCCTTTCCCATGCAGCTGCACTAGATATCAAGACTCCAGTTATAGAACAAGAATTATTGTAGTGTCTATTGAGAAGCAGGGTGGGAAGGAGAAGTGGAGCTGTACATCAGAAAAATCCCACTAGGGCTCTAGGTATTCATCTATTACCTAGAGCACGTATTCAAACATATGAGCCAATGAAGGCCATTCTCATTCAAACCACCACAGCTGTTCAGTGCCTTCCCTGCCAGGGATTATCACACTTCACCATGAGCACTATGGTGCTCAGCAGTCAATCTTGAGCATTCATGAGGGATAACTATATAAGTGTTTGGAGGGAAGATCAAGGAATACATAAGTGGTCAGCTTGAGCCTCTTTTTTCTCAACTCTTCTAAAGATCAAATAAAAATGGCCACTGAATAAAGAGGGCAGCCATCTTTAAATTTGTGTAAATAGTATTTCAGTTGAATTACTGATACAACCAACTGAATCAGAACACACATAGTATTATTCTAATTCTGTTATCACAACCCAATATGTGTGTGATGATGAGAGACATACACCATTGCATTTGTGTGAGGCATTCTCTCTCTCTCTCTCTCTCTCTGTGTGTGTGTGTGTGTGTGTGTGTGTGTGTGTGTGTGTGTGTTTTGAGACAGGGTTTCTCTGTGTAACAGCTCTGGCTGTCCTGGAACTCATTTTGGAGAACAGGCTGTCCTTAAACTCACAGAGATCCACCTGCCTCTGCCTCCCAAGTGTTGAGTGCTGGAATTAAAGGCATGTACCACCACAGTCAAGCTTCACGTTACTCTTTTTAATAATGCTGATTATTATCTTGAATTGATTTCTCATGAAATAGATTTGAGAAGAAAACACTTAAAATGGGTTTATTTTGGGGTTGGACATACAAATTTTGATTTATCACATGAAACAAAGATGTTTGCATGTCTCCTTAAAGGGCTTGCTTCAGATGAAAGTGAGTCACACTGAAGTATAAGTTAAGCAAAATGTAAGATTTATACTGAGTATACTCCTTTAGCCATTCCAGTAGTGTGAATGAGAACTGTCCTTCATTGGCTCAGGGATTTGAATACTTGATGCCAATTTGGCATCACTCTTCAGCAAAGTTTAGAAAGTACAACCTTGGTGGAGGAAGTATATCCCAGGAGGAGATTTTGAGAGTTTAAAGCCTCATGCAACTTATAGCTCACTCTCTACTTTGACCTTGCAGTGAAAGATGGAATCTTTCAGCTTCCTGCTCTAAACTGTAAGCCTAAATAAAGTTGTGTCTATACATTGTCTTGGTTATGATGTTTTGTAACAGCAACAGAAAAATAATAAAGCCATGGTGAGTAGAAAGGAGAACATGTACACAAATTCCTGCAGATAACTTGGATATATTCAAGCCAAGAAGAAACTTTTGCAAATAGCAAATGAAAGCTGCGATTCATTCTATTTATTACCGATGTGATTAGAGGTCACTAACAAGTAGAGGAATATTGTATAGTTACAATAGTGTGAATGTTATCTCACATTCATATATTCAATAAGTATTGCATGCTTACAATATGCCAGATGTACTTACTTAATAATGAATTAATGATAAGCATGGAGGCTCTGTTGTTTTTTATTTATACCTGCTCTGGTAGAGTTATGTAATCACAAAAGAAACATGAATTTGAACCACTCAAAAGACAAAGAAGAGAGGAATTAGATCTATAACTAGGGTGGCTGACTGGAGAAGTTGATGAGGCTTTCCTGATGCACAGGGTATCATTTGAGGTGGGAGATCATAGAAAATCAGCATGCCAAGAGTACATACATGTACTCACTGAGAACCCACCCCTAGACAGGCAATTTTCTGGCTGGGTGGGAAACTTCAGTTAAACAAGCACATCTGTATCTGATGAGCTTGGATTTGGAAAGGGAACATAAATAAAAAGTAAATGCAACAATAAATTTTTTTATGCTCTGTAGATGTAACCAATCATCTTATTAAATAAGAAACAGAACCAATGCAAAGAAGAAAGCCAAGAGATCAGAGCTAAGAACCTTACCCATCTGCTGCAGCTAGGCTCTTAAGCCAAGAGACCTCTCTGAAAGAGAGCTACTTCCTGTCTGTTTGTCTTTATATAGACTTTCTGTTCTGCCTTCTCATTGGTTGTAAAACCAACCACATGACTGCCTCGTCACTGTCTGTTGTACAGCCCTCCAGGTCTTCTATGGTATTGAGATTAAAGGCGTGTTTCTCCAATGCTGGCTGTATCCTTGAACACACAGAGATCTACCTAGCTCTGCCTACCAAGTGCTGGGATTTTAGGCATGCACCATCAATGCCCAGCTTTTGCTATGGCTCTAATAGCTCTGACCCCCAGGCAACTTTATTTATTAACATACAATTAAAATCACATTTCAATACAAATAAAATACCACCATAGTGCTCATGGTGAAGTGTGATAATACCCGGCAGGGAAGGCACTGAACAGCTGTGGTGGTTTGAATGAGAATGGCCCTCATTGGCTCATATGTTTGAATACTTGCTCTCCCCAGTTGGTAGAACTATTTGGGAAGGATTGGAAGGTGTGGTCTTGTTGAAAGAGGTATGTCACTGGTGACAGATTTGAGGTTTCAAAAACTGATGACATTCCCAGTATATGCATTTAGCTTTCTCTCTCTTTCATTCTTTCATCTCTCCTTCCCTTCTCTCTTCCCCTCTTCCCTGCCTGCTGCCATGCTCCCCTGCGATGATGGTCATGGACTTGCCCTCTGAAAATGCAAGACTGTGGTGATATTGTGTTCCCCAGAATATTGTGCACCCTAATAAACTTATCTGGGGTCAGAGCACAGAATAGCCACTAGATATAGAGGCCAGAAAATGGTGGCACACATGCCTTTAATCCTATAATGTGGGAGATAGAGATCCACCCGGGTCTCTGAATTTAAAGCCACACTGGAAACAGCCAGGTATGATGACACACACCTTTAATCCCAGGAAGTGATGTCAGAAAGCAGAAAGGTATTTAAGGCATAAGGACCAGGAACTAGAGCCTGGTTAAACTTTTAGGCTTTTGAGCAGTAGTTCAGCTGAGATTCATGCTGGATGAGGATTCAGAAGCTTCCAGTCTAAGGAAACAAGATCAGCTGAGGAACTGGCAAAGTGAGGTAGCTGTGGCTTGTTCTGCTTCTCTGATCTTCCAGCATTCACCCCAATAAGTGGCTTCAGGTTTGTTTTTATTAATAAGAACTTTAAGATTCGTGCTACACAAGACCCCAATCAACTTTTTCTTCTATGATTTGCCCCAGTCGTGGTGTCTAATCACAGTGATTCAAAAGTAACTAAGCTAACAGGCAAGGGAGGCCAGGCTCTGGCTTCTGTTGTCAAAGGACCCCTCTTACTGCTGAGCTGGAGATGGGTGCTC
The DNA here is from genome assembly GCF_004664715.2 of Peromyscus leucopus. Lineage (NCBI taxonomy): Eukaryota > Metazoa > Chordata > Mammalia > Rodentia > Cricetidae > Peromyscus > Peromyscus leucopus. The sequence continues at coordinate 158,960,876 of NC_051065.1, forward strand.
TGCAATGAAAGGAAGCAAAGACTACACTGAGGCTCCAGTAGTTTGCATGAGAAGTGATTGCACCGTAGGTGATGAAAGGGTGTCATTGCTCAGAGGTTCAATGTCCCCCCCAAAGGCCACTTGTTTAAGAGTTGGTCCTCAGGTGATGCTTTTTGTAAGGGGTGGAACCATTAGGAAATGAAGCCTCATAGAGGACCTTTGGATCATTCAGAGAATGCTCTTAAAGGTGATTTTTGGAATCCAGTGTCCTGACTGCTCCCTTCTCTTTCCTCGCTCCTTACATCATGAGGTAAGTGGTTGCTCTGTACTATGTTCCCTCCAACATGGTGTGCTGCCTCACTGTAGCCTCAAAGCAATGGGGCTGACCAATCATGGGCTGGAATTTCCAAAACAAGCCTTTTCTCTCTGGAAGCTCATTGCCTCAGGTATCTTCTCATAGTGACAGAAAGCTGACTACCACAGATAGCAGTCTTTCTGTCACACTCTAAGGATGGTATAGCAGGTTTGGTTTGGTGGATTGGATGATGGCTCAGGACCAGTCATGTGTTCCCCAAAGTTTTAACCTTGGTGAATAGAAATTTGAGGCCAGCAAGGGAAAGGCATACATCAAAGACTCATTTCTTATGATGGACACATAGAGGTGCCAGGCAGGCAGTTGAGAGGAGAGGGACTGATGACAGAGGACAGACATGGACAAAGCTTCCAGAGAGTTTCAGTGCCAAGGGGAGCAGAGAAATGAGGCTGAGGCTCACAGGGAAAATTACTTTTGTTTTGTTTTGCCTCAATTGGGACCAACATTTGCAGGGTTGTGTGCAAGCCAAGAATGAGCATGGTGACTAATGAGAATGGCGGCCGGGGTGACGCCAGGCAGGGAGGCCTCAGTAAGACATTCAAGGCAATTGAGTTTTGATTAGAGCAGCAGGGGACTGTGGGGAGTTTAAGCAGAGCAGTTTGGCAAGAGAAAAATCATATTTTGAAGAGAACCTCCTGCCTGAAAAAAAAAAAAAAAAACCCTTCAAAAACAAAACAAGAAAGCAATGGATTGGAAAAGAGCCCAAATAGGTGCAGGGGAAATACTTAATATGTGCCTAGGAATGTGATAGGCATTTATGAGTTAGTTCCCTCCATCTTTACTATGAGCCTTCAAGGTGGGTGACCCCCAGAGATCTGTATCCAAATCAGGGCCTGGGGACTCCAGGTACTCCAGTGAGTTACCTAAAGTCATCAAAATGCTGGGATCTTAGAGATAGAGTCAGGGCCAAGACCTTGCTGTTAGAGTCAGATCTAGGCCTCTGACCCCATGTGCTCCTGGTCATATGTTCATGTGCTTGTTAGATTGAAACGCTGTCTACTTTAGACCCAGATGGAAACAGAATTTGAGGTATTAAGGAGCAACAGCTTGCAAATGGAGTCATAGTTTAGTGCACTGGGGGGAGGTTGCCATTTAAAGTCCAGCTCTGGAAATCCTTTGTAAAGCCAAAAATCCTTTTGTAAAGCGAACAATTCACTCTCCAATTTAACTGGGGGTGGGGGAGAATGCTCTTCTCCAAACATTCGGTAAATTTGTAAAACTGAAAGATGCCCAGAAATGTTCTTATTATTCAAAGAAAGAAGATGTGGTGAAGTGATCTGGACAGAAATGGAAGCAAGAAGTATGATGAAGGGTATGTCAGCCTTGGGATGGATTAGATGCTATAGTCCAAAGATTTCCAGTCTGTTAGTTAAAAAGAAGTATTAGTCTTCATTTTGTGAATCTGTGGAGAACAGAATATCAGTTTCTCCATTGTTTACTTTTCTATCTAAGAACACCTTTATCCCATCCCTATGGAGAGTTCCAGAGGGACTGTAAATTACAAGGCTTCCCTTATACAGTCTTCACTATACTGGGCACATTATTATGTCTAGTCAGTTAGAGTCTACCTAGCCTTTTACTTTAGTGCCTCCCTCTCTGGATTGTGAGCTATAGAATAAAGTAAAGCTTCTCTGGTTTTGGTTATGCAATTAGCTAGTCATATCACAACCATAGTCTGGAGCAAAGTGAAGTGATGGGTACATGCTTGCTTGCTTGGGCTCAGCTTGATTTCATCACTCATATGTAGTTCAGGACCTACTGCCTTAGAACTGGTGCTGCCCATGGTGGACCAGATCTCCCAGCCAATTAAAGATAATTCTCCCATAGACATATCCACAGGCCAACCCCTTGTAGACAGTCCTTCATCAAGACACTCTTACCAGATGATTCTAGGTTGTGTCAAGTTGACAATTAAAACTAAACACAACAGCCAACTATATCTGAACCCCACAAAATCATCCCCTTTGTATTACCTAGATTCATTAAGCAACACATTCTTTATTTTCTCTATACCTCAGGTCTTACCTCTAAAAGGTGAATAATATCACACATGACCCCCCCAGTGTAGCAAGGACAACAGTGAATCTTGAGTCAGTTAGACATTGCGGTATAAAAAAGCCACCATTTACTGAAACCATGATTCTGTGGACAGACAGCTTAGACTGAGTTCTGATGGGGGAGGGCTCTCTTACAGTACCAGCTCTATGCCTACCTTGCATCTGCTATTCGTTTATAAGACAGTCATTCTCATCTGCATGTGTGTCCTATGCCTGACAACTATTCACATCCTTTCCCACTACCCACTGCACATGCCAATGGTCTGCTCTTAGGCCTTTACAGTAGATTATCTAAAGACCTCATTGATTTCATTTTGGACTTAGTGAAACCCAGATATATTTTGTTTCTGTGAAATTAAAGTTTGCATCCAAAGTATTCCACAATATACCATGTATGGTATTAGCAAAGCATTACAAAAGCAAAGGACTGCAATCCCTCCTGTTGGAAGCGCTATTTCATATCCTCAGCAAGACCCTGAAAATTTCAAGCTTTAATAATCTAGTTTAAACAACCCCTTATTTTTTGGTGAGTTCTTCTTCACTGGCTCCCTTCTTGTAATTATTTATATTTCTTCTTGCTTGGTTCACCCTTTAATTACTCTAGATTTAAGGAGGGAAACATTGAGATCATTTAATTCTTCTTCTGAGACCATAATATTTATCCTTTTCAGGAATAAATACATTGTAGATTTCCATGCTTATTAATTTTTGATTGTAGACAACATCAAGTTTTGCAAGATGTGCAGTGAATACATTTAAATTCATTACTTAAACAAATTCCATCAAGGCTATTAATGCCAATTTGATTATTTCCATTATTATATCAGTAAAGATATTACCAGTGATGGGTTTGTTCTGTTTCCAAATCCAGCTGGGGAATTAGCATAAGCCTTTCCTTTTGTTATTGTGAAGACAAAGAATGTGAAAAGGGATAAGAGTTTTGGGGGGTATTTTTTGTTTGTTTTTGTTTGTAGACAAGGTTTCTCTGTGTTGTTTTGGTGCTTGTTCTGGATCTTGCTCTGTAGACTAGGCTGGCCTGGAACTCATATAGTTCTGTCTGGCTCTACCTCCCGAGTGCTGGGATTAAAGGCATGAGCCACCACTGCCCATTAAGAGTTTTATTTTTTTGTAAGAAGATAGTAAAGGGTTTATGGAACATTTGTGATATCCACACTTGGAGGGCAGATATCAACAACACTATTTCCAGTAATAACTAGAGAGAAACAGTGCCTGCACCTTCTTGCCACAATTACAGGATACCCATTGTTTGTCTCAAATAGAACTCATTCTCAGCTTGTGGTGAAAAAATGCTTACTGGTGTGTGTTTAGAGCCCTTAGTACTAACATCATCCATCACGAGCAGAAACACATTTGCTTTGATCCCTTTTGGTACTGAATATCAAAGTTAGAGGCTGAACAACAATTTTTAACATTGGCCTATGAAATTACTCCTCAAATGCAGGGAAACAAAAGACTCCAAAATTTAGTTCTAAATAATAATAATGATAATAATAATAATAATAATAATAATAATACAAAAAGCAATGATTTATCATTTGTCATGTGTCTGGGTCACATGTTCATGAGAAGCTTGGCTGTGCCATTCTGGCTCAGGATATCTTGTTAGAAGTCTATTGTTTGCTGGTGGGATTACGTTCATGGAAAAGTTGGTTGCTAGAAGATTCAGGTCCAATTTGAGTCACTCAGGTGACTGTTGCTGCTGGTTTTGAAAGACACCTAAGTTCCTTTCTATATAGGTGTTTCCGTGGGGCTTCTCAAGTGTTCCCTTGATATAGTAACAGAGTGACAATATAAGAGCCAAAGGCAGAGAGTCCACAGTGCCTTCTATTGCCTTACCTTGTTAGTCATACATAGTCACTTCCCCTGTATCCTGGTTTTTACATGCTCCATCTCTTGTTCAGCATATGAAGGGACAACAGGATGCAAACCCCAAAAATCAGGGATCATCTGGGGTTGTGTCAGAGGCTTCCTTCCACATAGTGTTACTGAGTGACTGTTGAATACTGAATGAAGCCAGGTGTCACTTTGATGTTGTATCTCTTTGATATTGTACACCCCCATGTATAACCAGAAATCTGGCTACTCACATCTTCACAGTCTGAGACTCACACTTGAGACTTATTTGGTACTGTCATAACTTTTCACTGTCTTCTCCAGAAGAGGACAGACCTTTGTTCTGTTGTTTTTCTCATAGTCATGTCTTTCCTATGAATGTGCAAATTCAAATGATCTTGTTACAGTTTCATTATTCTGTGGATACACTTTTAAAAAAAGCCATATTCATTCATATTTTCACTTAGCCTGAGCATCCCTCACTCCCAAATCTAAAATGTCCTGAGTTCATGGGTGTGGGAATCAAACTCAGGTTGCCAAGCTTGATGGCAGGTGCCTTTACCCACGGGGCATCTTGCCAACATTGATTTCAGATTTTATGACAAGTAATACTCAACTAGTAAGGTCCATGGAAATATTCCCCAATATACCTGATCAAAATAGGAAGAACTTTTTGTTCTACACACTTCAGATGAGAGTTTTTTCCCCCAATATCCCAGGAATTTGGATCCAGGAAGCCCTCCCTCCTTCCCTCCAAGATACTAAAATTTGCACATGCTCAAGTTCCTTTCCTAATATTTACAAGTTCTCTCTATACACAGTATCCCATACATGTTAAAGTATGTCTTGGGTACTTATAATACTTAATATGTTATGAATTTTTATCAACAATAAACTGCACTGTACAGAGAGTGTCAAAATATCTCTCTAGGCCGGGCGGTGGTGGCGCACGCCTTTAATCCCAGCACTCGGGAGGCAGAGGCAGGCGGATCTCTGTGAGTTCGAGGCCAGCCTGGTCTACCAAGTGAGTTCCAGGAAAGGCGCAAAGCTACACAAAGAAACCCTGTCTCGAAAAACCAAAAAAAAAAAAAAAAAAAAAAAAAAATCTCTCTAAACAAGTAGTCATTCTTTTCTTGGAATATCTACAGAGAAATCCACAGATATAAAACCCACAGAAATATACAGCCTATAGTTCTACTTGTTTAGAGAGAGATAATACTTTTTATTCAGAAGAGGTTAAAAAGAATTACTTACCAAAAAATTACACAGGACCCCCAGAGAGCATTCATGTGGTCTGATTTTCAAATAGCCAAGCATAATTATTCCCCTTAAAATGTTTGTTAGGCAATTATTTTCTTTACTAATTGCAAATTTTAACCAACTCAATTTTCAAAATACATGTGTCAATTGAAACCCTCAGATAAGTCATTAATTACATTTTACATCCTTCTTCCTACTTCTTACACTAGTCTTGAGTGTGTCTTTTCTTTTTCTATAGAAGTTTTTGTATATGTGTGTGTTTTATGTGTGGACCTGAGTGTACATATAAGCACCACATGAGTGCTGGTGCCAAAGAAGGTCATAGATGGAGTCAAATCCCCTATAGCTGGAATAACAGGTTGTTGTGAGCCACCTAATGTGGGTGCTAGGAATCAAACCCAGATCCTCTGCAAGAGAAGGAATTACTCTTAGTCACCAAACCATCTCACCTGCCCCCAAAGTGTCATTTCCTCAACTTATTCTCTGCATCTGTTTTCTCTTTCATCTTAATCCCTTTAATTTTTATCGTTAATTTTTTATTTTAATTTTATCTGTACAGGTGTTCTGCTTGTGAGTATGCCTATGTGCCCCATGCATTCCTAACACTTACGAAGGCCAGGGGCTATTGGATCGATCCTCTGGAACGGGAGTTACACACAGTTATGAACCACCATGTGGATGTTGGGAATCTACCCGGATCCTCTAGAATAGCAGCGAGTGTTTAACTTCAGAACCATTTCTTCATCTCTGCTTCTCATTTTTTTTTAATCTTTTAAGTGTTACTTAGTTTTTCCTAAAAAGAACTTTTCTACTTCTTCCTACTTTTTAGTCACATGCTATTTCCCATTCTCTAGTTATGTATCGACACATCCCAACAGCCAAGCTGACTTTGTTGGTCTTGGCTATAAGGTAGGGAGACTCCCAGGCACAGCAGGAGAAGAGGTGAGGGGCATGTGGATACATTTGCTGTATGCTGTTGGCATTTGCCTTGTTCATCCTGTGGAGCAAGAGGCCTGGGAACCTTGATATGTTCATGGCTGTTCTCCTCCTTTCATTTTTTTAGCAATTGATTTGTAACAAAAATCTTTAAACCATTTTCTATTCAGAGTCCTGGCCCTAGGAGTCCTCCAAGGAAAAGATGAGCCCCCACTATCAAGTACGATCTGGATTATCTCCATACATTTTTTATGATCTCACAGATTCTCTGAAATGTTCATTCATTCATTTTTTACATAGTCAAAATATGATAATAGAAAGCAACAGCACATTAAAGACTTCCATTTTGACTCCCACTGTGTATTAAAATGTTCGCATATCAGGAACCTCCAGGAGGGGCAAACAGAAGACCATGTTGCTCAAGTGTAGAATGTATGTGCAGGTCTAAGTGATAAGACTTTTGCATACTCCAATGTTTCCAGATTAAGGGATCAAATTAGAAGCACTTTGGAAAAGCAGACTAAATTCTGGGGTAGAGCATTCTAAGGGGCTCCCAAGATTCCACCTGTGCCATGCCTGCAGCTGACTCTAATGGATGGATGATGCAGCCCACATCATTCCTGCAACACAATTGCCCTTATGAGGAATAGGTTGTCCCAGGTGGACTTGGAGACAGAGATAGAAGGGATGTTCTATCTCACATGTATATCTCTAGCAAGAGCATTTGAGTGTGGAATTACAGGAGGATTAACAGAGTTATGGCTCAGGGATAGGGCCTGCTGCTTATTCTGCTTTCAGAAGTAACCTAAATGGTCAAGGCAGGGAAAACATGAAAAAACTCGGGCTTTATGATCTGTGTTCAGGATATAGGAGGTAGGGGAATGGGGGACTCTCCTGAAGAGGACCTCAGTCTCCAGATTTCATTCTACAAAATCTCAGAGATGATGTAGCACAATTTCTGATTTCTACACTGAGACAGCAAACAGGGTCATCTTATGCCATTGACTTCCTGACAATTTATGGCTTAGCAGTAAAAAGTGAATTCAAGTCATATCTGGTACTTTTTTGGCACTTGTGAATGAGAAAATGAGTGAGGCGAGGTCATATATGTGGCCATCTCTGGAAGCCTAGAGCCTTGTCTCTGGATCAGTTCTAGTCTAGAATAAGCCATTTAATTTCAACCACATGCCTCATCCCTCTGTGCCTGTATTCTCACCTGCGGAAAGAGAAATCACTCCTAAGTTAGCCCCAGAATTGTTGAATGGCTCATGAAGAAGTAATACTTTTATTTTATCTACTTTTTTTCATAGTACTAGAAATTGAACTAGGGCCTTGTGCAAGCTCTCTACCACTGAACCACATCCTCAGCCCTCATTAAGCGGTAATAATGAGACAATGGCTGGTGTGTATAGGCCTATTATGTATGAACTGTTATTATACAGAAAAAAGTTATTACAATATTGATCTTGAGTGCTTAAACATGGGGATGATTATCAAACAAGAAATTTTGGAAATTCATAATTCATATTTTCATATTTTATTCAGTTTTGCTCCCTGTGCAGATGATATCATTAACATTATTTCTCTTGCCATGTGTGTACTGAGAATTCAACCTGGATTTCCTGGAAGACCAGTCAGTGCTCCTAACCAGTGAACCATATTTTGAGCCCCAACATTATTTCTCTTAAACTTTAACATTTGGAATAGTGGAACTCACCCGAAGTTGTAGAAATCAGTCAAGATTCCCATAGACACCTCTCCACTGGGTTGTGATGCATCTTATTTGTGTAAGAGAAAACCTGACAGAAACAACTTGCATAAGGGGAATTTCAGTTTGGCTTAGAGGATATAGCTCATCATGGTGGGGGAGGCATAGTGCCTGGAATGGCTCAAGTATGGTAGTGAAAGCTTGCAACTGCAGCATCTCTTCTGGAGCTCCCAGGAAGCAGAGAGCTCCAGCTGGTGCCAGAGGTGGATTTGAGCCTTAAAGTTTACCCCTGGTGACATATTTCTGCTAGCTCTGCCACCAAAGGTTCCACAGCCTCTCCAAAAAGTGCCACCTGCGGGGAGTAAGTATTTAAACACATGTGCCTATGGGGGACATTTTACTTTCAAATAATAATTTTATGTGATTGTTGAAAGCCAGGAGACTGGCACTGGTACAAAACTATCAGCCAGACTACAGATCTTATTTATGACACCAGAGTCAGTATTGTTATTAACAGAATGTTCCAAATGTGCACTTCAAGCTCTCCTTGGAAGTTGAGGCTTAAAGGTATAGGTTAATATTATAAATCCCTTACCTTCATAGTCTGCTTAGATTGCCTCCCCCCCAAAAAAAAAGTAGCATTTACCTCACCATTGTGATGAAGATCCAAGTGTATTTTCTCTTGAAAATTCTGTGTTTGACTAGACACACTTTTGTAAACAACAACAAAAGATCAGATGGCTTGGTGGAGTTAGCCTGTTTCAAAACAAGTTGACATTTGTGTCAACAAGATCACAACCAAATATCCAGAAAATTTGAGAACTACTCTCAAGTTTTCTTTCAGTTACCATCCAATAAAAAAAAAATCAACATGATATAGAGCCTAAAGGGACACGGGAGTTAGCTCAAGGCCTGGAACAGCAACTGCTAAGGAGTCTGAGGGTATTTGCAAGATCTAAGAGGATTCTTCAAAGGGATTTTATTTTCTTGCCTCTGAGGGATTCTGTTCACACCCACCCCCCCACCTTCATTTCTGTGTAATTGCATCTAAAATTTCCTCCTGCCCACTGTAAACTGTGTGGCCTGAAATGTTTCAAGAACTTTAGACTTGGAAAGTTTTTGACAGTGCACAAAGGCTCAGTCTATAGACACATACAAAAGGATTTATCTCTGGCCAGGCATGCACTTAAACTGTGATCTCAGTACTTGGGAGACTGAGACTGGGAAGCAGGAATTTGAGACCATTTTGGGTTATATATCCTGCCTCAAAAACAGCAAACAAACAAACAATTTCGATTTAGATACTGAGGTTTCTCTTTGCTGTGTTACAGAACTAAACTTCTGTTGGGTAACTTTCTCAAGAGCACAGGGCTACGTCTACTTGCCCCGTGCTCACTCATTATCTTTCCTGCATTGAGGAGAAAAGAATACTCCTTATTTTAAAACTTGGTGTGTGTGTGTGTGTGTGTGTGTGTGTGTGTGTGTGTGTGTGTGTGTGTAACTGAAGGTACACGCGTGTGCTGGTGTGAGAGTATGTATGTGTATCTTCATGTGGAGACCAGAGAATGACCTTGAGTGTTGTTCCTCAGGAACATTGTCTGCCTTATTTTTGAGACAGGTTCTGCCATGGCCCGGCATCATATAATGGGGTAAGCCTATTGGTCAGGGGGCCCCAGAGTTCTGCCTAGCTATGTACAACTAACTCTACCATGCTGAGATTCTAAGGACGTGCCAGCACACTTCACTTTTTGTGAGGGTTCTGGGGCCACAGCTCATATGCTCTCGCTTGTGAGGCAAGTACTTTACCAATTGAGCCATTTTTCATACCAGCTTTTTTTTTATCCTCCCCATTTTTATCCAGCTTTGGCATTCTGGTCCTACTACTTAGGCTTATATCATCTAGTTAAGTCATTACAAATGACTTTCCAACAATTTAGATTCTTTCCCTAAGATAACACCTGGGGAGAGGTGTTAAAATGAAATAACATTTTGATTCTAATGACTCTTGACTTTATTATACATTAAGAATTCAATTAACTATCTGACCATCTAACATCTCTAATGTGAATTATTTGAGGTTTTTCTACTTTTCTTAGACAGTTCTAAGCCATGCTTGCTGTGGATGGAGAATCTTTCACAAACTCATCCTTGTGGCATCTTGTGTAGCAGTGTCTGCTCTTTCCTAAAAGCTACTTTTACTTCATCTATTAAGACAGACAGGTCAGAATATAGTCTCAGATCTTCATAGATGCTGCATCTTTGGTTGGGAACCATGACATTAAAGGGAGAATTAATAACTGAACAGTTCCTTAGCGAGGAGTCTATTTGGGGTCCTATTCATTTGAAGATACTGGGTTCAAGGGTAGCTTGCCTAGCAATGATGAGGCCTTGGGTTCAATCTCCAGTGTCATAAAAGCTAACACAGGATTTGGATATCTGTTCATTCTCCTAGAAGAACCCTCAATGCCAGGAACAGGCGTGTTTTGTTTTTGTTTGCACTCAACAGATATGCCCAAATACATAATGAAAAAAAAGTCTGACTGCCTTTGTTATTGTAGGTAAACAGCTCTAGGACCCTGTAGATACTCACCCCTACAGATGTTCACCTCTCTCATAAATACCCCATGTGCATCCTCCTACATAAATTAAACTATCTCTAGATTCCTTACGTCTGTATTAGTTACCTTTCTGTTGTGATGAAACACCACGTCCAAAACAACTCACAGAAGAAAAAAAAAATATTTGGACTCATTATTCCTGAGGGATAGAGTCGTGAAGCCAAAATCAAGGCATGACAACCAGTGGCAGCCATGGTGGCAGGAGCAGGAAGCCAAGGGCTCACATAATCCACCAATATGAAGCAGAGAAAGCAAACCAGAAATAGTACAAGTATTTAACTCTTAAAGCCCATCTCTAGTGATGCACTTTCTCTAACAAGACCAAACTTTCTCAACCTCCTTAAACAGTGCCACCAATGGGAGATAAAGTATTCAGATACATGAGACCTTGGGGGACATTCTCATTCAAAACACCATGTACTGACTCTAACACAAATGCTATAAAAATTTTTTTCTTAAGAAAAAAAAATTATTCCTTTTATATACCAATCACAGATCCCCCTCTTCCCTCCTGCCACTCATCCAGCCTTCCCTCCCCAGCCCACTCCTCATTCCCTCCTACAAAAAGATAAGGGCTCCCATGGGGAGTCAGCAGAGCCTGGTGCATTCAGTAGAGGCAGGTCTAAGGTCCTCCTCCTTCATCAAGGCTGTGCAAGCTGTCCCACCATAGGTAGTGGGCTCCAAAAAGCCTGCACCAGGGATGGATCATGATCCTGCTGCTAGGGGGCCCCTTAAGCAGATCAAGCTACACAACTGTCTCACTTATGCAGAGGGCCTAGTCCAGTCCCATGAACCTGTGGAGCTATATAATTGTTATATCATCATTTACAATTGTTATATGATAATAATACAACAAAAATGTTACTTTGGAAATAATGGCAAGGAAAACATCTATGTATGTTTAATGCAGATACATATTTTTCCTAAGTTTTTGCAATTTTCAGCTGGTTGCACTCACAATGTAGAACTTAAAAATATGGTGGCTGAATATATATGTTACATTAAATAGTACTGACTGGAGAACTTTTGACAAACTGTAAGGTAGAATCAGTCCCTGTTTGGTATAAGCAACTGCCTACCTGGTTTGCAGAAAAACAATCTGTGCTGGGCATTAGGAACACATTTCTTTTTAGAAGAGGAGGAGAGTAATGTATTCAGTTGCTTAAGAAAAAAATACTCAAGCTCTGCTCTTTATTTTGTTTGCCTCACAAAACTGCTTGAAAGCAGCCTAATTTTTTTTTCTGTTTTATTCTAAGCAGACATTCTAGGAAAAAGCTTTCCTTTCCTCTCAATCTTAAAGTGACTTTTAGCTAAATCTCATGCAGAGAGCCAGGAGTGGGTGGTATAGTTCTCTGGGTGATGTCTTATGTCATTTCTTGTCAGGGTAATGTTGTCAAGGTTGATGGGTGCAGGGGCTGGTATTCGGCATAGCTTCACTGGTTGTGTTGACTAAAGTGACAGACAGTCCAATGTGATTAGTATCTGTGCATTGAGGCTTTTTCCATATCAAAAGATACTAAGAAACAAATGAAGCTTAAAGATGATCTCTGAAAAAGACCCTAGATCATATGTGATCTGGATGAGTCCAGTGCCTTGAGTTAGGGGACAACACTGGCATGAGAACCTTGGCAAACTCCCTTGAAGTGTTTAGAATGTGTAGTCACTGAAAACACATGTATGGGTCAATGGGACTTGCCATGGCTTCCCATTTATTCTGAGTGATAGTAGACGAAGAATGTCTCTCACAGGCTCATGTGTTTGAACACTTGGTTCCTTGACTGGTGGTGCTGTCTTGGGGGTTTGTGGAACCTTTGAGACATGAGACCCAGACCTGGCAGTTGTATACCTCTAGAGATGGAACTGGAGTATTGTCAGCCAGCTCCACTTGTGACTGAGTTCTCTACTTCATAGTTCACCGAGATGTGAGTGAACAAAACACACTATTGTTACAGCCACAGGGCACTTCTGCCATCATGCCTTCCTGTCACGATGCACTGGGTCTTTTTAAACCACTGGCCAAAGTTAATCCTTCCTTTAGTTGTTTCTTGTCAAGAACTTGGCTACAGCCATAAAAAGTGGTCATAAAGATGAACCCTCAGGGCTGCATTCCTCCTACTCCCCACACCATTCATTCACTCAATTCTCACTTCTGCATTACTTTTTACCAAGCATGATGCTCTGTGTCATAGATATAACTGTGAAAGGCACAGGCAGGGCTTCTGCCATCTGGTTGTTTATTGTCTGTCTGGAAGACAGGTTCAGAGACAGATAGTTACAAAACAAGCTGGCAACTATGCAATGAAGGAGCTTATATCAGCTTGTGAGAGACATTCTGGGTTTCCTGGGTTATTTAAAAAAAAAACAAAACAAAAAAAACAAACAAACAAAAAACAAAACTAAGCACTCAAGCAGAAGAACTGCCAGATGTTGGTAGAGAGGAGAGGAAGAGCCTTGTAGATGGAGGGCAGGTTGTGAGCCTAGGCCCAGAGAAGAAGAGCCTCATTATACACTGGAATGAGCAGCAGCTTGGAGCTATTGTAGGAGGCAGAGCAGTTTTTCTATTTCAGGTGCTTCTGGTAGACTTTACTTTCAGGACTATGAGGAACCATTGAAGTGTCTCCAGATTGTTCCTTAGTATACATATGAGACAACAGTCATTGCTACTACTAGTTCCACGTGTTCCTCTCCAGACTATTAGAAGACTATGAATGTGTCATTTTGTTTCCAAAGTTGCTTCTGTCAATTGCTCAATCATGAACTGATACACTAAGGGGCAATGTGGTTTCCAATTAGACCAGAGGCATTGGAAATGCTGAATGAAAGTACAGGAAAACTCTTCAAGACATTGAGCCACAGAGCAATTTTTCTGACTAGGTCCCTAAAAGCTTTGGAAATAAAAGTCCAAATGGACACTGAGTTATATCAAACTTATAAGGCAAAGGAAATGATAAACAAGTAAAAAGACAACAAACAGAACATCAGAAAGAATTTGTCAGCCATTCCTCTGATAGAAGGTGAGAGTCCAGAATACACAAATAGCTCAATAGACTTAACAATAATGTCATCTAATTAAAAGATGAGAGAGTGAAAATATATGAAAAAATATTCAGTATCATAAAACAAAAAATGAGATACTATCTCCTACCAGTTAGAATGGCTACTCTTAAAATATAAAAACAAAATATAGCAAATATTGGTGAAAATACAGGAAGGAACTCTTAAATACTGTTAAAGGGAGTATAAATTAGGATAGCTGCTATGGATAACAGTATGGGCAGCCCTTAAAACTGAAAATAGAACTGCTTCATGATCCACTGATCTTACCTCTAGGTATCAGAAGGATCAAAGCACACAAGGGGTAACTGCACACCCATCCTTGTGCTTATTCATCGTAGTTAAGAAAAAGAAGCAGCCCAGAGGCCTGTCTCAGTTACTGAGCTCATGGCTGTGATGATAAATACCCCAACAAAAGAAACTTAAGAAAATCAGAATTCATTTTGGTTCACAGTTTTAGGACATAGCCTGTCATGATAGAGAAGGCGTGAAGGCAGGAGTCCTAGGCAGCTGGTCACATTATCTCGACAGTCAGGAAGCAAAAGGAGATGTGTACTTTTGGTCAGCTTGCTATGCAGTCCAGGGTCCCAGCCCTTTGAATAGCACAACCCCCATTAAGGGTGGGTTTGTCTACTTCATTCATCTAATCTTGAAAATACCTCACAGATATTCCCAGGAAGATGTTTCCATGGTAATTCTAAGTCCTGTCATGTTGACAATCAAGATGGAATATCATATGGCTATAAATAGATGAATTGATAAGGAAAACATATTATGTAAACATAATTTAGTATCATTCAGCTACAAAGCATGAAATACTGTCACCTGCAGCAGAATGGCTAGAACTAGAAAGAGTACTTGTGTTAAGTGGTATAAACCAGACACAGAAAGACAGTACCACATATTAACTTCCATATATGTAAAGCTAAAAAAAAATCCATCTGAAAATAGAGGAGTGATTACTACAGATGGGGAAAGTAGAGGTTTTGGGGATGTACACTGTATGAATGTACAGAAATAGCATACCCAACCATATTATGATATATCCTCTACATGCATTAGTAAAAATTTTAAAAAGTGTTTGCCAATTAGCACTGCAGACATCTTCATATAGACATTTTGGAAAAGAATGTATTTAAGACAGAGAATACCTTTTTTTTTTCATTCTTGGTGCTTAATATAATTAGGCTTTAAGCATTCATCTCAGCCTGGCTAAACGTAGGAGGCATAATAATAGTTCCTCTGTGTGGATAACAGTCCTCTGCATCCTTACACAGTGTCTGCATTTGTGATCTCCAATGCTTTTATCTATTGGGCACCTTTACTTCTTAAATACATGTTTGGAGAGAGAGTTTTGCACACTCTACAGGCTTAGAAGGCACAGTCAGAATGCTAATAGAGCCATCAACCCCCAGATGCCACCTTCTAAAAGTCTGCGCAAGGTGAACAGAACAGTTAATACCTGTGCCTCCTCCTACATGATTGCAATTAACATTTTATCTGCCCTATGTCTCAAGTCAGAGCTTTGGCACCATTCCCTGGAGGGCAAGGGAGGACCTTAATTACAGAGCCGATGTCCTTACCCAGCTGCCTGCTGTATTCTGATGTCACCACCTCTGAGCTCCTCTGAGAGGTCAGGCTGATCCTTGGATGTCATGTGGCTCAAATCGAATATTTTAATTTAGAGACTCAGCAAGTGGTGCCATCAATTAAGACTGCCTGTACTTGCAGACCACTTGCTGGGGCAGAGCCAGGAGCTGTGACTCATTTCATTTCTTACTGACCCCATCTCACAGTGGAGATGGCCAGCACTTGGATGGGTGGTGGAAAGCTGCCAGAAGTCAAAAGAAGGCTAACGATTGAGGCAGATTTGAAAGGATAGGTCTGGCCTTTGAAATGACAGTGCGTGGGTCATGCTAGTTAAATGGTAGCACTTAGTGGGGGTCCAGGGGAAGAGGAGCAGACAATTTGATAGTTTGGTGGGAACTCATAAATCCCAATGAAGTGAATTAGTAAGTCAAGTTTGGGTTATAATTTAGAGCTTTGTACAAGGACCTGCAAGTTCCTTAAATGAGTTTTCAGCAATGCAGACTCCTTGCACCTGTGTGTGATTAGGGTGTGGGTGTGGATGGCAGAGGTTGATACTGGGTGACTTCCTCAGTCACTCACTATCTCAGTTGTTGAGACAGGGTCGCATTGAACCTGGAGCTCACTGTATTGGCTAGACTAGCACCCACTGGGCTTTAAGGATTCTCATGTCTCTGCCTCCCCCAACTCACAACACTGGGGTTACAGATGCATTCCATAGTGCCTGCTCTTTGTTCTGGGTCCCTGGTGAGTCCAAACTCAGGTTCTTATGCTTTGGTGACCAGCTTCTTACTCACTGAGACATACACCTTCATGGCTCTTTACATCTTTGACCCTGTTTGATCAGCACCAGTTTCCTCTAGGAAAGGAAGAGGGCCGTGGAGCAAGAAGCCTCTCTGAGAGGATGGGTGAGGGCCACTTCTTCCCTGCTTAGGCCAAGACTAAGCCTGTAGAAGAATACAGGTAGGGAGAGGAGCTGAGGTGAAGAGGTGGTGAATAAGTTCAGCTGCTCAAAGTAAGGACACTGGAGTGGGTAATAAGGTTTATATATGGGGTCTGGAGAATTAGATCAATGGTTAGGAGCACTGAGTGTTCTTCCAGAGGACTCTGATTTGGTTCCCAGCACCCACATGATAGCTAACAACCATTTGTAACCCCAGTTCCATTCCAGGGTATCCAACTCTCTTTTAGGCCTATGCAGACACTACACACATGCAGGGCAGATATGTTTGCAGACAAAAACATCTATACACGTAAAATAAAAGTTAACAAATCTTTGGAGTTATATGTGGTCAAGATTTGGACATGGTGGAGAACACCTGTAATTCCAGGTCTCCGGAGGTTGAATCAGGAGGCTTCAAGGCCAGCCTATGCTACAAAGTGAATTTCAGGCAAGCATGGACTCATAGAGCAAGACCCTGCCTCAAAACAAATTAGGCTGAACCATAACGTCCATTTCTTCTTTACCAAACACACAAGGCTCTGCCCTTTGCTTTGAGGACAATGAAGCTATACTGGGCTCATTCCCTGGCCCTCCAGTTTTAAAACCTTGCATTTCAACAGACCACCTAATTTGCCATGGCCCAACTCCAAGGCTGCAGTGAACTGCTAGCCTGAAGGTAAGAAAAGCAATCTGATGGTGTCTGAAAATGACATTCCACCTCATGTCTGATAGGTATTTGGCATCAATATTACAAAACCGGGTCTTAGCACAGAAGTGCCATGGCTCACAACTCACCCTGATATTATAGGTCTCAGTTGAAACATTTTGAATATTGTATTAGCAGAGACACCACAATAGCTTAAAATATGCAGGAGCTATTATTTACAATGGCTGCCTGGTTATTATCTTGATTATTTACAAAGAAAGTGGCTAGTTGTCACCCCAGCTTGCTTCCAGAGTAAACTGTGAATAATTTCTGTTAAAGTTTATGCTTGGAATTGAAACATAACTGGGTTATTATGTCCAGCTGATGTGCATCTAGATGAGCACTTCCAAGCTACAAATGAGGGTGGCCTCATGGAGAACATTACCTTATCTCCCCTCTTTTGTGCAGAATTAACAACCATCAGGGAAATTGATTCATAACTAAATGTCTAATCAAAGAGTTGGGACAGGATAATATATAGTTGCCAAAGTGGACTTTGATATGGGATTTAAATCTCCATTTAAATGAGCCTTCCAGACACTACTTGGTTAGAAGTGCAACCTGCTCCTTTTCAAACTCACTTACAAATGGAAGGACCCATTCTGGAGTTGATGGACAAAATGAGAATTTCCATTTGAGGCACATATTTAGTACCAAATTATTAGGTGCATGATTCCTCTCTTCAGAGTCACCCTCATCACCACCAACAAGGAAGCTGTGTGCAGATTGCATCAAATTCTTAAACTTACACTTGTATTAACTTTGAATGATTCCAGTGGAGCATGTCACTAGATGTGACAGGATCACTCATGAGCTAAATGATTCTGACTTAGAAGAACACTCAAGCTTCTGGCACTGGTGGAAGGAAATGGAATTGACAGTTTGACTTCATGGGGAAGGCACATGGATTATTGTGATTTTCTTGATTAAAATCTTTCCACAGAAATTTGACAACAGATTCTTGTTGGAAATTGGTCCCAAGATAAAACCAGCTTTGTTGAAACTATTACGATGATCACTGGTTATTGATATTATGAAGAGAGATGTGGTGTGTGTGTGTGTGTGTGTGTGTGTGTGTGTGTGTGTGTGTACCCACAGAGGCCAGAAGAGGGCAGCTAATGCTCTGGAGCTAGAGTTCCAGCATTTGTGAGCCCCAGACATGGGTCCTTGGGGGCAAAACTTGAGTTCTCTGGAAGGGCAGAAAGTGCTCTGAAACAATGAACCATTTCTTCTGCCTGTGTGTGTGTGTGTGTGTGTGTGTGTGTGTGTGTGTGTGTGTTCCTTACCATTTATTTCCAAATGGCCAGTAGACTTTGACATCCCAATGGGTCAAGGTACTTCTGATACCAGGAAGCTGTTCCAAAATATTCTCTGGAAATTTTTTTAACATATGAACTAAACATCCAAGTAGCCATTCCAGGAAAACCATGAACATATTCCGATGTTTTCACATGGTTTAATATTTAGATTGCCATTTGCTTGTAGTGTGCACCATAAGCCTGTCATTACTAGAGACTAAAGATCTTATTGGAATCTTTCCATTGGTCCACCTTCATGGTATGAATCAGAGAGGCAACAGGGGAGGGAGAGTTGGAGGTTATAGTGGTCTGTTCCTGGTAAACACCTGGGCAGACCCAGGGGCCAGTACATCAGTGGTTACTTGCATTAAGATCTACTCTGTTGGGAAGATCCATGGTTCTAGAAGGATAAAAAGACTCTAGGCTGGGAATCAGAGGTTTTTGGTCTTCTCCTGTCATCATTGAACTGGTCATTGAGGTTCTGATGATTGTGTCCCTCAGATGTCCATGTGTTAGAAGCTTAGTCCTCAGTGCAGTTGTGGGCGATTGTAGAACTCAGGCACACTATTGATAATTTGTAACTTTCTGTCAGAGGGACAGTCAGTTTTCTTTAAGAACATATTCTGTGGAAGGTTGACCATGCTCCAGTGAATGGCTATACACCCAAGAGTACATGGGCAGCACAAATTGGACTCAAGAGGTTTTTTGTTTGTTTATGAATGAGTATATAAAATTGGGTGGGTAGGGAGAAGGGAGTGGGTTTGAGGGAGTTGGAAGAGGGAGTGAATATGATCAAAATACATTTTATGAAATTAATTACCAAAGAACTATTAGAAATGAGGGGAGAATAAAAAAAAGAGGTGGAACCTACTGGTGAATCTTTAAGTCATGTGACTTAGAGGAAGGCCTCAGTCTGTTTTGGCTTCCTCTTGAGATCTACTCTTGCTCCGGACTAGACTTTGATGTCCAGCATGACAACTTACCAGCTCTGATATTATGCTATGTGGACTTTCAGTGTCCAAAGCTAAGCTGAAGAAACTTCCTTCTATTACTAAATGTATTACATGACTGTTTTGCTATAGAAGTGAAAGGGAAACTAACATTTCGACGTAAGACCTCTGACTTTTCACAGTACTTCTATGCAAACAATACATTTTTCTGTCAGCAGCTTTGACCCCATTCCCTCCTTGAGTTGCATTCAGTATCTTCTGAGAGGTAAGCAATTAAATGTCACTAACCACTAAAAGTAGTGAGCATGGCAAATGCGGATCCTCTGAAACTGAGTCCTATACCACAGCAATATGTACTAGCAAACTTTCCTTCTTAGGCAATTTGTTAGAAAATTATTTTAACCTTCCTCTTTATGTATAAAGAATGTACTTATCATAGACTCACTATGTCAGAGCAGTTTTTTTTTCTGGAACTATTCAGAAGACAACGTCCAGGTAGAGCCTAGGCTCTAGTCATTGAAGGGACAGGGATTGTCTCAAAGGATAATTATAATGGAGATCTGAACACTTTCCCATTTAAGTCACTGATTTATGCAGTAGAACTAGTGCAAACCTGGGCAGTAACATTAAAAGGGAGCAATAATTTCAAGTCACTACCATGACAAATGGCTGGAACATGTGTGCCCCCTCCTTTACTGTGATACATCATTAGAATGCCCGTGTTTCCTATGATATAGAAGCTATTCAGACACCAGGAGCAAGGGAGGGTGCCTGGGGTGATCCACCTTCTTTGAAAATAGAAATGGGAAATCAATAGGCAAATCTTTAATTATGATCTGGACAACATGCATTCCTCTCTTTTATTTACTGACAATGAGCCACAAGGCTGATCCCAGCTAAGGAAAAGCTTTAGAGAAAATGTACCCAATGTGTCCCTTTGTATGAGTAAAAATACTGTGTCCCTATAGTACCCTCTTATAGGAAATTTGAAAGAAGAAGAAATCATGACTTGTAGCAGTGTATGATATATATAACAGGAGCTCAATAAATGCATATTTAACAATAGATCTTGGGGGTGAGGCATTTTGACAGCAGAATATTCTAAAATGACAAAACAGCAAACTTGGCCAAAGACCACATGATGCAAATTTGACTCAAGTGATCTGAGTTCTAAACCCAGTTCTACCTTTAATGCCTTATGCAGAGCACAATAATTTGTTTAACTTAAGATTTCTCTATATTGTTGTGTGATGTTTCTCTTCTAGCAGACATGGATCACCATTTAGTGTGAATGGAAAAGAGGAATCAAAGCACTGTAGCAAATACCCACTGTGTATTCAATCAGTGTCTTTGGTGTACCATGAACTAGAAAGATCAGATAGTCTTCACAGTAACTCCTAGTGATTCCGCTAAGGCTGAAATGGATGGTGGTTATTCATTTATTTCTTCTCAGATATCCTGAGGTAAGGATGAAGGTACTTGTCTAGATAAAAGGTGTGTAATAGAAATAATTCCAGCTGTTGATCATGATTAAAGCATATTTCTTATGGCCCCTTAAAGATAAAATTCTAGGTGGTGAGAGATCAGAGTTTTGAATGCTCAGAAGTACAATACTCAGAGCACAGGGTGACAAGGAGTAAGGAGGGAGAGGACAGCAAGAGAGGGAGATGGATAGAGAGTGACAGTGAGAGAGAAAGAATGAGAGTAGGAGAGAGATGATGATAAAGGGTAAGGGAGACAGGATGGAGGGAGTGAGGTGGAGAGAAAGGGGAGAGAGGTAATGAGACAGGGTGAGAGAGATATATAGAGAGGGAGAGATCAACAGTGGGTGATGGAGAAGAAAAGAGAGAGAGGAACAAGGAAATAGGATGGGATGAAGAGGAAAAAAGAGGCATAGAGAGGAGGAACATTGGGGGGATGGATAGTTCCTTGTTTATAAGAAGATCTCAACTTTAAAGTGTCTTGATGAATGTCTCCTTTTCCTCTTGGTGCTTCAAAAGTGAGAAATAAACTCCATCTTGTGGAATTCCTGAATTAGCAGAAGCATTTAGTGGAGGGGTAAATATTTATGTTTCCCTAAAAGATTCAAACCAGCTATTCTAGTATTTGGAAACAGGAGCACTTCAATTAAAATGCTCGGACTTTCTATCACTTCATATTTGCATACCTAACTGACATTCTTTCAATGGTGTGACAGTCCCGTGAACAAATCTTTAATTTTCTTGCCACTTGGATCATGTTAGGTAGCCACAGGTTTGCTTAAAGTAATTAGAACGGAAGTCAAATAATCACAATGCAAGATTTAAGTGTGGGCAGTTCATCTTGGTTTGTAACAGAGTACAAACTCTTATTATCAGATCACCCCATCTCCCCAGGACTGTGGTAGTCTGTTGCTGGAGGGCTTCTCTCCAGGTTCTACCAAGCCCCGCAGTCCCACAATCCACATATAAAATAATCACTCAGATGCTTATATTACTTATAAACTGTATGGTCGTGGCAGGCTTCTTGCTAACTGTTATTATATCTTAAATTAACCCACTTCTATAAATCTATACCTTGCCATGTTGCTTGTGGCTTACTGGCGTCTTTACATGTTGCTTGTCCTGGCGGTGGCTGCAGTGTCTCTCCCTCCTTCTTCCTGTTTCCCCAATTCTCCTCTCTCCTTGTCCCACCTACACTTCCTGTCTGGTCACTGGCCATCAGTGTTTTATTTATATAGAGCGATAGCCACAGCAGTAGTCTCTTTGTTGTTTGATAGTATTGAGACCAACACAAAACCTACTTAAAAACTTGTCTCCATTTCCAAAGATAACTTCTTTATATAGAAGGGAAAACAACCCACTTAGTTACCATACTTGTAGGTACTTTCTTTTAGGAATGGATACATCAAAGATAGATTTCTTTCTTTTTAAAATTTAAGACATAGTTCTTTGATATAGCGTCTTGCTATGTTGACAATTCTGCCTCCATACTGTTCTTGAGCTCAAGTGATCCTCCACAATAGCCTCAGCCTCTAAGTATCTGGGGCTGCAGATCCCAGGACTCATCACTCATTCATCTGAATGAGACCTCTTATCTCACAATCACTGTGGATCACTGTTAAAGAAGGAATTTTCCATAGGTAATCATATTCCTACTTGAGACCCATATGATACTTTTCTAGAACATGATGAATTCATATTCATCATATGCATATCTTGAATCCAATTTGAAAATACTCATTCAGAGGATTCTACCACTAACTTTAATCAGTTAAAATGGCCACTGCCAGAGTTAAGACTCATTAATCTAACTTATATCATTTTCTAGAAAATTGTTAAGTATGTTATTTGAACAACACCATGGGCTTAGCTAGAGGTCCCCAAATATAGGCATCCTATGACATGGAAGAAACTGGTGATGGAGAAGGGGAAAGATGAGATGTGGATGCTGGAGGGTGAGGTTGGGTGGCTGCTGCATCTCTATCAACTGTCTTTGGTCACTCATTTAGGCAGCCTTCAACCTGATTGCATGGATTGACCCATTCTCCATGCAGTTTTGATGCCTGTCCTAGACCTCTTTCTGTAGACCAGGCTGGCCTCAGACTCACAGAGATCCACCTGGCTCTGCCTTCCGAGTGCTGGGATTAAAGGGGTGTGCCACCGCCACCCAGCTAGCATTTTCTACATTGTTTGTGATCCAAAATTCTTGGCTGCTCCAACATTAATCCTTTACAACCAGCTCTATTTTGATGCTTCTTGACCTACTCCATAGTGAGTTAAGAAATAACTCATCGCATTTTTAAATGAATTTTTTATTTTCATTGTATGGGTGTTTTAACTGTGTGTATGTAAGTGCACTATGTGAATTCCTGACACCAGACCCCTTGAACTGGGATCTATGAACAGTTACAAGGTTCCATATAGGTTCTGGGAACAAAAATCTGGGTTGTTTACAAGAGCAGTAAATGCTCTTAATTTGCTGAGCCATTTGTCCACTTCCCCTCTTGAGTCCTTAAATCTCTCTTGCCCTCAACTCAGAAAAAATTGCTACATAATTTCTCAGGTTTCTTTAGCTATAAGTATGATTTCACTCTAGACCTGTGTTTGGGTCTATGTCCCTCATGTAGCATCATGGGGGAAGAAGACATACAAACACCAGCATGTGTCATGCTTAAATAGAGTGAATCGTCACTAGCATTTCTCTTGGGTAGTTAGGGAAAATAATAAAAAGACAGAACAATGAATTTTCCTATTATTTCTTTCTTTTTTCCCTTTGATTTTATTTTACAATACCATTCAGTTCTACATATCAGCCACGGATTCCCTTGTTCTCCCCTCTCCTGCCCTCCTCCCCTTCCCCCCAGCCCACCCCCGTTCCCACCTCCTCCAGGGCAAAGCCTCCCCCGAGGACTGAGATCAACCTGTTAGACTCAGTCCAGGCAGGTCCAGTCCCCTCCTCCCAGACTGAGCCAAGTGTCCCTGCATAAGCCCCAGGTTTCAAACAGCTAACTCATACAATGAGCCCAGGACCTGGTACCACTGCCTAGATGCCTCCCAAACAGATCAAGCCAATCAACTGTCTCACCTATTCAGAGGGCCTGATCCAGCTGGGGGCCCCTCAGCCTTTGGCTCATAGTTCATGTGTTTCCTTTTATTTGGCTGTTTGTCTCTGTGTTTTATCCAACCTTGGTTTCAAAAATTCTCGCTCATATAAACCCTCCTCTTTCTCGCTAATTAGACTCCCAGAGCTCCACCTGGGACCTAGCCGTGGATCTCTGCATCCAGATCCCTCAGTCGTTGGATGGGGTTTCTATTTCTAACATGTGTCTACCTTTTATTTTTATTTTTATATTTTAAAAAGTACTTATTTATTTAGTGTGTTAGTGTTTGCCTGTATGTATGTTTATGTACCACCTGTGTGCAGTACCCAAAGAGACCAGAAGAGGGTGTCAGATCCCCTGGAATCTGACTGTTACAGACAGTTGTGAGGTGTATGATGTAAGTACTGGGGACTAAGCCTGAGTTCCTTGTCATTCTTCCTTCCATTTTTTTAAACCTGGATGTTCTATTTTATTCATTCACTTAGGCTGTTCTGACTTGCTCAGGCTGGCCTTCAGCTTACCATGTAGCTAAGGATCTTACACTCTTGATCCTTCTGCTTCTGCCTCTCAAGTGTTATGGTTACAGGTGTGCTTTTGATCTGAACTTAGCAAACCTCACTGACCCTCTTGTATGTTTCCCCCCAGGGCTTCTCACCTCCATAACAATGGTCAGTTGTCTTCATCTTGGATCTCCTTTTTTATTGTTTTGCTTTTCCTTTCTGTCTTCATCATCACAAGAATGAAGGATTTTGTCATGGTGCCCATATTCACTGTTTTCAGTTGCTGCCTTTAAGCCTTGCTTCCCCAGGTCATTGATTGAGTGGCACCATTTATTTAAGGGGTTCTTTGGGAATGCAGTTAAGGACAGTGAGGGCTTACTCTTCTCCATTTGGTTGATACATTTTGGTCCTAATAGGTTTCTTGTAAATATCTCAATTAGCAAAGAGATTTTTTTTCTCCTTTTCAGGTTTCTAAGCCATTCAACAAGATCAAACATGTCAACATGAATTATTAATGCCAAATGATCTACCCATAAGTTGTAATTTACTCAGGTACTTGGTGTCTCACCAGTTTTCTTCCTAGCTGCAAGCTTTGTTTCATATTGCTTTCTCCCTCTCTCCTCTCCCCCTTTTCTCTCTCTCCTCTCCTTGGTATATGTATGTATATATTCTTGTGTGTATATTCACATGTGCACATATGTATGTAATAAAATGTATAAATATGGAGGCCCAAACTGGATGATGATAATGTCTGCCTATATAACTTTTAAGTTTATTTTTAATTAATTTTTATTTGTAATAGTATTCATTTATGCATATATGCCTATGTCTGTGTATGGATTAGTGTATATGTATGTCCAGAGTCCAGAAGAGTATATCATATTCCCAGGAGTTAGAGTTACAGGTAGCTATAAGCTAGCTGATGTAGTACTGAATTCTGGTCCTCTTCATGAGCAATACATACTCTTAGTGTTGAGCCCTTGCTCCAGTCTCCTTCACATTTTCAGTTTTTGAGACAGGTTCTCTCACTGGGTCTTGAGTTCACCAGTTAGCTTTACTGGCTCCTCTCAAGGCCCTGGGGAAATCTTCCTGCTCCTACAGTCTCAATCCTAGCACAGCAAGCATGTGCTGCCATGCCTCACCTTAGACATGGGCACTGGAGTTTGAACTCAGCTCTTCAATGCTCACACAGCAAGCACTTTACCCACTGAGTCATCTTCTCTGCCCATGGCCTCTTTTTCATGGTTCATTGGAAATAAATCCTACAGATCTGAAAAGCCAAACTAAATGTCAACTCAGTGGCTAACTTTGGCTAGACATAGTGTGTAGGAAAACATTTGTTGCTCTCCTGGCTAGAGTGGACATGAGATTCTGAATTCCTTTACCAGGACAGTTCTGTAGTTGCACAATTGGAGTGATTAGAGCTGTCATTTAAAAACATGCAAGATTTCTTTTTGCTCACCTGTGTCTTTATATATTTAGCTCTTCATGTACATGGGCAGAGCCAGGCTGACAGACTTGTCAAGGCATGAACGGCACATAGAAGAAGGCTCTTTAGTGCTTGATGAAGCATGAATTGAAATGAAACAACATGAATAAATTCATTCCTGAGATGGGTAAATAAATGCATCCAGTGCTTAGGATATTCAATTTCCTCATTCCTCTTAGTAATTGTTGACAAGAAAGGTAATAAAATTAATGGCTTCTAGCCTCTTCAGTGGGAACAATCCCCAGGACACACTGTTAATAGGGAAATTTTAGAGAGAGGATGGTTTTCAGTACATAACCATGGAAGGGCTGCCCTGAAATATTTGATAGGCACTAGAACATGCATTAAGAATAACAAACTAAAAATAACTCAGCATTTGTGCCTTGCTTGGATCTACTTTCAGATTCTGTGGGCTCTTTCCCCTTGAGCATGTTCTGGGTTAAGGTTAGAATGATAATTCTAAAGAATTACATCACAAAGAGATGTACAGGAACTATATGAGAAAGCACCTAAAATCTTCAATATGCTTTAAAGCACTGAATGATTATCTCAGAATCAATTAAATCAATACCAGAATGAGTTCTCTTTCCAATAGGATTTTATCAACTCCATTAGGCAACCAATAAAGATAAAGACCTATTGTCTATGCTAGGAATAAAAGTAACTGACTTGGGACTCCTGTTGAAGAAATGAGATTTCCCTCATCCAGCAGAACTTTCTAGCTAAGAGAATTATTATTATTATTATTATTATTATTATTATTACTACTACTATTAGTAGTAGTATTACTATTATTATCATTATTAAATTAAAATGAGAGAGATTTGGAATTTGTCACTCTCATTTTTCAAACAGTGATATGAAGTCCTGTAGCAGTTGAGTTTTTGAGAGTTCTGATGCCAGAGATTTTGCAGAAATTTTAACTCAGGAGAACAGGAGGAAAAGGGAGGTAAGGGGAGGGAAGAGATGAAAATGGAAGGGAGAGGAGGAGGGAGAGAGAGTGAAAAGAAGGAAAGGATGAAGGAAGCGAGGGAGAACACACACACACATGAGGTGGGGGTTTGGCTTAGAGGATTTCTCAGTTTCTGCTATGTACTGAAGCACTCTGAGCCACCAGAGGAAGGGTGGATTACTATGAGTGTATTGAGCACTACCCTGTCTTAGAAAGATGTAAATCTGAATAGTGGATAAGTCTGCAATCAAAACATTAGTTAGCAAAGAAAGACCTGCTTTGGAGCCATGATGGATGTCAGACAACTCCCTTTTGTGGGCTTGTTACTTTGCCCTGGATCTGTCTCTATAGGAACTCTCCTGCACTTCCTCATTTGCTAGCATCTACAGTGTTGTTCAGTTGTTTTGCTAGAATGGCTTCTTTTGTCTCACCTCCTTTTGTTTTCCTGTGTGATGAACCGTTGTGAAGAACACAGTGTTAAATGAGGTCCCTGTGCAGGGTCTAAATGATCTGAGATTCAAACACTGCTCATCCACATGATCAGAGAGAGAGAGGAGGGGAATAGCCTAGGACTCAGACCTTAAATACCTCTTGGGAAGGAATAAGAATTGGTCCTATGTTATCTTCAGTGTCCTGAAATCTGTGGCATCCTTATTCTGCACTGGATACAAGGTGTGCAATCCTGCCTTTTAATGGTCTCTGGAATGGCAGAGATGCTTATATATTAGAATAATCTTCCATGAGTTACCCTGGAAGGCAAACAGGAATGAATAGGGAATAAGAATGTGACAGATTTTGTTTATGATCTTTGAAATCCTCATCTAGGAAACAGTTTTGAAGTCTGACTCATGTTATTTCAGTGTCATAGCTCAGGTGAGTCCTGTGTTGCTCTGAAAGCACAGAGCTGTTGTGTGTGATCATTCGGATTCAGATGTATACTGCATCAGGTGGTGGCTGCTAACACTACCTTCACAGAAAGTTACTGAATATGAAATTGAAAAGAAATATGTGCTTTTTCATACTTTCAGCATTAGACATGGATTTAAAAATGCCTCATCCACAGTAAAGAAAGAGTATCTCTATTTAAAAACAACACAGCTCAGATCCTGTGCTGTGGATATCGTTCTGTATAAATAAAACACTGATAGGCCAGTGGCTAGGCAAGAAGTATAGGCAGGACAATGAGAGAGGAGAATTCTGGGAAGTGGAAGGCTGAGTCAGAGAGACACTGCCAGCCTCCACCATGACAAGCAGATTGTAAAGATGCCAGTAAGCCACGAGCCACATGGCAAGGTATAGATGTATAGAAATGGGTTAATTTAAGATATAAGAACAGTTAGCAAGAAGCCTGCCACAGCCATACAGTTTGTAAATAATATAAGCATCTGTGTGTTTATTTTATAAGTGGGCTGCCGGACTGCTGGGGCTCAAGGGGTCCTGGAGAGAATCTCAAGGGGTCCTGCATTTATCTAAATAGATGGGCAGAGTGTTTCTACAGCCTTCAATATTTCTTTAAAACATGAGAACTGAGTACTATCTATCCTTCCTGGATTATTTATATTCCTAGTCCTATTGCAAGCTGGCTGCCATTTTGGATATTAAACAGATCAAAGACTGTTGGCCAAGCCAAGCTTAAACACATAACCTTTTCTTCAGTGAAGATTTACTCAGTGTCAAACATCTACCAGTTCCTGAACCTGCAGTCATCATCAACCAGGGCTTTCTTTTCTCACAGAGCATCTGCTGAAGAACAATAGCAGTCAACAGTGACATCTGAAGTGTGATGAGTGATAGTAAGATGGCCCATGACGATAAGAAAACATTACTGTAGGGTTTATTTGTCTTTTTTTTTTTTTTTTAGGATTTAGAAGAAAGTATGTCCCAAAGCTTTTTGTATAAAATGACCCCTGATTTGTATAGCAAAGAGAAAATAAAAGGTGCTGAGGGATTGGAGAGATGTTTCAGCAGTTATGAACACTGGCTGCTCTTCTGAGGAACTGAGTTTAATTCCTACATCCACAGGATACCTCACAACCACCTGTAACTCCAGTTCCAAAGGATCCAATAGCCTCTTATGGCCTCTGTGGGCACCAGGCATGCAATGGTGCTCAGATATACATGCAGACAAAACACCTATAAACAATTATTTTTTTTAATTAAGTAAAAGGAGCTTAATACAAGAATGTGGGATACAGACTATTTTCAAAGTAAAAGGAACAGAATGTGCTGAGAGCCACATACATGCTGGTGAATGTATGAAAACCCAGAGAGAATTAGCAAGGCTGGAGGGTGAGTCTTGAAGGTGACATGAGAGGAAGGCTGAGGTAACTACATTGTGATGACCTGCCCAACCTTGTTAAATAGTATGGCTTTTTATTCCTAATGCATCATGTGCTCCCAACAAATGTTAGGGTGCCAATTTAAGCTTGGGGCTTAGCTCACCATACTTAGAACTGATAGAGAGGAACAGGATCAGAGGCAGAGGACAGTGAGACATTAAGAGAGAATGATGGCTTTCTTAAGGGATAGTTCAAATGTAAAGGAGAAACCAAAGGGAGTGTCCAAATGCTTGGGAAATAGTAGTCCCAGAACCAATTTGGAACGAAGTTTTAAACTTGAAGTTTTAATTTGGGTTTTGCAAACATTGCATGATTCTCCTGTAGGGCAGAAACTTTATAAAAGGCTCTTCCTCAGTTAGATAAAGATTAATTGGGACAAAGCAAAGGAGAAAGAGAGTCTTGATACAGCAAATAATTCTAGAAAATTCATATGCTTGACATAGCAGACAGGAGATGGAAGAACATAGATCAAAATCTAGGCTGTAAAGTAATGTAGGCAGTTCTATTAAGTGGTGAAATCTTGGGGCAAAGCATATAACTATGTGTATTGAATTGGTCTTTTTGATAGCCTTGTCCATACAGCAGCTTTCAGCCAAAACGACTCAAGACAAGAAGACTTATCAGCATCCATGATTTATCCTAAACCTTGACAGCTCAGGGATAGCAGCATTTCCATTAATGAGCAGTGGTGTCATTATGGTGTGTGTACGGTTTACCCATGGCTCCTAGCATCTTCTCCAGGTTAGGCAATAGAAATTGGAATTTCTTCTGCTCTGGTAAAGGGATCTTAGATATTTGACTCTTGTCCAGCCTGCTCTTTTCTCTTAGCTGCCATGAAGAGCTTCTCTGACTACCCTTGTCTGAAAAGAAATCTAAGACAATTATTCCAGAGGGTCCCTGGTCTCCATGCAGGAAGAAGGAAGGATACACAGCACCAAACACATGCTGAAGCACATGGACCTTGCTGGGTTCCCCTGTCCCCAGCTATTAGCATCTGATATACAACATCTCCAACTCCACCATCCAGAACAAATAGAATTTGGCAAGCACGCAGAAGCGATACAGGTGGAGATCTCTTGAGGGTGGCATCCCTGGAAAGGGCATGGAAGAATATGCCAGGCCACTTCCCTCATTTTCATCCCATGTATCTTTTCTTTTCATCTGTGTTCTTTGTATAACCTTTGAAGTAAACCTGTAAATCTAAATGGCTTCCTGGATCCTGGAAGCCACTCAGATTAATTGAACATGAAGAGGGGTTTTGGAGACTTTTATTTATAGGAAAACAGGCAAAAACATTTGTGGCTCCAAACTATCATTTAAAGGTGTGTGTGTGTGTGTGTGTGTGTGTGTGTGTGTGTGTGTGTGTGTGTGCACTCATGTGCACATGTGTTGACAGATGGACAGTTGAGGGACTCATCTGGTGGAGTTGATGTTATCAAGTGGACAGTGTTAGAGTGAAATTAAACAGGTGATACTCTCCGGTGTTATGAGCTTTGCTTGCTGGTGGGGAGACATCCTTGGAACTTTGTGTATTATAAAATTATTTGGTATTGATTATGGAATGATGCTGGGTAGGAAAAAACAAGTCCTGTTTGTTTTTATTTTTTAACAGCAATACAATATTGCCCCTACATATCTTTCTCATAGTGGTGGAATATCAGGCTTTCTAGATAGGATGACATTGGGAGAGATAGGTGGAGAATCCCTAGCCTCAAAACATTTTGAGCACCAACTTGATGCCACAAATAGAAAATTTCAAAGCTTTGAACTTGGTTTTATGTATAAAATAATTAAAAATAACTGTATAAATAACCTTGGTGTTCTGTGTCGAAGGTGTGTTTAAGTGAAATGTGTGTTCAGTCCTTGAGTCCCAACCCCAAACTCTCTTATTATGCATAAGTAAATATTTTACAATATCAATGCACTTCTGGTCTTAACCATTTTAGGTTTTAGGTGCTCAATATTAATATTTATAGGGTCTTCGAGAATATTAGAAAAGTGATTAAAAACAAGGGAGAAATTATTCTAGGCTGAGAAAGATGGTATTTCCAAGAACTATGTTCTTAATGTTAAGGAATTCTATTTACACATGTAAATGTTTAAAAATCACTCTAAGGGTCTGAGAGACGA
The DNA here is from genome assembly GCF_004664715.2 of Peromyscus leucopus. NCBI lineage: Eukaryota > Metazoa > Chordata > Mammalia > Rodentia > Cricetidae > Peromyscus > Peromyscus leucopus. The sequence goes on from NC_051065.1 coordinate 158,992,191, forward strand.
CTTAGCCAGTGGAAGGGCTTAAATCCAAACCTGGTGACTTGAGTTCCATACCCAAGACCCACAGGCTGGAAGGAGAGAGCTGATTCTCATAAATTGTCCTCTGATTTCCACATACAAACTGTGGCACATACATATACACATGCACACATGTGCATGTACACACGTGTATACACACACACACACACATATACACACAAAATAAATGCAATGAAATTGTTAAAGCTTAAGATGTCATAAGCAAAACAGACATTCACAATCAGTTCAAAAGTGGTACATAAAATAAGGGGAAATCATAAGTTGCTAATACATTGGGAAAATTCTCTTTGGCATAATCTATGGTCCCAGCAACAGTCTGGAATGAGGTAAGGAGCCAATTCTGCAAATGCGCTGAAGTGAGAGTGTGATGTGACTCCTTACCTGTTGTGCCCCCTCAGGCAAGTTTGCTAACATCTCTGAGTTTCAATTCCCTAGCTATGAAAGCAAGACAACAAAGTACTGAACTCCTAATGTCGTGTGAAGAGCATGGCGCCTGCGTTCCACACACCAGCAGCTGCTGTCACTGGCTTTGTCACTGTTAGTCTGAAACAGTCATGCATACGTCAATTGGTTCAGATTCACTGGAGAGGTTAGAAACAAAAACAAACAAATGCAGATGTGTGGCTCTTTAACTCAGAATTCAGGGCATAATGTTTCATAGCTACAAAAACCAAAAATTACAACTGTGAAAAGACACAGCTTGGGATCTGGTATACAGTATGAAGCAACTTGACTCAGAGGGCCCAGTTACTCATCCTAGACGGCATGGAAAGTGGGAACAGGATGAAGGAGAATTAGGAATGAGGCCTTTTCTTGTCTGCTCAGCCATCTAATTCTACCTGAGCCTTTAGAAGACATTTTCAGTGAAACAAAATTATTAGGTATGGAAATAAAGGATTATGTTAAAGGAGCCACAGTAAGAAAAGAAATCAATTTATACCTACCAGAAAAATTATGAAGCCAGACAGAATTTAATCCCAGGAGGCAGAAATGTGGATATATCTAAAATGTGGTATAATTGCATCAGAAAAGGCTCCTGAGGTACATAATAAGCCTAGGCTGACTGGATAAATGTTAGTCATAATGCTAGTGATGTATGGTAAGAACATATTACTCTCCCATAAATACTCAATAGAAAGGTGCTTTTCAACTAGAAATTCATGCCTAGAAATCAGCAGACTAAGCATGCTTATTATACATTGAATTTCAAATGCCACTTAAATAACATGCAGTTGGTTTACTTTTTATATGTGAAATGCATACCCATCTCTGTCATTTACCTATACATCTTACTAGTGCAACAAAGGTTGAAGTAGAATATTTTTAAAGACTTTTTTATTTTTCTATGTATATGTGTGTGCCTTAGTGGTGCATATGTACTATGTCTGTGCAGTGCTCCCAGAGGCCAGAAGAGGGGATCAGATCTCCTGGGATTGGAGTTACAGGCAGTTGTGAGCCACCTGATATATGTGCTGAACACCCAGCCTGGGTCCTATGCAAGAGAAGCAAGGGCATTTATTAACTAAGCTATCTTTCTAGCTCCTTTAAGGAGAGTTTTCAGAGGGCTTTTAATGTTTATTTTAGTAGGAATCCTTTTTAGAAGACAGCTTATTTCATAGTTCCTACTAAGACTCATTTGAATGAAATGGAAAGCAGATGCTACATGCTTCCAGTCTGTGTCTATGAAGCTATGTGAATAATTTCCTAAGAGTTACCTGTTGTGTTTGTGGTTTCTTGCATATGGTAGAAACTTACTGAATGGTATTTGAATAAAAGGGTCAGTGAGTAACAATCCAGTGGGAAGACTGAGGTCATTAGAAGGAAAGAGATGCTAGAACTAGGGCTGGTGAATGTGGCTTTGAGGACACAGGTTGAAGGGATGTACGAACATCTCCTCCAAGCTCATCCTCCTGCATGCATCAACTCCTCTTGTCTGTGCCTCTGAGCTTAAGGATCTCATGGGTGTACACTTAAGTTGGACCTCATGAGTTCAACTCCCATCAAAACTGTATCCAACTAGGTGAATAAGATACTCTAAATTGCAGTTGAAATATTTCTTAGAAGAAGAGGGAACACACTGGGTATGGAAGTAGTCAGAGGTCAAGTATGTCAATGAGAATAAATCTAAAGAATTTGAAACTTTAAAACGCTCGGTAAAGAAATGCAGAGGTGTTGGTTTTTGTTATAGTCATTTTCAAAACACTTTTAGATACTATCTGACTAACAAGGTTACTGAGAAGTGGCTGAGAGCTAGCATGGATTGCTAGAAGTGCTTGTCCTTATCTATCTTCAGTGGCCTGATGGCCAGTTTCTAGAACATCACAAGGAGGGGAGGATCTGTAGCAGAGAGTGAAGTGCCAGAAAAGCCACTACTTGACAAATATTTTGGAAGTAAACACCTTCTGATTGGATTTCAGGCCTATTCCACAAGACAGAGTTTATACTTGGTATTACTGGATCAAGAACCCATGGCTGGGTAAGTAACAGGCCCAAGGGGAGAACCTACTACTATTATTCTGCTAAAAGGATGCAGTAGTAAAATGCCTCCTAAATTTTCACCTTTCTATATATATTGATTAGTGTAGCTCTCATCCCTTAGCAGACAAGCTTCCTTTTGTAGTAGATGTTGATTAATATAGAAGCTTGCCACCGGTTCTAGCGTAAAGAATAAAGATGCTGCAGAGTACCAACCAGAAATGGGATATCTGCAGCATATCCCCTCCTACAAAGGCTCAGGAAATCATCATGGAAGAGGGGGCAGAAAAATTGTAAGAGTCAGAGGTAGTAAGGACTATGGTGAAACTGTTTTTCCCTACATGATAGGTCTGTTGGCATACATGAATTTTCACAAGATCAAGCCAGGCAAAATGCCAGCATGAATACTGGGGAGGCTTAAAAAGTTCCACCCCTAGCTGAGGCACTATTGACAATCTGCTGTAGGATGGTCTGTATGTCAAATTACTCTGATTGGTCAATAAATAAAACACTGTTTGTCCAGTGGCTAGGCAGGAAGTATAGACAAGACTAACAGAGAGGAGAAAAGAAAGAACAGGAAGGCGGAAGGAGTCACTGCCAGCCGCCGCCATGACAAGCAGCATGTGAAGATGCAGGTAAGCCACGAGCCACGTGGCAAGGTATAGATTTATAGAAATGGATTAATCTAAGCTGTAAGAACAGTTAGCAAGAAGCCTGACACTGCCATACAGTTTGTAAGCAATATAAGTCTCTGTGTTTACTTGGTTGGGTCTGGGCAGATGTGGGACTGGCAGGTGACAAAGATTTGTCCTGACTGTGGGCAAGGCAGGAAAACTCTAGCTACAACAATCTATGGCTTCTGGGGGAGGGAGAGTATCAGCTTGCTTCCTGGATTTGACTCCTAATAGACTATCCATGATCCAGTAGATGGCCTCATACCTATGTCCACTTAGGCAGCACTAAGTGGACATGCCAGGTTTAAAGAGTTCATAGAATTGGGAGGGAAAAGTGGTAGAGGGGAATATACACACAGTTGGAGGAAAAGGATTGGAAGATTTGGTTAAAACATATTATGTATGTGTGAAATTCTCAGACAATAAATTTTTATAAAACAAATTAAAAATTATAAAACTGGCCACTTGAAAAAGGCAGAATAGAGGAAAACATCAAAGGCTGGGTGGTACTGAAGCCAGTTGGATCTGTTTGGTGATAAAAGAAACTGTATACATTATTAGGAAGTATCTATACTTCAACTTTTAGAAACACTGGACTTTGCAATCATAGAACCTTGTGGTGAGTTCCAGCTATTAAAGGGGCTGTATACACTTTTAGAGACAAACTCTCTATGTCTAGCCCCAAATTATTTATTTATGAAATAAGGTCTATTACTGAACCTAAGAATGGCATATCTCACAGATATCCATTAGCTCAGTGTCTGACAAAATTAGCTAAAAACAGCTACAAAATGTAGTAGCTGTTTTTATTAATTCACAGAGTAGTACATTTCTTTTTCTATCTTTTAAATGTGTATTTGTGTGTATATATGTGTGCATGTGTGTAGGCTATGTTTCTTTGTGTGTGTGCAAGTATATAAATATTTATATCCCTCTCTCTCTCATGTGTGTGTATGTGTGTATGCAAGTGTGTGAATATGTATACCTCGTGTGTGTGTGTGTGTGTGTGTGTGTGTGTGTGTGTGTGTGTGTGCATGCACACATGAATACCTGCAGAGGCATCTTGCCAGATCAAGGTTCTGATCATGGAAATGAGAAGCAGAGTTTGACTTCATCTCCATTAAACACTAATAAAAGGGATGTATACATCTGACCAGAGTTGGATTTGGTAGCTCCTTGGGTCATTTTTCAGGATGCTAATGAAAAATAGAACAGAAAAATCGAAAGTCAACTTTCTTTGTAATAAAAAAAATATCACTTTGAAAATTCTGAGTTAGGATCCATAAGTGGAAATGCTTCTACAATTCTCCTATACATTACTCTTGATTATCATTCTGGAAACAAGAGGGAGCATGTAAAAGATGTCAAGATTTTATCAACTGATTTTTTTCATAATTAATTACCATGAGATGGCAAAAGTGACTTGTGGGGGAGGCAACTAATAATTTTGGATTTTTTCAAACATTTTTCACAGAGTCATTTAGCAGATACATACAATATGTTTTAATTATTACCTGTGATTATAGATGATATAAAGGTCCCTTCTGAATCCCATGAGGTATTGTAATTTGCTGGGCTCAACTTCACAAGCAAGTGAAGGCTTAATTGCAGTCCTGTTCCACCCCACATGAGTATATATTGATATGCTAGAATTCTTGTTCCTTTTATTCCCAAAGGGCTGGAATATCAGACATGAAGTTAAGAGCATCTTCAATTTTTCATTTTCCTCTTATTTCCTTGTGATACATTTAAGCATTCTGAAAATTATGGGGAATAATAAACTCCCACATCTCCTTCATCCGCATTTAGCACTTTATCCTATTTGCTTTATGTCCCATCCATTTTATTTCTTAAAATAAATAAAATGTTACAGAATAGAATTGTGGCCCACTATAGTGGACACTTATGGAGAAATAGAAATCGGAAGCAAAATGCAGTAAAAAACAATAAAGTGTACCTTTTGCAACTAGGCTGTTGAATTTCAATAAGAAGATTAATGTGCCAAAATGCCTGCTGTATGTAGCTGTAACAAATTGTTCCATATATGTCCACAGCTTTGCTGGTAAACAAGCACTTAGAAAAAAATCTTACAAAAAGTCCCTGTTTCCATGGTATAAAGCCATAGTCAATGTGGCTGGCTTCCAAGTACCAGCCCCAATTCTTGAATATTTGCTCATCTGCTTTTGAGACAAGACAGAGCACAGAGCTAGCTCTAGCATACGGCTTCCAAGCATCCATTCATTCACTCATCAGACTCAAGTGGCACCCATATGTGAGTCATACTGTCTATTGGCAGGAGAGCAAACTTTTTTTTCCTTTTTAGAAAGCAGGCTTCAATGCAGAGTCTAGTCAGAGAGATTTGGGTAAAACAGCAAAATTACCTTTTGAGAAACAAAAGATTGCATGTAGGAGAGTGGTCCCATGTGGTTGTGATGCAGCTGAGAAGTTCTTATCTCTTAGTATCAAAGAGGCTATCATGATGTTGAGGTAGAACACACTGTTCATGTGTGTGTGGTGATGCCCGTGTAGATAAACCCAGTAGACTACCTATTGAATGAGAGTGTAGCTCTTCCATTATGTCCAGTTCATTAGACTTAATGACAACCACCAGCCATGCCTATGTGGTTAGTTCTTGAGTGGCCTCTGGAGGGCCACATGTTCCGGTTTGTTCCTTTGTGTGGCACTGTTAGAAGGTGCTGGAGATTTTAGTAGCGGGAAATCGTCTTAGTTTCTTCTCCTGCAACTGTGATAAAGCAACCTGACCAAAGCAACCTAAGGGAGAAAGAGTTTACTTTGGGTCACAATTCAAGTTACAGTCTAACATTGTAGGGAAGGAAAGGCACCAGGAGCTTGGGGAAGTTGGCCATATTGTACCATAATCAGGAGCAGAGAGCAGTGATGAATGCTGGTGTTCAATTGCTTTCTCCATTAATTCGGAGTCCCTTGTCTAGGGAACAGTCCCACTTCCAACTGAGATGAATCTTTCTACATCAACTAACATACTCAAGACAGGCCCCCTACAGTTATGCCCAAGGCTCATCTCCAAGGTGACTGCAGATTCTGCCAAGTTGTCAATCAACACTAACCATCACAGCAGGGCTACCCCCAAACTGGGTAGTGAGATCATGATGCCATCCTTCTTTTTGGAAGGGTGTGGCTTTGATGTGAGTAGTTCTGCTACATCAAACAACACATTCCTCACTATGTTGTGCTGCCAATGATGGGCCTCAACACTGTCTTAGAGCATAGAGGCCAAGCTTGTATGAGCCCAAACTTCCAAAGCCATGAGCCTAAATGAAGGTTTTTTTTTTTTTTGTACATTGACTATCTTACATGTAGAGTGGTATTTTGATTGTATTCTGATGTTCCTAAGACTGACAATAAAGATTGTTTTAAATAAGAGGGTGGAGCTTGCTACTAGCTTTAAAAAATTAACCCATAGAGGTTTTGGAGGACCGAGGACAGACAGATACAAGAAGTAATAGAGCGAGGCTGAGAGAGGGTTTCAGCCATTTTGGATGGAAGAACAAAAGAGATAGGAGGTCACTGGTCACTTCTCTGCCTTTTCTCTGATCATCCAGGTTCTTACCCTGATATCTGACTCTCAGCTTTTTATTGATAAAAGTAATTAGATAAATGCATCACTTAGGTACTACTGATACTGATGGAAATCTTGCACAACTGTTGGACTAGTTTATATACTCACCTTACTATGCACTTTATCATTATATTATGGTGTATTCTGTACTAAAGGGAGAGTTTCCTACAAAGCAGGAGCCATGTTACTATAGAAGCATCAGCTTCCATGTCTCCTGTTTACTCTGAGTACATTAAAGGCACCAGGCAGTCTTGAGATGGTTAAGTATAGATAGAGTATGATGTTTTCAGAAAGATGAAGTCATTTAATATGACACAGCATTTCTCCAAATGCTGCCTTGTCAATGGTAGCACAAGGCTGTACTACATTCTACATGTAGATGAAAACACTGAGGTCCTGAGAGGTTAAGCACTGCAGAGGAGGCTGTTGATAATCCACACATATTCCCTTGGTGTTGACCATATGTGGTATATCATACTTAACTTGTAGCTGTATATCTAGGTCTCTGGGTCCCTGAGTTCCTGTAAGCCACCGGGCTCTTCTGAGCTTGTTATGCCTGTGAATGACTTATTGTGGGGTATAGCATCAGGATTTGACACCCATCTAAGGCTGCTGGGAGTTCATGACTAAACCTCTACTCCCTTTTCTTCTCACAAAGGGTAATCCTGCAGTACATACACTCAATAGATTTTTCTACCAGGACACAGTTTTTTGGGTTGTACTAGTTTGAAAATGGTTCTTTTACCAGATTTCCTCTTCTATTCTCACCTTTCTTCCTGGATTGCCATTTCCTATAGTTACCTCCCAGATATTATCCATGCTCTGGATTCCTGAGTCTGCTGCTAGAGAAGCTTCTGGGTTGGTCATGTCAGCCACCATCCACCGTGTTTTCTTGCATCTGCATCTTTAATCATTTTGGCTCGGCGGCTCCACTGTCATCATACAGTGTAAGTCACAAATTCAAGTCATGCTCTCTTTTTGCACATGGAGTTCCCCATTTATCTCCCTGAAGAATAACCAGGTTAAACAAAGGAGCTAAAAACCATGGCACTCTGGCATAATGCCAAGTTTATGCCTAGTCCAAACATTTCATCCAAGTCTGACCACATCTGTTTGCTAGACTGAGCCAGCCTAGAGAAACCAACAAAAATGGCAGGAATCATTATTCACTGCTCCCCTGCACATCTAGATCCCTGAGTTGCTTTTGGCCAGCCTTGTCACTTTCCAGCCAAGTCACTGATCCCACCCTGGTGCCTTCTTCCTGGCCTAGCATTCTAACCAATCCAAAGCCATCTTCATAGTGAGAGGCCCCCAAAGCCTTGTAATCTCTACCTCAGTGTCACAATTGTAAGGCCACTTTGTTGAACTATGCTGTTGACACTGCATATTTATCCCCGTATTTATGGCATTTATTTCTGTCTTAACTTTACATTATTTCTGTGCTTGCTTTAGGCTGTGCCCTCTAACTGACAATGACAGCTAGGGACAGTCTCTGTGCTCTAGGAATCTTTACTATCTGAAATGGAGTCCAGTTATATTATAGATTTTTCATCGAATACTTTCCCAATGAATGCACAAAGAGAAAAACAAAAGAATACCTCTGTTTAATCTTAAGTTCAAGGTCAGCCCCAGTTCCTCACTCTGTCCATGTTCTTGCTCTTTATGCCTCTTTGCAAACCCTTACAGAGCCACTCCTGGGTGGCTTTTACACAACAAAGAGTATTATGTTAGTGGGATGTTTATTCATAAACTAGAGTCAAAATGCCCATATTTAATGCCCATGTTCAAATCTGTGCTGTACTACTCATGAACAATATGACCTAGAACAATTTGCTGAAGCTCATTCATGTTTAGTTTCCTTACATGCAAGATAAGGCAAAGAATATCAAGTTTGGGTAGAAGTTTGGAAGAGTAAAATTTTCAGGAAGATAAGAACTCGAAAAGCAGTGAGCAAAGCATGTAGTTACAAGAATATGTAGTTTTCACGTAGTAGTAAGAACTTAGTTCACACTTCAGTATCATTACCTCTTAAAGGGTAAAGTAAACTGTGTGTTGCTTCTGATGACACTTAAGATGACTTAGAGTGAATCCAGATTCTGCAACCCCTAAGTGGACTTTTCTTACTGGCCATCTGACTTTGTCTACTCTCTCTGTTATCTAAGCCAAGACATCCTAATTTTTTCTTCCTCCAATATGGCGGTAATTCCTGCTCCTGACTTTCTTTTGGTCTCCCTCCTCTGCCTTTGGGAATGTTGTTACTCTCTGTTGTGGTTTGAATGTGAAATGTCCCCAGAGACTTGTGTATTTATACATTTGGTTCTCCTGCTGTTAGATCCATTTTCAAAGGTTGTGAAAACTTTAGGAAGTAGGGTCTTCCTAAAAGTGGAAGAAGGAACTCATTAGGGGAGGACCTAGAGGACCTTCTACAGCTCTGTCTACTTCCTGTCTATTCTGTGCTTCCTGACTGCCAATGAAATGTGAGCAGCTGCCTCATGTTCCTGTTCCTGCTGAGATGGACAGTATCCTTTTAAAACTGTAAACCAAATCCTCTTTCCTCACTTCAGCTGCTTCTTGTTGGGTAATTTGGTCACAGCAAAGAGAATAGTGACTAACATACTTGCCTATCACTAACCAGTCTCTTCTTTTGTCTGCATACCTCTCTTGTTTGTTATTCTTTAATCACACTGGCTTTCTTTTGCCAAGTCTGTCCCCATATCAGAGTCTTTGTACTAGCTTCTTCTTTCTAGTGTGGTCATTTCCCATTCCATGCCTCAGTAGGCTTTTTATCCTGTCCTCCCTGCCATCCTATGGAACATGACATCTTAAGGTATGTGTATTAATCTGTGTTGTTACTTTTTGTCCACTTAGAACTTTTGTCACTATTTGACATCATCCTTTAAAAGACACCTCTGCCATCCCTACTCCTCCTTTATATGAGAGGGCACATTTGTAGGAGCAGAGAGCTCTGTCTTCCTTGTTTCTCATTACTACATATCAAGTGTCTGGTACATAGTAGATTCTGAATAAATGAATGACAAATGTCCTTGAGTGTTCTTTCTTGGGACATAGTAGTCCCTGCTGGAATGTCTGTTTTCTGAGCAGAGTTGGAGCCCCTTCCTGGAGCCATGGGTCCAGAAGTTCCTGATAGAGCTGTAGGCACCATGGTCTTGGCTCAGCAATCCTCACTGAGCCTTGTTCTGCCACTTTCTCCCATTTCCTCAATAGTACTCTGCAGCCTTGTTCTAACCTTTCTCACTCTTTCTCACCCTCTGAACAGTTCCAGGCAACATCCCAGTATGGCTTGAGGTGACAGCAGAGCCAGATTTAGACCCACCTTTTTCCACTGAGGAGCCACATGACCTGGCCTTGCTTGAGGCTTAACCTCCCAACCCATAACTAGAAACTGTAGGGAGAAATGAGAAATGCCTGGGTCTTGCAGGGTCCCTAGGAGGATTCATTGAACTAAAGTCACAAAGAAAAAAATTCTTTTAAGTGCATGGCAGAAAATGAATGGCAGCATTTGGCCTTTGGTTAGTCTTCTGAACTTGAAAACTGATCCCTTCACCACTGCAAACCCCCCCCCCCATGTATTGTTTCTTCCTCACAAATAGTAAGTACAACTTCTTGATGCTCCAACCTCTTCTTAGCTCCATGTTTGGGACTAACCAGTGAATACATATTCATGCTTCATTTTGACTGCCAGCTCTGGAGTCTACAGAAGCTGTAAAAGTGACCTGAACAAAGGAACAGTTTGATCACAGGGCTCCAACCTGTAGCTCTGTGTGTCGCCTCATCAAAGAGCCAACCTTTAGATTCCCTTTCATGGCCTGCCCCATTGACAAGACAGATGCCAACCCACCAGCCTCACAGATAGCTGAGAGCTCACCATGCCAGCCCTCTCTAGACTAGAAACCCATAGAAGAAAAAGTAAACTGTCCATATCTAGTGACACCATAATGGATGAGATGGCAATCATGGAGCTGTTTATACATCAACAAACAAGCCTGCTGAGAAATGGCACCTGAGCATGTACTGCTGATATCTTCCTAGATATGAGGATATATTGGCCTTGAACTCCATGTCTTGATTGTTCCTATGTTCCTAGGCTAGTGAACACTCAGTCCCAGCCTGTCTCATCTCCTCTGTCTTTGTATAAGTAAAGTAATATGTCTATAAGTAACATATTATGTTAACTATTGCAGGCCATTATCCTTCTGGAACAAACTTCAGCCCCCACACTAGTCAGAGAAGTTTCAACCACTTTTTTTTTTTAAGCAGAACCTTGAGTAAAAGTCAGAGAGCCTTTTATCAGATGGAAGCAAGCATATAAAACAAAGCAATGAAATACTTAAGTTTGGGTATTAGGATTTGTGGGAGACACAAGTGGTTATTGTCTAGCACATGTCTCTCTATTCATTAAGTCTGGATGAAACCCAGCCATGTTAAGTAAGCTATTGTTTAGGAACCAATGATGGCTCATCTTCCTTGCAGGCTAAAATCTTTGGAGGTACTTGAAAACATTACTGGGGCCATTTACCTGTCACTGGCTTTTCTTTAATCCCTTGGTTTATGAAATGATGTCTTTCCAAATACTCTATGAAAAGAAATTAGCAGAAAAGGCATTGTATAAAAGGGAAATAAATCACATGCATTTCTGGAACACAACTTCATGGATAATATCACTGCTCTTTGCTAATTACTTTATGATGGGTAGAAGGCTTCCTGATGAAATGCCTAGGACCACCCTAAGTCATCACTGAATGTGAGAGCATTCCTCTCTCTCTCTAATGACTTGAAAAAAATCATCCTCCAGAGTGATGGAAAACCCTATTTGTGCTCAACGCTTGATGCAAATACTTTACTGAACCAGGAAGTATATACATTTCATGTTTCAAAAGTAGAATCTCATAAACATTTGACTCTGGATGCTCAAGCCTGTCTTTGTGGATGTCCTTTCTTTAATCCTTGACCTTCACAGCTAAATTGCTTGTTTTCATATGAATTTCCTACAGCCTTTAGATTTACTTATGTGAGATCATTGCTGTATCCGTTATGTACTGCTATTTAGCCAATGGTCCCTTCTGGAGTAGTGACTTCATTTGTGATCTTAGAGTTTCTATACGATAGGAATCTGAGTGTGACTGTAGAGGTCCTTGGGCTCCTGAACAATACTTAATTAAGATGTGAGTTATGACTAATGTCTTAAGACTCAAGGAGGTTTGCATCTACTTCGAGTTTGTTTGGAGATGTTTTTCAGGATTTTATCCCTTGTGGACTTTGGAATGAGGGTCTAAGTCCCTTGGTGGGTGATATCTGGGGACCTCCTTTAGTTTTCTGCTATGTGGGCTTCTCTGCAGAATAGTTTGAAACATGGCAGCCTGCATCAGAGAGCACCTTGGAGATGTCCAGACAGAAGATAGAAGCAAGTCAGAGGGTTGCCTTTTTTTCCTTCTGGTCAGATGCCCCAATATCGGTTCCCCATAGTCCATTAGTCAAGTTCAAGTCATTACATCCATCCATACAAAAGGGGGAAGCATTATCTAATGACGTGATTGTAGAATACAGGAGCTCTTAAGTACCCTTTTTAAAGATCACCTGCCACCAATGCCTGGGAAAAAAATTTAAAAAATAAAAGCTTAAATGTGATTCTTCTATAACATGCTACTTGGTGATCCACACAAGGATAGAAGATTAATTGAGATGTTTGTTTACACGCACTTAAATTTCTGGTGTCAGGGGTGCAAATTCTTACTTTTTAATGACTACCTGGAAGATCTTGGGTGTACTGAACTTCCCTGTCTATAAAATGGAACGGTATTTCCCGTCTTGGAGGGGAGGATGGGTATTGCTATTTCTCAACATGGTGCTTTTTGTGTAGGAAGCAATTAGTGGTACTAATAACTGTATTGTTCTGTGTGAAAAACAATGTAGAATGTAGGTAAACACTGACAAGAAAAATGTGAGGCAATGAATAAGTCAATAAAAGCAACCAGGAGATACAAGGAAAGCAATAGAATCAGAGAACACAACAAGGATTGACTCTGAGCGATAGTTACGGATCCACATCACCAAACATTGGATTAGCTGAGAATGACAGCCTGCCTGTGTATATTTGTATATGTCTTTTATGGATGTTGCATAAAGTTTATTATTTGTTTGTTTTGAGATGGGACCTCACCACTTTGCTGCCTCACTGCATTGACCAGGCTAGTCTTCTGTTTGCTTCTGCCTCCTGGATTAAAGGCAATGCTACCACTCCTAGCTTCATCTTTGGTTTTCATAATACAAAGTAAACAAATAATAGAGAAATATGGAAGCTGATTGTAAATGTTGCAATGATTATTTTCCACATGGGGGAATTGATATGAGAGGTAGAAAGAGTTGGATTAAAAAAAATATTTTTCTTAAGTTTTTGGGACACTTTCTATTTCAAACTTTTTCTGAATACACAACTATAAAATTAAAAAACAAATTTTAAAATATTAGAATTAAGGCTCAGGAGATGGCTCAGTCGTTAAGAGTGCTTGCTACTCTAGCAGAACATCCAAATTTGGTTCCTAGCACTCATGTCAAGCAGTTTACAACCACCTGTAAATCTAGCTTCAGGGGATCTGGCACCCTCTTTGGACCTCCAAGGGTAGCTGCCCTCATATGTATAAACCCACACAGACATACACATGTACACATGATTAAAAATAAACCTTAAAATATTAAAATTTATGTTTAGCAGCATTAAAACATTTCTGAATGAAGATACAATGGACTTCAATGATTTTATTTTATTTTGCAGAATACTTTCCTAGATTTACCCATGAGTTTTTGCATTTTTACATATGAATGTTTGGGGTTTGTATCTTCTTATTACTGAATCTAGCTTTTATGTTTTGTGTTTGTAGTTATCAGAAAGATCTCAGTTAACTTATTTCTCTACTGTGGGACATTTACAAGGGTCCCTGTTTATGATGATGATGATAGGTAGCATTAGTATTTCATATGGCTACTTATTTTGTTTCTCTTATATGATTTATCCTACTAATAGAGTTACTTCCTGGAGGACCCCCCTTTTATTTTTTACTATGCATTATATTCTAAATATCTATTAGGATAAAATATATTCAACAGTTTTGGAGCTAGAGATATGGTTCAGCTGGTAGGGTGCTTGCCTAGGATTCAGGAAGCATGGAATTCACTGTCTAGTTACTCTAGTGCCTCATAAACCAGGTATAGTAGCTCTTACCTGTGATCTCAGAATTTGAGATATAGAAGCAGGAGAACTAGTGTGATGATATATTGTGTACCCTAATAAACTTGCCTGAAGATCAGAGGACTTGCCTGAAGATCAGAGAACAGAGCCAGCCACTAGATTAGATATAGAGTTCAGGCAGTGGTGGCACACACCCTTAATCCTATCACTTGGGAGGCAGAGATCTGTGTCTGGATCTCTGTGAGTTCAAGGCCACACTGGAAACAGAGCCTGGCAGTGGTGGGACACACCTTTAATCCCCGTACTGGGAAGCACACATACCTTTAATCTCAGGAAGTGATGCCCGGACAGAGAAAGGTATATAAGGCATGAGGAAACAGGAACTCACTCTCTTCAGATTGAGGATTTCATAGAGGTAAAAACTAGTGGCTGGCTGTTCCATATCTCGGGTCTTTCAGCTTTCACCCTGAAATCTATCTCTGAGTTTTTTTTTTTTTTAATTAAAAGACCATCTAAGATTTGAACAACAAATCAGGAGTTCAAGATCATCTTGGGCTACATGAAACTGTCTTTAAAAATTATTGGGACAGGAGAGATTGCTCAGTGGTTAAAATCACTTGCTGACCTTGCTAAGGACAGGAGTTCTGTCCCCAGCTCCCATATGGTGACTCACAATTATCTGTAGCTCTAGTTTTATGAGGTCCAATGTCCTCCTTTGGCTTCCACAGACTCTTGTGTGCAATTGGTCATGCATACATATAGCACACACCCATACACATAAATAAAAGCAATCCTTAAAAAAGCATTTTAAAATGACTTGTGCATCACGGAAGACTTCTTTCTAGGGACTTAGTTCAACAGAGATAAAACATATGAACTAGATCACCACCCCATTTATGTGGCAAAGGACATTCATTCACAACTTGTAGCAGTATAATTTGCTAATCTGTTGGTATAGACTGTTGCCGTATCATTCTGGAGTTTGCATTTTTAGTTTTCTCTAAAGGGTATCTTACAAATTTTTTCTCAAGTAAGTGGCTCTAGAGTTAACTTATTTATTTTAGAAGCCTTTGCAAATATTCATCAAGAGCTATTTAGTATAATAGGCTTTGTGTGTGTGTGTGTGTGTGTGTGTGTGTGTGTGTGTGTGTGTGTACTACCTATGTTCCTTATTCTGTATAGGGTATAACTTCATGCATTCACAGACAAAAAATATCATTCCCATCATTAGTCTGCAGGCATGAAGCCTGGATTTGTACAATGCATAGCCCATGTTGCTGTATGTAATGGATATGTTACAGACAAGCCACCTTGGAGTAAAAGTGACAGATATCACACCTGTAGTCTTGGTCCAAGGAAAGGAAAGTCCACAACACTCTCCATATAGAGTATAATGGAAAAGTTAACCTCATTTTTGCTTACTCAAGGGTGTTGCTGGAGAGCTTCTCTCCAGGTTCCCCAAGTCCCGCAGTCCCACAATCCACTTATAAAATAATCACTCAGACACTTATAATACTTATAAACTGTATGGCCATGACAGGCTTCTTACTAACTGTTCTTTTATCTTAAATTAACCCATTTTTATAAATCTATACCTTGCCACGTGGCTGGTGGCTTACCGGCGTCTTTACATGCTGCTTGTCCTGGCAGTGGCTGCAGTGTCTCCCCCCTCAGCCTTCCACTTCCCAGAATTCTCCTCTCTCCTTGCCCCACCTACTTCCTGCCTGGCAACCTACTTCCTGCCTGGTCACTGGCCATCAGTGTTTTATTTATATAGAGCAATATCCACAGCACAAGGGAATCAGAGCTAAGCCTTTTTGCTTTTTTCCAAGGTCTTCATAGGAGAAAATGGAGTAATCTTTTAACAAAAAAGGGAAGTTCAGCTATGGTGATATTTTATTTGTGCTGAAATGTGATTTTATTTGTATGTTAATAAATTAAATTACTTGGGGGTCAGAGCTAATAGCAAGCCATAGCAGAAATCTGGCAGTGGTAGCACATGCCCTTAATCCCAATCACATGACAGGCAGATCTCTGTGTGTTCAAGGAACAGCCAGATATAGTGACTCATGCCTTTAATCCCACAAAGTGAGCCTTTAATCCCAGGAAGTGATGGCAGAAAGAAGAGAGGTATATAAGTTGTGAAAACCAGGAACTAGCTAGTTAAGCTTTTAGGCTTTTGAGCAGCATAGTTCATCTGAGAGCCATCCAGTCTGAGAAAACAGGATCAGCTGAAGAATTGGCAAGGTGAGGTAGCTGTGCCTTGTTCTGCTTCTCTGATCTTTCAGCGTTCACCCCAATACCTGGCTCCAGGTTTGTTTTTATTTATAAGAACTCTTAAGACTTCTGCTACAGTCAGCCTCATTCTAGTAGCTATTCAGAATTTCCAAGCTTGAGGTAGAGCAGTGAAGATGGCCAGTTATGAAATGAGAATGACCTAGGGCCCTGCCTCCATATGGCACCCAGGACAGGGTCCTATGGCATTGGAACAAGCCATAACTGCAGCACAGAAGGTCTGGTCACTAATTTGAATATAGAGTGTCTGAATACTGGGACTTTCTAGGCTTTAACTGTTACCAGAGATGACCACTCAAACACAGTTTATAGTCAATTGAAAGCCTTTATTTGAGTTGGCTTGGATAAACCCAACTGTTTGGGGATGTAGCAGAAGCCCCAAGTGTCCACAACACAACGTTTTTGAAGGCAAAAACCCACAGCTTGGCATTTTTCTTGGCAGCTGCAGGTGGTGTTGGTGGGGGTGCTTTGTAGAAGCCAAGAGTTTAAAGAAGCTAAGATAAATTAGCTAGGACATCCTGACCTTGTGTGACTTCCTAGAATAAAGTTTGGTAATTTTCCATGGGATTCTCCATCAAGCAGATCAAATTCTAGTTGAACCTAAAATGGCCTCAGCAAGAACACAAGATGGAGGAACCTCTGCATTGCCTTTCCCCATCACATAACTTTGAATGGACTAAGTGACCTAGAACAGTAAGGTCCATCTTAAGACTATGGTTCAATGAAGATCAGACTCTTCCTGGAATTTCCTCTACTGAATGAGCACCGATATCTTATCCTTGACTTCTGTGTCATCCTGCAGATTTGGGGAGCCCCACTGATAATTTTTTAACATAATATTTTTATTGATAATTTGGGAATTTCACATAATGCATTCTGATTACCCTTACTTCCCAGTCCCCTCAGGTATGCCTCCCACCCTGGTGGCCTTCCCTTCAAATAAAGATTAAAAAATAAAAACAAGTCCAATTTGTATTAGTCTCTTACTAACCCGTATAGAATGCAGTTCCAAGCTGTCTGGATCTCCAGAGTTATCTTTCTTATGGTAGAGAAAATTCTAGAGTCTTAGGTTTACATCAGTCCAGATGTAACTTTGGAAGAACACAGAACCACCACTAGAATATTAGCAGTAGAAGTACATGGACCATGTATTTCCTGTCTTCCCTAAAACATTTCTTGAAAGAACAAAAGCTTGAGATATTTTGTCCTCTACATGGGATGCTCTGTATAGTTATTAAGACAATACAATACCCATGTTCTATATAAAATGTTACAATAAGAACTAGAGAGATGACTTAGTAGTTAAGAGCACTGACTGCTCTTCCAGAGGACTCTTGTGTAATTCCCAGCATCCACATGACAGCTCACAACCAACTCTAACTCCAGTTAGAAGTTCCAGGAAATCTGGCACCTTCTTTCAGCTGCCATTGGTACTGCATGCACCTGGTATACAGCCCTAGATGTGGGTAGGTTATACCTACATATACAATGAAAGGAAACTAATCTTTACAAAACAAAAGAGAAAATAAGATTATAAGAACCAAATTATGAATGAAAGCCAGAAAAGATGTGGAAGGGTCGAGGAGGAGGCTTAGGACTAGGGTTACTCTTTGCCTGATGTTGACTTTCCAGCCTTCTTATCCATCCATCTTCAGCACAAACATACAGAGCAGTTTCATGTCTGTTACCACTAAAGGGAAAGCTGGCACTTACTGGACATTTCTTTTCCTGTCTCCAATAGATAGATCCTCAACTTCAAGTGATCTGAGCTAGGCTTCATTGAACAGCTGGTAGATTTTCAGTGACAAGTGATACAAGACTTACCAGCTAGTGGTAGAATCCAGGCTGTAATTAGTCAGTTTCAAGTTCAAAGTTTATGTGATGTACCACTTACCCTAGCAAAGAGTAATGAGAGTCTGAGCAATTTTCTAGTTCATTCTACCCTGCTCTTGGCCAGCATGCATTATTCAAGTCAGTGGGATTTTCTATACCCTGTGGGTGATACAGATGACATTTATTAAAAAGCCAAGATTTGCAATAAACTGCACTCAGATCACAGCCTGTGTGACTTTAGATGGGTCACTAAAGCTCTCTGAGTTTCTTCTTCATCTACAAACAAGTTGAGTTAATAATTAAAACCTTTGGCATGCATCTTACAATGTGTTACACTCACAGCTGAGTTCTATATTAATATCCCCTTTCATAAGACAGTTGCTTTTACCTGTTAATTCATGGTGTGGCTCAGCTCTTCTCTCTCCCTTGTTTTTGAATTCAAGGTTTCAAATAAGGAAATATTTGTGTGATGGAGATTTTAAAAAAAAAAGGTGGAAAAAAGCCCTAAGGTATAAAACCATGAACAAACACATTGAATAAATACTATTCAAAGGTTTTGTAAACTTTCCTTTACTTAAGGGTGGGTCTCACTCCAGGCTTTTCCTTGCCACTCTGAGCTCTAATGGGTTCTGACTCAAGCCTCATTAGGCTCCCAGGGTGTGGTTTAGTATGTGTGATCTACAGTTTGTAAGAAGCTCAGGGCTATAGTTTTGTTTTAGAAAATGAAGATTAATAACCAGCAACTGGCCCATTAATAACCTTGGGCATGTGGGACAAAAACACATACTCAGATACATTTGTAATCCCATAAATATTGGTGAAGCAGTAAACTGCAAATTTCAAATTAGTTAAGTTTCTAAGCCCATAAAACACTTTTATGGCTGTCTTTTTTCTCTTCTAAAATCCTCACCTGGGAACTGTCTTATAAGCTCAAAGAAAAACTTTGAAATTGATATGATTTTGATAGTAATGAGTGGATTTATATCAATACCCAATTTGCTTGTGGGGTCCCTATAAGCTGGTGGTGATATTTGTTACCATGCACTTAGCCCTTTTCACTACTGAGTGCTCTCCTGGGGCATAATCTTTCCATATTGCATTTTTAGTATGATTTCCTATTCTGCCTCCATATGTGGCTTTCAGTCTGGGAATGGTGCCCTCTCTGTACTCCAGAGTCATATGTAAGTACATTTGCCAAGTGCTTTCAAGTTTGCAAATCACTGTGGTCATTCACTCTTAGGCCCGAGAACACTCCTTACAATAGTTGCTGTTTTCCCTTGATGAGGGAAAACGGATTTCAAGGTGCTAGGTCACTGGTGAAGGTTGATGCTAACTGGAGGTATTAGAGCTGAAAATTGATCCCACATCTTTCAAATGCTCCCTTTCATGCCGTTTTCATAATTATAGAGAATGGAAAACCTGTGGTAGTAAAGGTCTGCTTCTCTGTCTAAGTTTTGTGCTGCTGGATGCTCCCTTAAAGAGTGTCCCCCTGCCTCTCTTTTGTGACTTCCATGGCCTGGGCCCCCACTGCAATATTCTCTTCTTCCTCTTGTCTCTCAAACCACTTCCTTGATATTTGATTAGTCTGGGTTGCCCACGAAGAAGACCCCAAGCTAAAGCGTAGAATGCAGAGGACTTATCTGAATGGTGAATCCAGGGATCAGTGAAAGAGTGAGGAGGTGAGAGGGAAGGGGGAGTGTGGGTTATTGAATTAACCATGGGCAGCCAGCATTCATGTTCACTAGGTTCAATCTAGCTCAGGACAGTCTTGCCTGGGGGAGGCCCCTTTCTGTCTTCCATTGGCTGAAGTTTGCTCCTAAGGACAGTCAACATTCCTTTCTGTCTTCGGCATGGTACATCCATGCTTCTGTGCTCCGAGAATGCCCTAAGGCTGACATATGACATATGACATATCAGTTGAGACAGAAGGCCCATTGGAATTGCAGTTTTCACGTGTCTAGAGGCACAAAGATAATGGGGGTGGGGCGCTGCTGGGGTACCAGCAGTGGGAGCTACAGCCACTTAAATACATTTGTGAATTCAAGTCACATGGAAACTACTTTCACATCATTCTGTAGCCTGTGTTTAGTCTCTTGATCATAAGTGATAGGAAGCCAAATCCAAAATGGCTTTTTACCAATAAAGCAACTTACTGGATGGTGCAGACTCAAGGAAGGGTTGCCTCAGGTACTGTTGTACTCTGGGGCTGTGGCTCCACATCATCTCTGTTTCTTCCATATGCTGGCTGTTCTACTTTGCTTTTGACTGCTGTCATGAAGCATAACAACCATAAAAAACTTGGGAAAGGGAGGATTATTTGGTCTATATATCCTTATCATGGTCTATCACTGAAGTGAGTCAGGGCAGGAATTGAAGTAAAAATCTGGAGGCAGGAGCTGATGCAGAGGCCATGGAGGAGTTCTGCTTATTGGCTTGTTCCTCCTGGCTTGCTCAGTCCTATTTATTATACACCTGAGTACCACCTGCCCAGGGCTGGTACCACCCACATGAGCTGGGCCCTCCACATTATTTATTAATCAAGAAAGTGCCCCACAGACCAATCTGTTGTAGGCATTTTCTCAACTGAAGTTCCCTTTTCCAGACAACCCTGGTTTGGGTCAGGTTGACAATAACTAACCAGCATGGTGGTGACCCAGCTCTCAGAAAGGCTCTTTTGTTACAGTCTACAGAAGTTGGTAAGTAGCATTCATCTTTGACCTTCCAGGTTCAAGTATTGAAGAAGTGTGAACACTTTGGTTAGAAGTTTGGCAAAAGATCTAACCTTCATTTTGATTGGACTAGGTCAGGGCACCTGTATACCCTGAGCTAGTCCCTCTGGCCCAGACACTATGATGTACCAGCTGTCTTGGGGCAACCTCATATACAGTGTCTCTAGTCCAGATGACAAAGGCAAAAGTTGGGAACAAATGGGTCCTCAAATGATACCTAAAGTCACTTCCTACAGAAGTACAGATGTTGCTAAGCCAAAGAGGAAACACCCAATACAGTCTCTCAAGTGAGTTGATTTTTAAATCACTGTCATATTTTTTTTAAAAAAGGTATTATTTTCTTTTTAACTCTATGTGTGTGTGTGTGTGTGTGTGTGTGTGTGAGAGAGAGAGAGAGAGAGAGAGAGAGAGAGAGAGAGAGAGAGAGAGAGAGAGAGAGCCTGTCTGCCTGTCTCTCTTTGTCTATGTGGAGGTTATATGAACCTGGATGCAGTTCCTTATAGAGGCCAGAAGAGGGCATGAGATCTCTTGGAGATGTAGTTATAGGTGGTTGTAAGATATCTGACATGAGTGCTGGGAACCAAACTCAGGTTCTCTGCAAGATCAGTACCTGCTCTTAACCAATGAGCCCTCTCTCCAGCCCCTACTTTTTTATTTTGAAAGGTCTTTCCATGTCAGGAAGCAGAGATGAAGCTGGAGCATGGTTGACAATGCTCACTGCAATACAACCAAAGTGATGAAGGGCCCTGCTGTTGAAATTAGTTTTCTGGCCCTGTGCACAGAGACCCCTCTAATCTAGGATGCAATGGTGCAATTTACATATGTTCTTGAAAAATTCTGAATTCTGTTTTCCAGGGTTATAGCCTTTGCTATTTATTGTTCATCTCTTAACAATATCTTAGCCCCCAGTGTAGCACGAATCTTAAATGGTCTTATTTAATAAAACAAACCCGGAGCCAAGTATTGGGGTGAACACTGGAAGATCAGAGAACCAGAACAAGCCACAGCTAACCTGGCCAACTTCTCAGCTGGGCTTGTGTCTTCAGACTGGAAGCCTCTGTGTCTTCATATGCTGAACTGTGCTGAACTGTGCTGAGCAGTGCTGAACTGTGCTGCTCAAAAGCCTGAAGCTTAACCAGCTAAAAGCTTAACCAGCCAAATGCTTCTTGTTTCTGGTCTCACACCTTATGTATCTTTCCTTTCTACCATCACTCCCTGGGATTAAAGGTGTGTGTCACCATGCCTGGCTATTTCCAATGTGGCCTTGAACTCACAGAGATCCAGAGGGATTTATACCTCTGAAATGCTCAGATTAAAGGTGTGAGTGCCACCATTTTCTAGCCTTTGTATCTAGTGGCTGTTCTGTCTCTGACCCCAGATAAGTTTATTAGGGTGCACAATATTTTGGGGAACACAATACCCACCACCACACCCCAGATTTACCCCCTTTATTCTCTGCTTTGATTGATTTGCATCCAGCCCTATACTATTTGTCTACTCTGGTAGATATTGCCACTTTCTTCATTCATGTGTCCACCATTGTTTGTGTAGTTGTTCCATTGTGAGTCCTTGACCACAATTTTTTTTTTTGGCACTGAAAAATCTAGAGGGAGACCTAAGAAGGGGAATTGAGACACAGATACAAGAATTATATATAGGCATGGTGTAAGAATTTCTCTAGTGAGAGGAAAAATTAGTCATTGGCATTAGTCATAAATAGATAAATCCCCCCCTTGCTTTGCAGGGAAAAAAAATAAGGGCTGATGAATCTTCACTTGTAATCAAGATTAATTCTGGCAGAAGAGTAAAATTTGAAATTACATTAATGTCTACATTTTACAATCCACATGTTATTGAAAATAACCAAACATTTTGTATCAGGATGTTAGACATATCTGTTTCCAAATTATTCCAAATTATGGCAGACATCTAACCTCATTCTCTAGGCATGTGCTTTAGCTGTATTACTGAAATGAAACCATCTAATTTAGTTTTGATTTTGTCTGATGTGGTCCCAACAGGACAGACGTCAGTCTTTATTCTCTGGCAGGCACTTGATGCATTGCACATGAGTGAGCTGTGGAGTGATGGAGCCCATGGGACGCCTGCCATCCTGTCTGTTCTAGAGCCAATTAAACACCATATTGAGGTGTAGAACCAGTTTATTCCTTCAAGCACCTTTCCATTTTGTTAGTTGAAGGTCTACCACATGACAAAGGCAGGTCAAATGAATGCCCTGCCCATCTTTGAGGAGTAAAACCATTATCAAAAAGCTATTGGTGTTATCAATAACCCCCACTGTTCTGTAATGTCCTTAGGACATGGTCCAGGTCTTGCTCTTGTGATTTCGATTTCCTGTGTGTGTTCTGTGTTACACCCAAGGACACATTACCTATTTATAGATTTGAAGTACTAAGTATAGGTTTTAACGTCCCCTAAGTATAAAGACTGGAGGCCCAAAGCTGCCATGTACTTAATTCATCAGGCCCTTGTTAGAGCAGCATGCTTTACTATTTCACTGTAACCAGCATAGTGTTTGGTTTGGGGTAGGAGTTCATGTGGGAGACCATTTTCAGGTTTCCTAGGGGCTTTACCCAGCACATCTGCATAGAGGGGATGATTAGACCACGGGCCTGAGTGCAGGTGCCTGATATGGTCTGCACTTGGTTGGGCTGCAGGGGGAGGTCTTTTGCTCCATCCCTTGGCATTTCTATAAATACCCTAGGACAGAGACAGTCAGAGCCTATTAGAATATTCAGTTCCAGGTCCTCTCAAGGCTACCCTGTATTTTCTATCTGTTTCTCCCTCCTCTAATCCTTCTATCTAATATTTCCTGCTGTTCCAACTCAAGAGCACTCTGGGGAAATGTGGGGGTGGTGGGTGCCCCCACTACAAGTTCAGTAAAAATCAGTTGGATGCGTAAACGTAGGCAAATACTGTTTTTATGTCTGCCTTTAGGCTGTATAAAGAATTACTGAGTGACACAACTGGTGACTTTGAAACTCATTTCTAGCTTTTCCTAAGATGCTCAAGGTTTTGTGGCTGATTGAAGGCTCTGGATAGATGTGCTAAGAGTCTGCTTTTGTGCAGGGACAACAGGTGAGACTGGCAGAGGTACCGGAAGGTGTTTCTGAGTCAAGAGTATTATGGCACGTGCTGTTGGTGCTGCATCCAGGTTCCATTTGCTAAGCGGCTGCATTCTTTCCCAGGAGGGCCAGGTTGGTTGCTGACAGCTCACAACACTTCCCTTTATTGGAGACGTGGCATAGATAGATGGAGTTTCCACTCTTGCAAGTTCCTGGGACCTTCTATTAGTTCATCATCCCCACGTTCCCCAAGGGCCAATGACAGATGTCACTCTGCAGGGATGTAAAGGGTCCCCTCCACCTCAAGTAAGGTGACTCTCTGCTGTTATTCCCATTGCAGAGCTCTTCAGGGATTAGGATGTCATCTAGGCTCCATGCCTTCAATTCTTCTATTCTATTTCCTCCTTTCCCGTGGGTTTTTCCTGAGAACATTGTCTTAGGATGTAGTGTAGCTTCAAATTCATGTTCTTGAAATGCTCAGCCTAACTCAGGAGTAAACTGATCACAGCAAAGAGATGAAATGGCTCATCTTTGATGCAGGCATGAAGACAAGCTCCATTCTCTTCATGCATTCATAAGAACCGATTAATGAGAGAAAAGGTTTCACAAACTCTTAATGTTGTTGGAAGACAGAGCAAAGCATAATTTATTTGTTAGCCCTAAATAATTCAGATGGGTATGTGCTCCTCCCCAACTTTAGCTGGCTATGAGTTTTAGGTGAAATAGGTGAGCTTGGAGACTATACTCTGGCCTGTGACAGTATCTGTTGGGGCAGCAGAACAAGCAGTTTCTAAACGAGTCTATGTGCTCCCCGCACCCCCACCAAAAAAGATAGAAAGGTTGGCATGACAAGTCTGTACAAGCGTGTATTGACAGGGTTCAGCCTTTCTTCTGGTAAAATGCATTCAGCCTTCCCTGATTGCTGAGGTCCCAGTAAGACACTGAAGGCAATTTTAGTTCTCTTTTGGAAGATCTGCTCAGATCAAAAGGGGAATTTTGTACAGTTTCCCTGGATGTGACACTCATGACATGACAAAAAAAGACTCTTGGGACCTTGATCTAAGGCCACTTCTAAAACTTGTCAGCTTATCAAATTGACAATTTGGGGGATGTCATTTCCTGAGCCCTAACACTGGTTTATTTGTTACATACTTAATTGATGTGCATGAGTGTTGGTGTGCATGCAGGTACATTTGGGTTAAGGGAGCATGTGCATGTGTGTATTCATGTTAAGTGTAGATGCCAAAGAACAACCCCTGGCTGTTCCTTGGATTCTCTCCAACTTGGTTTTGAAGATAGGATATTTCCTTGCCCTAGAGCTCATCAGGTGGGCCAGGCTAGCAGGCCAGCAAGCCCCAGGGACCCATCTGTCTCTACTTTACCAGCACTGGAATTACAAACATATGCCACTATGCCTGGGTTATTTATATAGGCTCTGGGCTCTGGGTGTCAAACTCAAGTTTGGTATCCTCATGCTTTTGAGGGCAACCATTTTATTGGCTGAGATAGCTCCCTCATCCCCCAGTAGTAGTTTTTAAATAAAATGTGGTGTTTGTTAGTGGAAGCCACCAACCTTATATCCATGACTGGTTTGTGTAGTGTTTTGTGCATGTGTAGTTTTCATCAAATGATCCTTGTGTGGCTTATATCTCCAAGTTTAACCATGAGAAGACAGACTCAGGTGCAGGTTAGTAGACTTGGGTCAGTTTCTGACCTCAGGATATCTGCCTTTGTGCTGTGTATTTGACCTTGACTGTCTCAGAATCTTCTTCCTGATGCACACCTTCAGAACCTTGAAACCCTATTCTGTGAGTACAGAATGCCATGATGTTGCCTGGCCATGGTCATCTGAAGTTGCTCAATCAGCCTGGATTGTCTTTAAAACAAAAACAAAATGAAACAACCCATTTGAGATATTTGACTCCATCTAAATGTCAGCTCATTATTGCTTTGGGCGAAGGCCATTACAAAGCTTCCCAACCCAAAGACAAACAGTTGCAATGTGTTCTACAGAAAAGGTTATGGTATTTTGTAGAAAAGCAAATAAAAGAAAGTTTCTGCATACACACATAAACAGTGTCTCAGAATTTATTTTTCAGAGAGGATATACCAAGGCAAGCATGTGTCATCTACATTTGTGTGTCAGAGAAAAAGCACCTAACATTTAAAAATAGCAAATATTAGTATAGGATAGTTAATATTGTCACCAAAAAATGATTAGTTTGCCTTCCAGCAAACCATATACTTAGAATCTTCAGGACTGAGAAATACAGCTCCACTAAGATAGAGAAGAAATGGGATGCATAGCTTAGGAGCAGTTGGCTCTAAACATAATTTATCTTTACTATTAGTGATTGCTAGCTAATACTGCCTGGGATAAAATCATCGCAGATTTTATCATGTCTTTCTTGGAAGTAAATCTGTCCTATCAGTCAAATCCTTGCCAAGTGGGGATGCAAAATTTATGACTATGCTTTAAATCATAATACAACCTTGGGTGAGCAGGAGGTGAGATGGATTGGTTCTGAGGTGATGGTTGAGATACTTCACCGCATGTCTGTCCTTGGACTTATTTGACATTCATTTTTGTTTTTCTATAATGTTATTGCATCATAATAAAAGGTTATTAGCTTCTGCTTTAGTGTGTCAGCCATGAAATGTTACCTGTTACTTGTTTATGTGGATAGTGACTTAGCGTATCAGCACTATTAGAGTCCCATCCTGTCTCCCCTCCCCGTATCCCCCTGTGTGTGTGTGTGTGTGTGTGTGTGTGTGTGTGTGTGTGTGTGCACGTGCGCATGTGTGTGTGTGTGTATTTCTCAGTAAATAATTTCAGGATACATTATCTTGCCAGGTAATGAAGCAATCCACAATTCATGATAGAGCTGTTCAGCACATTGCAGGGAATGCATAAATTGAATGTTGGCTTTTGAGTTTCAAAGCAAACTTTTTGAAATATGATGCAACTGGTTTGGTTTTGAGGGCAAAGGGCTTTCAGTTGCAATAATCTGATTTTTCGGACTCCCAAGTCTAGGAGACACAGAGAATGAATTTTCAGAAGTGAATAATTAAGGGCAGCTAGTCATATTGTCTCCTCAGAAAGTGGAGAGAAATGAATAATGTTGATAAGCTGGCTCTCCTCCTTTTATCTTTCTTTTTTTTTTTTTTTTTTTTTTTTGGTTTTTCGAGACAGGGTTTCTCTGTGTAGCTTTGCGCCTTTCCTGGAGCTCACTTGGTAGCCCAGGCTGGCCTCGAACTCACAGAGATCCGCCTGGCTCTGCCTTTTATCTTTCTTACCTAGTTGGGAGCCTGAGTACAAACCACATCCAGGGTGGAGCTCCCATTAAATATTACTTTAATTCTCTCTGGAAAGATTCCTGCAGATAGGTTCAGAAGTATATCCCCTAGGTGATTATAAGTCATTGATTCTTTATCTGTGGGTCATGATCCCTTCAGGGGTTTCATATCAGATATTTACATTATGATTCATAACAGTAGCAAAATTACAACTATAAAGTAACAATGGAATACTTTTGTGGCTGGGCTCACCACAGCATGAAGAACTGTATTAAAGGGTCACAACAGTAGGAAGGTTGAGAACAACTGTTCTAAAGGCAGTCAAGTTGACATTAAGTTGATTTTTATATCATGTTTAATAACTATCTTAACAGGCATAGGTAAGTGGGGGGGCACAGTTTAGAGTATACAGCAATGTTTCTAAGGATTTGTGAGCAAATGAATGTTGACTCTTGTCTTCAGGCTCTATAGGGAATCAGTCAACACTTGGTGTGTGTAGGGGGTATACATTGCAAGAAAGATATAAATGTTAATCTCAACTTAAACAAACAAACAAAAAACTTTCCTAGTGACATCTGGGCCAATATTTGACCAGATATCTACCATCATGTCTTGGCCAAGTTGACATATTAAATTAGTCATCAACCTTGAGGGTATGGCTCAGAGATAGACTGCTTGTTTAGTAAGATACTGGTCTGGCTTCTGTCTCAGTTCTCCATAAAACCAAGTATCAAGCATCAGAATCCAGATGAGTGACTCTTTTCTTCCTTCTATTCTCTCTAAAGCTTCTGTAGATTTATGAGATGAGATGTAGAGAGATGCCCACAGTCACCAATAGGCCTGAACCCCAAGATCTGCAGTGGTCAGTGGCCTGCTTGGACCATTTTCCTGGATTCTGGCTCTTTCCTTCTGTCATATTCTGCAGTGATTTGAATGAGAATGGCTTCCATATGCTCAGATGTTTGAATCCTTGGTCCCCAGTTGGTGGTGCTGTTTGGGTAGGTTTAGGAAGTATGGCTTTGCTAGAGTAAGATGTCACTGGAGGAAGGCTTTGAGCGTTCAAAGCTTCATAACATTCTCAGTTAGTTCTCTGCTTCATGCTTGTATTTTGGGATGTGTAGTCAGAAGTTTTCCTGTATTCCGCCCAGTCTGCAGCCACTCAGACCCAAACACACAGAGGCTTATATTATTTATAACTGCTCTGCCATTAGCTGAGACTTATTACTGACTAGCTCTTACACTTAAATTAACTCATAATTCTTATCTATTTTAGCCATGTGGCTTGGTACCTTTTCTCAGTTCTGCCTTGTCCCCTTGTTTCCTCTGTGTCTGGCTGGTAACTCCTGATTCAGCCTTCCACTTCCCAGAATTCTCCTTGTCTGCTTATCCTGCCTATACTTTCTTCCTGGCTACTGGCCAACCAATATTTTGTTTATCAACCAATCATGGCATCACACATTCACAGCATACAGAACATTCCACAGCAGAG
Source organism: Peromyscus leucopus (assembly GCF_004664715.2). Classification (NCBI taxonomy): domain Eukaryota; kingdom Metazoa; phylum Chordata; class Mammalia; order Rodentia; family Cricetidae; genus Peromyscus; species Peromyscus leucopus. Next base: position 159,020,907 of record NC_051065.1, read on the forward strand.
ATAGAAGCTTCCAGCATCTTTCCCAGCTGCTGTGCCTTCTCTCTGCAGCCATGAACTCTTCACTCTCTAGAACCATAAGTCCCAATAAACTGTTTCTTCTGTAAACTGCCGTGGAGAAAAGAGACTAATACATATTCCCTCCCTTCCCTCTTGTTCCTGGAGTCAGTCCCCATATTTATTTTATAACTTCCTTTCTGAGGGTCTGCTCCAAAGGAACTCAGCCCCAAACAGTGGTCGCTGTTTCTTTTGATATTGTTGTAGGTCTCAACTAACAGTTAACATGAGAGACTTGTTGGATACAGAACATTTAATGTCATATTATCTTTTTAAAGTAGATTTAAAGTTTTGCATAAAAACCAGGAGTGGGAATTCCCTTTCTTTCATCTGCTCTGATCATGAGAAATGTTTACATGAACCTGGTTAGCATTCTTTCCCTGCCAATGTCATAAAGCACACAGTTCCCTGTATTCTAAGAGGAGTGCTGCAGATTCATGGTGTGAGGCTCATAACTAGTTCACTATGTATAGATCCCATAACCAAATTAATTTTGATAATATTAGAACAAAACTCAAATAGTACAGATATCTTTTTTTTACCCATTCTTTTTTTCAACTTTCTTTTTATTTATTCTTTGTGTCTTTCACATCATACATTTCCATCTCACTCATTTCCCTGTCCCTTCATAGCCACCCTCTGCCTTTGGAACACCCCTGCCCCATGCCCAATAAAATAAAATAAAATTTAAGGAAAAAAATCAATCTTGTCATGAAAGCTGTAGTGTGATATAATGAGTCATGCAGTAAAACTTCTTATCCATATATCTTTACTTGCAAGTGTTCATTGCAAAGAGTCATTGGTCTGGTTTGAAGCCTCTGGTTTCTGCTACGCTATTGATGCTGGGCCCTCACTGGGACTCTTGGTTATCCTGTTGTTGCCCTGTGCTGTGGAGATCCTGTGGTGTTGGGTCTACAGGACAGGACCTTTCACATGCTCTAGCAGATCAAGGATGGAGTAGATGTTGTGGTGGGCCAACCCATAACCCTAGTTCTGAGCCTGAAGAGTTGCATGGTTGGTCAGCCTGCCAGCTTTCCGATGTCCTTACCACCAGGGTGAGCTCTCCTGTGTTGCCCTGGCTATTCCACCTCTTGCAGCAATGAGCAAGGGACAAGACCAGTTCTCCAGCTTTTATATCTTCAGGGCCAGTTCTCCCACACCTACACCTTCAGGGCCATCTCTACTGTGTTGCCCAGGCTTGGTGTAGGAGCCACTCTCCTGAGTGTTGTAGGAAATGAGAGGCTGGGACAATTTTCTTACTCTTATGACCTCAAGGACAGCTCTCCTGCTTGTCTCAGGCATTGATGGGAGAGGGGAGGGGAAGAAGGAATCTCTACTCTGCTCATGTTGCCACATGATAGATGAGTAATGGGGGCAGCTCTTCCATGCTCACAACTTTGGGGCTGGCTCACCCCTACTTCCTCCTATAGGGTTGGCTCTATTGTACTGCTCAGGTGAGGTGCAGGGCCTGCTTTCCCAAGTGTTGAAGCTAGTGGTGGGCCAGGCAGCTCTCCCACTCTTATGACCTCAGGGTCAGCTCTCCCACTTGCCTCAAGTGTTGATGAGTGTGTGGGGGGGAGGGTTTCTCTCCCCAACCCATGCTGCCATACGGCAGATGAGAGGTGGGGCCAGGCCTTCCATGTTCATGTGTAGCTAGAGTTTTCCTGCCTGGCCCACATTCAGGACAAATCTCCGTCACCCGCCAGTCCCACAGCCGCTCAGACCCAACCAAGTAAACACAGAGACTTATATTGCTTACAAACTGTATGGCCAGCCAGGCGGTGGTGGCGCACGCCTTTAATCCCAGCACTCGGGAGGCAGAGCCAGGCGGATCTCTGTGAGTTCGAGGCCAGCCTGGTCTCCAAAGCGAGTTCCAGGAAAGGCGCAAAGCTAAACAGAGAAACCCTGTCTCGAAAAACCAAAAAAAAAAAAAAAAAAAAAAACAAAACTGTATGGCCATGGCAGGCTTCTTGCTAACTGTTCTTATAGCTTAAATTAATCCATTTCTATAAATCTATACCTTGCCATGTGCTTGTCATGGCGGCAGCTGGCAGTGACTCCCTCTGTCTTCCTGTTCTCTCAATTCTCCTCTCTGAAAGTCCTGCCTATAGTTCCTCAATCAGTGTTTTATTTATTGACCAATCAGAGCAATTTGACGCACAGACCATCCCACAGCATTCATGTTCTTAGGGTGGTTCACCTGCTCTTCCATCAATAGGGTTAGATCTACTCTGCTGCCCAAGTGAGATGCAAGTTTACTTTCTCGAGTGCTGCAGCTGCTAATGGGAAGGATTAGCTCCCTCACCCATCACAGGTAGCAGGGGTAAGGAGGTGGAGCAGGTCATCTTTTCCTCACCCTCACCACCACATGACAAACAAGGGTGTGTGTGGCCCACTATCCCACTCTCACACCCTCAGGACTATCTCATCTGTGCCTTTACCAACAGGGTTAGCTCTACTGTGCTGCCAAGGTGAGGAACAGGGCCTGCTTTCCTGGCTGCTACAGCTGGTAAAGCGGGGGGGGGGGGGGGGTCAGCTCCCTCGTCTGTCACAGGTGGTGAGGGATAAGGGGCGGGGGCATCTCTTTTCTGCCCATGCTGCCATATGGCAGATGAGGGGCAGAGCCAGGTCTCCTACATTCACATTCCTGGCTGGCTCACCTGTTCCCTTATCAACAGGGTCAGCTCTGCTGTGCAGGTGCAGAGTGTAGGGCTTGCTTTCTTGAGTGTTGCAGCTGATAAAGGGGTCAGCTCCCTCACCAGCTGGAGACAGTAGGGACAAGATGGGGGGGCATCTTTTCCTCATCTCCACAATCACACCTGTAGATGAGGAAGGTGGTACCAGCTATGTACCTCTCATGCCCTTAGGGCTGGCTCACCCATGCCGCTGTCTACAGGGGCAACTCCACTGTGATGCCCAGGTGAAGTGCAGGGGCCATTCTCCCAAGTGCTACAGCTGGTGAGGGGTTGGGTCAGTTCCCCCACCTGCTACAGGTGGTGAGGGACAAGGGGAGGCATGTTTCCCTCACGACATGGTAGGTGCCAGATGCTTTCCCATATTCCCACCCTCAGGGCCAGCCTACCCTTGCCCCTGTGAAGAGGCTCTACTGTGCTGCCCAGGTGAGGTGTAAGACCCTCTCTTCTGCGTGCTTTAGCTGGTGAGGGGCAGGACCAGTTCTCTGGAGTGTTGTAGTCAGTGAGGGAGTGGGGCCAACTCTGTACAGCCCTTTCTTCTTGGCCTTCAGTGGTATCAGGAGCCTGAGACACCAAACAGACCATGATTGCATCAGAGCCATGAACCCAGACATGGGCCCCAGCTGCAGCCCAGGCCCAGGCCCAGACCCAGACATCACCATGGCCCTGAGGGGCAATCACACCAGCCATGTTATTCCACTCCTCACCACTTTCACTTCTTCAGATATGCCTCTGTCCACAGGCTGTGAACCATTCTGGCTCTCTCCCATACTACAACATACATTTGCTAACCATAATAGTTCCTGTCTTCCTGGTGCTGAGTATGGGCCTCGTTGTCTGCTCAGTCTATCATGGCTCTGGGCAGGACCCTACTTCCAATAATTATAATGGTGCCTGACTGCTCCATGCCAGAGGAGCTTTGCAGGTTCCTGGGTGAACTTCCTGCTCCAAGTCTAGTGACCTGGGGTGGAGCTGTGTTTGTCCTCCGGCATTCTGCCAGGCTTCTTACCCATTCTTTTGACTCAATAGATATTTATTAAGGGTTCCAGAAACTAAGCATTGGCAGCACAAAACCAAAACAAAACAGGGAAATCATTTAGTGCCTGACACAGCACACTGTGAAAAGGCCTGAAAGAAACAAGAAGGCAAGTGTGTGTAGCTGGTAGAAAATTCCAGCAAACGAAACAGCAAGTGAAAAATAAACACACACACACACACACACACACACACACACACACACACACACACACACACACACACACACTGTATGCTAAAAATATTGGCGGGAGGTTTGTGAGGTGGGAGCAGATGATGAGAAAGGACGATAGTGAATGAGGTATGAGGTGAAGGGGTCTGGTCATGATTTTGACTCTTCCTGTCACTGTGACTAGAAATCCCCCAGGAGAGGAAAGGAGTTACATGAGCTCTTATGTATTCTCATAGGACTGCTCTGGCTTCTGTGTGAGGTGGGAGATAAGCAAAGCTAAAAGCCAGGGTTGCTAGCTCATGCCATACCACTTTGTGAAGCTTCTCCATTTTGGTTGGACATTAACACTTCCCTTAAGTATAGTAATTTGGTTTTTAAAACTAAAGAAATTTGTTTCTCTAGATTCTTGCCTTCCATGTCCCATGGAACCACAGTAAAGGCTAACTCACTATTCACAGCTTACCCCTAGTAGTGGCCAAGTGGAAACTTAAACCTCCTTCATCGCCCCCTCCTTCCGCCCAGCTTGTAAGCAGATGGTGGCCTCTGGTTCCTATGGAGACCTCCCTCCCTCTGCAAGTTTTACCACAATACAAAGGCCTGCACTGTTACACATCACTCAGGCCTTGTCTGTCTTTTCTTTTTCCTAAACTTTGAAGAATGTTGAGGATATCATTACGGACATAACTGTCTACTGCCAAATCCAGAACAAACCTAAGAAAACCAAGCCAGTTGAGTCATTTCTTTTTGCAGTGCTGGGGGCCGGCACCCTGGGTCTTATGCATGCCAGGAAATTGCTGCCCCACTGGCTTAACCCCGTCCAGGGAACAGATTTCTTTCTGAGAAGAGAAATAAGCCCCTGGAGTTTACTATCACATCATTTCTTTCTCAAACAGCAAGGAATTTAATTGTGCAATAGCAGGTGAAAACCATTGTTAGTCCAATAACAAAACAATTTCAATTAAGAGAGGGGAAGGGCTTTCAATGGAGGGGTCAAGCTCTCCTGGGGATTTCCTCAGAAGACACATGAGCCATTGCCTTTTTGTCAGAGCGTTCAGTGCTGTATTAAAACATGTGAAATGAGTGTTAATGTTTTCCTACGGCATCTGGAAATTAAAGGACCCAGAGCTTGGAATCCAGAGGCCTGTGACCTGGTGTGGCTGCCATACCTCTGCAAGTGACCCTTGCTCTGGCCCCTGCTCTCTAGGTTTTCAGAATGCTCAGATTGTATTGACTGGGCTGCATTGTGCCACCTGTTTGGAGCATCTCCTGTCTAAGAGCACCTTCCAGTTTACAGAGACACACTGCAATGCGAGTGTGTCAGCCTCGGCTTGGATCAGTTACTGGAGGAACAGTGAACACCATTAAAAGGGCAGATGACAAATTGGTCAATAAAAATAAAATAAAGTGATTGCTGGCATGCCCCTGGTTTTGTGCAGTCGCTGTGAGCATCGTGCTCTCATTAGGATGCAGAAGCACTGAGTGGATGTGTATAAATCATCCAATAAAAAGCCCCATGAGCAAAGCCCCAGGAGGCTTAGTGCTGTTTGCTCCACTGCATGGGCAGAGGGATAGGCTGGGATGGAAGACTGAGACAGTCTTTCCAGCACAGTGAAGGTCTGCAGATAGCAGTCACTTGTGTGGTCAGGGAAGGGCTCCATGGCAAAGTCACTTGGCCTAAACCTAGAAGACTGGGGAGGAAAGACATGTTCCTGAAAAGGTGCACATATGTTCACACAATGGGCTTGTTACTGCAGTAGTCATTTTGGCAGCCCTGTGGTTAATGTGTCTTTGCAAAGCCAACAGTTGTGAAAGAAGACCATGGCAAGGGTGACTGGTGCTCAACCTGTACCTATAGGCACTCGGCCAGTCTCTGAGTTACCTGCAGGAAGGATGAACGGTCCCCCCGGAACTCAGCGAGTCCTCTCATCTCAATGCCAGCATCTATCTGCCGCAGGAATCCCATCACTTATAGGATAGTCAGAAAGTGGAAGGAACAGGTGTTCCTGGGTACAGTCCTCATCTAAGGGGGTGCCATCCCAGGACGAATGGCACATCCCCTGCTCTCAGTGACAGTGTAGTTCTGAGGTGTGCTCCATGAAGTTTCCAAGCAGGCTCCTGGTAGGAGTGAGCTCCAGTTACCCACACTGATGAAATCTTCCTGGCCCTGAACTCAGATTTGCTTGGGGCTGTCTTAACAAGACTCCGCTGACTGGAGCTATTGATTTTCCCACAGTCCTGGGAGCTAGAAATCTGAGACCAAAGTGTTCAGAGGAGGTTACTTTCTTGCAAGCCTCTGTCTTTAGTTTGCAGATGGCTACACCTCCTCTATCTCAATAGGGATTTTCCTGTTTCTGTGCCCTGATCTCTTCGTATGGCACTGCCAGTCAGAGTGAAGCAGAGCCTCTCATGGCATTAGCTGTTTCTTTAAGAGTTCTGTCTTCAAATACATTCTCAGGTATTGCAGTGAGGAATGTCACCACATGAATTTTGGGAGACACAATCGGTCTATAATTGGCACACCTATTTTGGCATTTCTCTCCTTAGCCTTCCTCTCCTCATTCCATTATTGTGTCTGAAGATCTTCTAACAAATTAACTAAATGGATGGAAGATCCTGGCTTAAGTCAGCCTTGGAGGAACCCAAAGAGACACCAGGATGTGGTAGGCTGCTGGGGAGTAAAAAAACCACTAAACAGGACCCTGGGAGATGATTTAGTAAAGTGCTTGACTTGCAAGGGTGAGGACCTGTACTGAATGCCCAGAATTGATGTCAGGAAGCTGAGAATGGTACTGTGTGCTGCTAACTCCAGTGCTGCAGAGATGGAGACAGGCTGGTCTCTGGGGCTCACTGCCCAGCCAGCCTTTAATTGGCAAGTCCCAGATCTGTTAGAGAACCTGTCACATATGACACCAGAGAGAGGATGCCACGCACACACACACACACCCCTACATATGCACCCACAAATACAAGCAAATAAAAAACCACACACATTCACATAAGTTCATACTTAAATTTATTTTAGAAAAAATAGCAAATGTTCAGCCTGTTGCACAAAACATTCTAACAGTTCAGATCTTTCCTGGTTATTTGAAGCCAGATACAGAGTCAATCAGCATTGTCCCCACCCCTGCCCCGTGTGTGTGTGTGTGTGTGTGTGTGTGTGTGTGTGTGTGTGTGTGTATGTGTGTGTGTGTATATGTGTGTGTGTATATGTGTGTGTGTATGTGTGTGTATGTGTATGTGTGTGTGTGTATGTGTGTGTGTATGTGTGTACATGAGTGCATGTTCCTCCCTTCCTTCCTCTTCTCCCTATGTAACTTGCATCAGAAGGTTGCCTTTGAAGTGTGAGAAACATTCACTATTTAAAACAAAATGACAAAAAAATAAGGTTTAAGGAGGATCTAAAATTTTACCATAATAGTGTCACCCAGCATGTTAATAAAGGACAGGGCTCGGCTATCCCCAGACACACTGGAGCTTGTGTATGTGATGGGAAAGGACACCTGTGATAATGGCTGTGTGTGATTTCCCCTCCCTCAGTAAATCCGTCTTGGCTGCCATGCCAGTTTATTTCACTAGAGGGTGATACAGCTACAGAAACAATTAGGAACTTTTCTTTTTTAAAAATCAAACTTCTGAATGAGACAGCTTGCAGCACTCAGCCTTATATTTACCACCAAGATGTTGACACCCTTTTTGGGCTCCAGTGTGTTTCACCAATGATGGCTATGTTCAGGATGTTGGAATTGATGGGACTGAGTTTATAACTGGCCCCATCACACCAGGAGGGTGATTTTGTCAGACACTGTGGAGACTTGTACTGGTGCTCCCCACATAGCCTCTTTATTGAGAGCTTGATACCATACTGTGGGAAGGGGGCCAGACTTCAAGGACACAAATCTGCTACAACCCTGGCTTCCATCCTTTCTGGCACTTCAAGTTTAAACAGATACTTCAAGTCTAGTTGCCCAGTCTGTGAAACATGAATCCCGCTCACACAGATGTTTGACAATTATAAGCCTCATGGTTTTGGGAATTTTAGGAGACTAGCAAAGACAGGAGGAAAGAGTGTCTCTCTATTGGATGGAATATCAGATCCTAAGAGAGAGGAGTAGAGAAGGGACACAGAGAAAGAAAAAAGCCTTAAGAGTCTCCCAGAGCAGTCAGCTCTTAGAAATCTTTTTTTTTTCCAGCATCCCCATTATGTAACATGCACTGGAGGTCATGTGTGGAAGATGACAGAATTACCATTATGTCACTGGTTAAGCATTTCCCAGGCATATCTTATTATGCCATTAAAAAAACAGATTATTATCTCATTAAAAAAAAAAAACAACAAACAGGTAACTAGGTAGATTTGGGACTGAGCATGAATTTTAACGCTTTCAGCACTTATTCCTCTGGCAATCCTGAGCAGCAGGCTCAGGGTCTGCTGTTACAGTCTTTAAGAGCTGCATGTTTAACAAACTGAGCCTAGAGGATTCTTTAGTTTCCTCAGGTGCCCTTGGATCTGAGCCAGAAAAAAAAAATGCAGATTCTGTTAGATGATGTAACTTTCCCATGAGCCTTTCCTTCTTATCTGTGATATTAGCCTGCTTTCATTGCTGAAAATACTGAAAACTAGCACTGCATTAAAAAATTAGGTTTAAGATGTATCTCATTGAAAATGTGTGTGCTTAGCATTCACAAGGCTCTAGTTTAGATTCCCAGCAGAGGGGAGTAGGGGACAGGAGAGGAGAGGGGAGGGGGGTAAGAGTAAACACTCAGTTATTGTTAGAAGTGTCATCATGTCACCGGGAGGGCTTAGAGCTATCTCTGTGATAGGCATGTATGCTTGCTTAGCATGGAAAGAACCTGACATGATTCCTCAGAATCACAGGACAGAGAGATCTGTGGAACTTCAAGTATGTCATCTGACTATGTTCCCTTTATTCTGTTGCTATTCTTTAAAGTTACAGCATTTTCTTCCATATTTTATGTGTCTCTTCCCCCTTTTCTAAGGAATTGAACCCAAGGCCTTGTGCTTGCTCAGCAACTCCTCTGCCCTGAGCCATTCTCTGAGCTCAACCTAAGTTTGTTGAGACAGGATCTCTCTCTGCACCTGGAACTTACTGATTTTGAAGTTGTACAGAGTCCCGGGCATCCTCCTTTATCTGCCCCGCCCCCAGTACTGGGGTTACAGGAGCATACTGCAGTGCCCTGCTTTTGTGTGGATGCTGGGGATTTAATTCAGGTCCTCATTGCAGACTGAGCCTATGAACGTCATTTCTGAAGTCATTTTATTGACCCTTCATTTCTTTGGACATTTCTCTAGATTAGGTTAATCACTAGCCACAATCCCCTAAGTCATATTTGCCACACTGTAAATGTCCAGTAGCCATGCTCAGCTTTAATATTATGATTCAGTATTAAGTAGGGCTTATTATAGAATATTCCAATATTATGGAAACTTGGAGAATTCAACTCTAATACCTTCCTCTCTACCTACCTACCTTCACTCTAAAACTATTTAAATTTGGTTTTCTATGGCTAAAGAGAAGATTAAATGATTGTTCTGTCTTTAGATCATTTGAAATAACAAATGACCTGAGTTTCCTAAACTTACTCCCATTCTCAGCTCATTTTCCCCTTGTGGATTACAAGGTGACCTGAAGCCATACACAGTTTACCCAGCTGCTTCTATTTCCTTATACTCGTGAAAATCATAAGAATTTACAGAGATGCTAGGGCCCAAACATTTATTTACCACACATCATTTCTTAGAAAGTTTTTTGAGAATCTGCTTCTAGAAAATGAAAGTGAATGATAGCAGGGATTTTCTCTAGCATCCTTTTTGCATCTTTCACATGTAGGACTGTACTTTTCTGTCCTCAAAATAATTACACTTAGTTATGTGTCTCCCTTTGGTGGGTAAAATGTATGTGTAAGTTACACATGTTATTTGTCGAGTGTAATTATTTCAAACCAGCAAAAAGTTTACTAAATTCACTCTATCTCTGCCAGGCAGTAGGTTTCACCATAAGCCTGAGCACTAGAATGAAGATGGATGAAGGGCTGAGCCAGTCACTCTGAGGTAGACTGAAGCTGTGGGTCACTTAACCTGATGCTGTCTGTCCTCAAACACAGAAAGAGTCAGGGGAAGGAAAACAAAGCCCGATCCCCAAAAAATAGTTCGGCAGAAGCCTACAGCACAGCTGCAGTTTGGTAGCTGAATATAGTCCACTCAAGGCTCCAGGAAGCTGGTAAAATAAATGGTGGTATAGAGATACTGAGGTAAAAGAAAATATTATAAAGGCACACACAAAATGAGTAAAAATGAGGGCATTTAGGAGAAGGCCATTTTAAATAATATGATAACACACAAACTGCCTTTTAATGAGTAACTTTCTGAAGTAACAGACATATGGTTACACTATATAAGAGTTTTCCAGAGAATGTACACACATGTGCAGAAAGATGTGTGTATTACATTTTTTTAAAATATGAATACTTTTTAAAGATTTATTTGTTTATTTTGTGTGTGTGTGTGTGTGTATGTGTGTGTGTGTGTGCGCGCCTGCATGAATTTGTTTGTACAAGTTGTGCATCAGGTACCTGTGGAGGTCAGATGAGGTCACCAGATGCTCTGGAACTAGAGTTATAGGTATTAGTGAGTCATCTAGCATTGGTGCTGAGAACTGAACCTATGTCCTCTGGAAGAGCAGCAAGCAGTCTTAATCACAGAGCCATTTCTAAGAGGGAGAGTTTCTTATGTAAGACTGACTCTGGAGTTATGGGATTATAGGACAGGGAGGCTGAGGACTCCCATATCTGCTATTTACAAGCTGGAAATGCAAGAGAACCACTGGGGTGGATTGAGTCCAGTTCTGAAAGGCCAGGAATAAGAGGAAAAAAAGAGTTCTGTTCTGAGGGTAGAACAAGAAAAAGCAGACAGATTGAATTATCTCTTGCTGACCATTCTCTCAGTGGATTGAGCAAGGCACACCCAGGTTAGGAAGGCCGATCTGCTATACTCAGTCTCCTGCTTCACACTTCCACCTCTTTAGAAAACCCCTTCCAGAAACATGGGAAGAATGATTCTCCAAAAGTATCAGGGAGCCCCTCTGGCCTGGTCACAGTGACCCACAAAAAAAAATGAACCCTCCTCTATGCATGCTTGTATTATAAATATGCAAGTACAAGATCATAGAGGAAAGAAAACACAAAGTAAAATGAGCTAGCTCAGCTGCATGAGAGTGAAAAAGGTGTGCATGGCAGAGCATCCTGGTGCAATAGAAGAGGAGCGCGGAAGGAAAGAGGGATGCTCGTGGTCTCATTGCACAGATATGCAACATCCACAGAAGATGGTTCTGACACCAGTGTGCTGTTTTCAAGTACATTACATCAATGTGAAGCACTAGTTCATTAACGCTACTCGATGTGGATCCTAGAACATGACAAGTACCTAACAAATGTCACGTGTCAGTAGCATCACTGTCGCAGTAGGCAAATATACCGTTGAGCCTTGGAGTTTTACTGGTAAGAGACAAATGGCCTCTGTCGTTGTGTAACTCAGAGTGTTAAGAAAGGAGGAAGAAAAGTGAACATGTGGCTATGTGGTGGAAGAACCAGTAGATGAGAAGGGCAGTGCTCCATGCTGCTGGGGGCTGTCACACCTGTGCTCATACAGTGATGATCCTCGTGGTCTTCATCACCTTTCTAACTTCAATCTACTGCCACATGGTTTCTTTGACATCCTGGGAAGCAAATAACTATATACCCTGCTTGTCTTTGCTTTTTGGATTTTTGAGACAGGGTCTTATTATGTAACCCAGGCTGGCCTCAAACTCCTACCCCAACATCTCAAATGCTAGAATTAGTTCATGACATGTACTACCTTACCTGCCTGAATAGTATGCCCCCTTCTTCAGCATGCTCCCACATATACTTGATGTTTGTGGCACCTGGAGGAACTGCCTCTTCTCTTGATTATATACTGTCAACTTTCCTGACATTTGTAGGCATTGGAAAGTACATTTCCAATATTATTCAAAATATAGGCACTGCTGAAAGCTTTTAGAAATTCACAACAGGCAAAGCGAGGTCTGGACCCTGTTGAAAAGACTCAAAGAACTTTTTGGGTTTTCCATGGTCTCTCATCTCAGGATGAGTGTGTGCTGGTGATTTTTCAAGCCAGAAGGCAGTTGCTTTTCATTGGCTTCTGAACTATGCACTTTAAAAAATACCATGACATTTTGTGTCTGAGACAAAAGTCAAATGCCAAAAACAAAAATCACCTCCACCAGTGTGAATATTAAAACCTTAATTTATAAATGCAAACAAGATCAGCTGCCAAGATGACAACAGAGTTACTCAGTTTGCAGAATTGTAGATTGTGGGCATTTCTCTTTGTGCTGTTCTGCTACTGTGCACTTATGCCTTCTCAGAGCTTGAAATGCTGTTCCAAAAGGAAGCCTCATTGGTAGCTCTTCCTCTCTGAATGTTTGGAGACTGTCTTAGTTCGAGTTTCTGTTGCTGTGAAGAGACATCATGACCAAGGCAACTCTTTAAAGGAAAACATTTAATTGGGGCTGGCTTACAGTTCAGAGATTGAGTCCATTACCATCATGGCAGGAAGGGTGGTGGCACACAGGCAGACATGGTGCTGGAGAGGTAGCCAAGAGTTCTACATCCTGATTGGCAGGCAGCAGGAAGAGAGAATGAGCTTCTGAATCCCCAGTGCCTCTCCCCTGTAACATACTTCATCCAACAAGGGCACACCTACTCCAATAAGGCCATACCTCCAATAATGCCACTCCATAAGAGTCTATGGTGACTATTTTCATTCAAATCATCACAGTGGTGTTGAAATGATGCTTTCTGAATTTATTAAGGGGGAAGACAGCAGCTAAGACATTGGAGGGAATATCATGCTGTATCTACTATTCCACATGTGTCATACACCTGGATCATTTAGCCAACTCCTCCTTCCTCAGTCCATGATGTCAGATTAGGAAATCAATTACACTGTCTACTCTACAACATGTCCCTGTGGATGTGATTATCTAATCCATGTTGTTCCCAGCACATTTCTGGGTATAGTGTGGTTTGTGCATAGATGCTTTATAGAGGGATGGCTTTGACTGACTAGCATGAGAACACAGAAGATGATGAGTTCAGTAACTAATTGCAGAATGACTGAGTCTCAAACTGTCAATTAAGGGGCCATTGTGGATGTGTAAAGGATATTAGAATGGGGCTTTAATTTCTCAAGAAGATATTAATCTAGCGGGAATTGGAGTCAAGAGTATTGACAGCCACCGTTTCCCTCCTGGGAAGACAGAGCATATGAAGAAAACAGGTAAGCAATGGAGTGAGGAAGGGAGTCTACTCTAGTGTCTGAGTTCTTGGTACACAAAAGGTTCTGCCAGATCCCTTGCATTGGATGACTCAAGTTACTCACTTTTTACTTTTTCTATCATGTTGTAAGATATCTACATTGACTACTCATTTCATTCCAACCATATTGTTCAACCCAACCATCTCAAAGTAGCCAAAGAAGGGAATGTATGTGTGTTGAAAACACAGCTAGAAAAGAACTGGGGTGTGGTTCAGTTGGTAGAGTGTCTGCCTGGAATGCATGGAGTCCTGGATTCAATCCTCGGAAGCATATAGACTAACCATGATGACATATGTAACCCCAGCATTCCGGAAGTGGAGTCAGGAGGATCCGAAGTTCACATTCTTTTTGGGCTACATAATGAGTTAAAGCCAATTTGATATACATAAGAACCAATTAGGACAAGAAAGTAAGGAAGAAAAGGAAGGAAGGAAGGAAGGAAGGAAGGAAGGAAGGAAGGAAGGAAGGAAGGAAGGAAGGAAGGAAGAAAAACCATTAATAGAGAAACAAACACCTTCCCCGCCCCACCCAGAGATACTGGGTAAGCTCAGGCTCGTGAATGGGAGCCCTCACTGCACCTGCCAGTGCTCAGAAGTGCTGTGTGTAAGTGCATCTACCTCATTCTACCCTCTTTGTCCTACTGTTAGGGGCAAATGGATTTTGGCCCTACCTTGGGTTTGTGGGACACAATTCGTACTGATTTCTGAAGTGGAAGTTGGTAACTATCTGTGATAGATAGATAAATAAGTATTTGGGGTTCTGCATGCCTGGGATGTTTGAGCATTCATTCCATGGTTCCTCTGTCATCAACCCCCTCTGTAGCTTCAGGATGAACTTACGTTCCGCTACCAGTAGATCTCCTTCAATAGATGCCCTCTTTTCAGTCATATTGGTTCTCTTCCCAACAGTATGACTCCTCTCAGGTGATCCCCAAAAGGGCTTGGACTTTCAGCATTCATGACTAGTTTGTCAAAATCCTTTGCCACCATCCCAGAATGCTGTAACCTACCCAGATCTGCATACAGAATGGCTAACCACAAATCTGTGTTCCCAGGCCACCAGCAAGCTTGGACTGTACCTCATTTTATCAGCAAGTCATCTTGATCTCTACCAGGGATCAAAGATTCCTGTCTCTGCTTGCTGCTAACCTCTGGCTCACTCTCCTGCATCTTGTTCATGCTGCTCCATGCCAGGCTTTACTGAGAAGTCAGGCATCTCTTACCTGATTTTATTCTTGGTCCTTACTCAAGACCTGTGTACATGGTGGACCTGGTTAAAATTTGGAGGTTCAGCTGCATGGGACCTGATTAGGCCCTCTGCATACGGGAGACAGTTATATAGCTTGGTCTCTTTGAGGGGCCCCTGGCCATGGGATCAAGATCTATGCCTGTGCATGAGCTGGCTTTCTGGAGCCCATTATCTATGATGGGGATGCCTTGCTCAGCCTTGATGCAGCAGGGGAGGGGTTGGTCCTATCTCAATTGAATGTACCAGGCTTTGCTGACTCCCCATGGGAATCCATACCCTTTTGGAGGAGGGGATGGGAGGGTGGGCTCGGGGGAGGGAAGGCTGGGGGAAGTGGGGAAAGGGATGAGAGGGTGATCTGTAGTTGATATGTAAATGAATAAAAATTTTCTTAAATAAGAAAAAAGAAATTTGGAGGTTCAGAAAGGTTACCAGATGAGAGCATTTCAAGACTCATACAATGTATATCTAGCACATTAAGTGTCCCAAGTGTCTGCTCTAATAGCTCCTTAGACTGTTATACATCTTATCAATGTCAATTTCTTTCCCAATCTTCTTTCCCTTGTCTTCCTGTCACATTCCACATCCTGTGTTTGTTTTTATCTGCCTATCATTTTGTCATGTCCAATCTTGTCCTTCTGTCCTGGAGGGTAATAACACTTACCTGGAAGGACCACACCTTTCATGAAGGCTGCACATTCTCTAAAGACTCAGCAGCTGAACATCAACATCTGTTGGGATTTGAACATAAAATGCCAATCATAGTCTTCTACTTTTAAATGCTTGGTGTCCATCTGGTGGCACTGTTTTTAAAGGCTGTGGGACTTTTGGGACATGGGACCTAGCTGACAGAAGTAGACTACTTGGATGAGCCTTGAGTGGCATTGCTAGGTCAAGATTCTTGTTGATCTCTGCTTCATAGTCAGCACCATGTAGGAACTGCTGTGTGAGCAGCCGAGCTGGCCCAGCCATTTCATGTTCCCCACCACAATGGACTGCAGTCTCTTCAAGCAAAAGCCAAAATAGAACCTCTCTATTTCTGTTAAAAGTTGTCAGAGCATGCTTGGCTCAGTCTGGGGGGAGGGGACTGGACCTGCCTGGACTGAGTCTACCAGGTTGATCTCAGTCCTCGGGGGAGGCTTTGCCCTGGAGGAGGTGGGAATGGGGGATGGGCTGGGGGGAAGGGGAGGGGGCAGGAGGGGGGAGAACAAGGGACTCTGTGGCTGATATGTAGAACTGAATGGTATTGTAAAATAAAATGAAAGGAAAAAAATGAATCAATAGGTTCATCCATTTAAATGTTTGAAAGTGGCAGGATATAAAAATAAAAGGAAGTATAAAACAGATGGAATCACTAAGGATTACCCTATTTTTGAAAGATGAATAAAAGAGAGTTTGTACTTCAAAAAAAAAGTTGTCAGAGCAAAGAAAAAAAGCTAACCAATACAGCTCCATTTTAGACAGAAATCAGATATCTGCTGTTCTAATAGTAATTTCTATTATATCATCAACACGTATATTAATTAATAATAATTCTATCTCTCTCTACTTCTCTCTGTGTGTGTATATATGTATGTGTCCCTGTATAATATACATATGCATATGCCCACATAGGATCTATATATAAAATTACATATACACATACATAGATATTACATTTACAAATGTCTTATGAACCTCAATTTGTTTTAATTAAAGTGTCCTTATTTATAAAGTTAGGTGTATATAATAAACTCTAATACTACATTCAGCTCCTCCTTTCCAACGTTACTTTTAGTACATGTATAAATAATATATATGTATATGTATATATATATATGTATATGCATGTATTAGTATATGTGTCTATGGCAAGGAATGTATTTGATTGTTAAATATTTGTATTAATTTTCACATTTATATATATTAGTGTATATATGTGTATGGGGATGTTTCTGTGTATATCTGATAAAGCATGTATTAGATTGTTAAAGATTGGCATTCATTTGTACTTTTATATATTAGCATATATATTTTATATATATGTATTTTTTGTGTGTGATGTTTCTGTGTATATATGGTAAAGCATATATTAGGTTGTTAGGGTTTGATATTAATTTTCACATTTAGTTGAATGTTTTTTAATCGTGTTCTCATGTCAAAAGAAGGTGTCTGTGCTTTTCTGTGACTGTGAAATGTCACATCATTATAGAATTATCTTGAAATCTAAGAGATAATAAAGTTTCTATTTTTGGTCTTTAAGAAGAATTATTGAGTCACCTTGCCCTTAGTGAACCTGCTAGAGCATTGCTCAATGCCAAAGATAGAAAAACCAGCTCTCTGTGTTCTCACGTCCTTGTGGAGTTTGAGGGACTCTTGATATCTGTCATTGACCTGTCCAGAGAGGTCAGCTACAAATGTGCTTAATTTCATGGTCAGCTGGAGTGAGGTTTTTCTGGGGTTCATGAACATGGGCTAAGAGTTCACTGGGTCACCTGATGGAATCATGAAATAGTAGGAGATAATAAGATTTCTGGAGGTGACATTAATTTTCACAGCCTGTGCCATCTGAAGAAGTATACTTAGATGAGTCTGGCCTATGTGGTAGAAAATACATCAATTTTTTAATCAACTATTAGCATAAAGGAACTAAAATATGAAGAATTATTTCAAAAGTAGGCAGAAGGTTAAAAAAAAATCTTTTTCCGCAATTTGATTTGATTTCTGTGAATTCCATTTTCTGTCTTTCCAAAGATGTAGCTTTCCCACTGGTAAAGCAGAATGAAGATCCATCTAGATGTCAATCAGCCGCAGGAGCCTTGCCATCAATGCAGCTCAGCTTTTCTCAGCTTCAGCCTTTACCTTGTGAGTGTCCTTCAATCCTTGAGGGCAATGAGACTGACCCTGAAGGACTGTTTTAAGGACTTATTTAGAATTCTAGGCACTCAAGTGGTGAGAGGCAATGTTACTGATATTCATCCCTGTCCTCCTACATTTTCCTCTCTTACAGTGTTCCATCTACAGCTAGAATTAGATCATCAGGTTGCTGAGGCGTATAGAGAGCATCCCCCTTTACCTTAGCCAGGACATTTTCTAGGTGACAGGGAGATATTTTCATTTTTATCTTCAAACAAATATTTTATTATTTTCACTTTTAGTTACGCCTGTGTTGGGAGTAGGGGCATGGATGTATGTGCCTGCAGGGGTGAGAGATACTGGACACTCCTAGTTCAGTTCCTGGTGGGTGGGAGTCATCTGATGTTGGTGCCAAGACCCGAACTCAGATTCTTGGCAAAAGCAGTGTGTGCTCCTAATGACTCCAGTCCTAACTTACGATGGCAGCTTTATCAGTCCAGGTGCAGTCAGAAAAACAGAGCCTGGCAGTGATCCAATGGGTGTGTGTGTGTGAGGTATTCAAAAACTAAATGAAATGGAAAGGACCTTGGAGACAAGAACCCGAAGGAAGCCTCCATGGCTCTGATGCTGGAACTTGTAGCTGTAAATTTCCTCTAGTCCTGCCCGGCTCCTGCAGCCCCGTGTCCTGCAACTGTTTAGACCCAAACACACAGAGGCTTATATTATTTTTAAACTATGGCCATGGCAGGCTTCTTGCTAGCTAGTTCTTATATCTTAAATTAACCCATTTCTGTAAATCTACACTTTGCCACATGGCTTGTGGCTTACTAGTACCTTTACCTTTTGCTTCTCCTGGCAGTGGCAAACAGCAACTACCTTGCCTCTTCCCAGAATTCTCCTTGTCTGCTTATCCCGCCTATACTTCCTGCCTGGCTATTGGCCAATCATCATTTTATTTATCAACCAATCAGAGCAACACATTCACAGCATATAGAACAACATCACCCATCAAGAACTTAAGCAGGGGTAGTGTCACAGAGCCCAAAGCCGAGGCTATCCAGAGTGAACTGGAACCAAAGCAGAGACATGGTACTGTAGGAAAGTACTCTTATAACCAAGATGGAAGCAGATAATGACTGGCCTCACCCTCCTGCTGGCTGAAATCAACTGGATGCCTGTGGTATGGAAGTTTGGGAAATGTAGCTTGTAGAGACAGTTTGTAATTAGAGCACAGAACAAAAGAAGGGCCAGGAATGGTTGGTTAGTGAGCAAGCTACCAATCACTTCCTCTATAATTGTTGCCTCACTTTCTACTTTTGCATTACACTAAACAAACAAACAAAATCCCATCATAAAATTCTTGCCAAAATTGGTTCTCCTCTGAGAGTCTTTCAATGAAACTTTTACCAGTGAGTTAATGCTTCATATTGCCTACAAGCAAAGCCTGCCAGCAGTGGTTACAACTGAAGAGCCAAAACTAGGACCCTGAATGATGGGGCCACAGGATGGATTCATTCTGATGCAAGCCAATAGGTAGCAATGCATGGAAACTCCTCTTTGGCAGGATGTTTCAGATCTAGAGCCAAATAGAGGAGCATTGCCTATGAGGCTGAGGATAAAGGCTCTGAAGAGCAGTTAGAGTCTTTGCAAGTAGTATTCTGTTTCTTAATCATCTAGGGTAAGCCCTAGCTTTGCAGGATAATAACAGGAGGCATAAGACATGCTCACTAGTGTTAGAAGTCATATTCAATTCCATAAGGTTGAAGCCTAGTCATCAGCCACTGGGTGAGGGTCCACTGCAAGTTCTCAGGAGCCTTCCCCATGGGAACCAGAAACTGAGCCTTAACTACTTACTGCTGCTATTATTACAAGTGGGAGTCAGTGACATCAGAGAGGAAATATCCAATTGCTGCTTGGGCACAGGCAATAGAGGCTTTTCCTGGTTCTAAGTCTATGTGGATGGGACGGATCCAGGCAGCACAGAGAAAAGCCTTCTATGTAGAGAGTGGAGAATGTTAAGGAAAAGAGGAAAATGTATTAAAACAAATCTTAAGTTCCAGAAAGTTTGAGCTTATTGCTGGTCCTGGTTTTATGAAACCATAATAGAGTTGTCAGGTTAGGCACATAAAATGTAGGGTACTTAAGAAAAATTGAGTTTCAGATAAACATGTTTAGTGTGAGTATTCCCCCCTCTGATGTATTTTAACTAGCATCTGTTAACTGTGTTTTGCATATAAAAATATGTTCAAAAGGTGGGAAGTTATGATTCTTAGTGTAGGATTTTGTAAAGTAGACTGACCAGAGGGCATTTAAAAAATAATTTTTATGTATCTTTTGAAAATTTTAAATGTGTATATAATGTATCCTGATCATATCCACCTTTTATTCTCCCCCTCAGTTCCCCTGGGGTCTCTCTTTAACACATATTTTTCTACCAACTTCATTTCTCATTTTATACACTTACATTTCATTTTTCATCACTTTTTTTAAACACACATAGTCTTATTAGTGCTGCCCATATGCACATTGGTATGGGATCAGTCACTGGGGCACTAAAGCAATCTACCAGTCACTGAACTTGTAAAGAAAAGTGACTGTCCCTCCCCTACCTCCTCTGATAGGGATGAAGCCTCAGTAGGCCCTCCCCATTCATGTTGAAAGTTTTCTTCTTTTCTCCTCCTCCTCCTCCTCCTCCTCCTCCTCCTCCTCCTCCTCCTTCTTCTTCTTCTTCTTTGAGACAGGGTTACTCTGTGTAACAGCTCTGGCTATCCTGAAATTTGCTTTGTAGACCAGGCTAGTCTTGAACTCACAGAGATTTGCCTGCCTCTGCCTCCTTAGTGCAGGATTAAAGGCGTGTACCACCACACCTGGCATCAATGAATTCTTAATTGATTTGATCTTGTGCAAGTCTTGTGCAGATAACTATGGTTGCCGTGGGTTTGTGTATGAGATTCTCACATCACATCCAGAAGATAGCATTTCACAGAACTCTTCACCATTCTCTAGATCTTACACTCTTACATTTTCTGTGATGTGCCCTGAGTCTTAGAGTGAACAGCAGGTTTTTATATAAGTGTGCCATCTATGGCTGAGCATGCTGTTTCTCAGTCTTAGCGCTATTCACCATCAATTACATCCCACTACAGTAAGAAGCTTCTCTGACCAAGGTTGAGAGCTGCATAGATCTATGGACAGTAACATATAAATATGTGGAGGCAATTTGGCAGCATTACTATTTAGCAAACAGTAGCTCTATATTGCTCCCGGGGCCTATGATCTCCATAACTATTGGTTTAGACCTTGATTAAAGAATCAGGCAAGAATTCCCTCCTGTGGAGTAGGCCTTAGGTCCAACCAATAGAGTGTTGATTATTCCCATAAACAGATTTGTCACTATTACACTACGGGGTCTTCTCTGGCATGTGGGTATGACATGACAAAAAGGGGAGGTCAGTATTGGTTAATACCACGGAGAACATTCTTTTAGAACAATGGTTCATAAATTTTGTACGTAATAGGCAGGCTACTACGTATTCTCACGTTTGAGGGTACCATGGTCTCTAACCACTCAAATATGTATTATGAGATAATGAAGGCTTCACTGGGAAGACTTGGTTACTTCCCAATTATAGCAATGGGCCAAGAGCACATTATCTTGCTTTGCTAACTTCTACTTCTTTTTCAATAAAGATTTTATTAATCTTGTTATAAAAACTGCACTGGTGGGCGGTGGTGACACATGCCTTTAATCCCAGCACTTGGGAGGCAGAGCCAGAACTCTGTGAGTTCGAGGCCAGCCTGGTCTACAGAGTGAGTTCCAGGAAAGGCACAAAGCTACACAGAGAAACCCTGTCTTGAAAAACAAAACAAAACAAACAAAAAAGAACAAAAACTGCATTGGGACTGGCAAGATTGTTCTATGGTAAAGACATTTACCACATAAGCCTGGAGACATGAGTTAAATCCACAGAACCCATGTAAAAGAGGAAGGAAAGAACTGACTCCATGAAGTTGTCCTCTGACTTCCACATATGCCGTGACACAGGTGCCATCTTGCTCTTGCAAAGTAGTAATAAGTAAAAAAATGTATAAAAATAATAAAAATCAAACAACCCAATCAAACAATGGGCAAGGGCCTAGATATTTCTTCAAAAATGACAGATAAATGGTCAGTGAAACTATTAAAATACATGTAACATTGTGAATAATTGGGGAAATGAAAGGAAAACCCCAGTGAAATCCTTCTTCATACTCATTACAATATTTTTTAAAAAAATCAAACAAAAATGTAGTGAAACAGAACAAAACCACCAAAATTGCATGTGTTGGTAAAGATAAGCTAAATTGGAACTCTGTACCGATGGTAGGGATGTAAAATAGACTATCTACTATGAAAATAGTATTTCCTGAAGACAAAAAACCAAACAAACCAAAAACAAAAGAACAACAGACTTACCATCTAACTTGGAAATCCTGCTTTTAGGAGAATATCCAAAGAACTGAAAGCCAGGATCCAATAGTTATTTTTAATTTTTTTTTCTTTTTTTTTTTTTTTTTTTTTTTTTTTTTTTTTTGGTTTTTTGAGACAGGGTTTCTCTGTGTAGCTTTGCGCCTTTCCTGGAACTCACTTTGGAGACCAGGCTGGCCTCGAACTCACAGAGATCCGCCTGGCTCTGCCTCCCGAGTGCTGGGATTAAAGGCGTGCGCCACCACCGCCCGGCGTATTTTTAATTTTTATACAGTATATTTTGATCATATTTTTCTTTCTTCAACACTTTCCAGATCCTCCCCACACCCTACACACTTAACTTCTTGTTCTTTCTCTCTCTCTAAAAAGAACAAACAAGACAACAACCTCCAAAACAAAAATCAAATCAGACAAGGTAAAAAAAAATAATATCCCAAACAAAGCAAAGCCAAAAGTGCACACGTACACAAATAATGGAGTCCATTTTGTCCTACAGGCATTTGTCCATTCGTGATTGTAACGACATTATTCACAACAGTTAGAAATAAGTCAAATGTCTATTAGTATATCACACACACATATGCACACACACACATGCATGCGCATACACACTATGTTTGGTAATATTCTAGCACTGTGACAAAATGCTTAGAAGAATCAACTTGAAGGGTAAAAATTTCAGAGTTTTCAGCCCTGACTGCTTTTAAGTGGAGCATCATGTAGAGAGGATAAGGCAGTGGAAGGCTGCTCATCTCATGGCAACTAGGATGAAGACTCATGTTTACAACTAAGCTCCTTCTCTTGAGCTCATAAAGTTTAAGAATCCATCAAAGGATTAAGCAATTCATGAAGTTGGAGCCCTTATGATTTAATCGACTTTGTGTGAACATTGTTGCTCTTGGAACAATGTTTGCAACACATGAGCCTTTAGGATGCCATTTCAGATGGGGACCATATAAGAATGGGACTTGACTCAGCTTCCAAGGGAATTAAAATTGTGATATATATTATGACATCAATGGTCCTTGAAAACACTGTGCCCAATGAAATATGCCAGTCAGTTTAGGACAGATACATGACTCCATGTTCTTGGAGGACCTAGAATAAAGAAACAGACTGGATTTATACCCATATAGACATTATCAGACATTATCAGAATATGAGGGAGAGAGGACAGAACATTGTTCCTTAGTGAGTACAGAGGTTCAGTTGGGGAGGTCAAAAAACATACTGAAGATGGATAGTGGTGACAGTTGCATGAATGCTCTTAACTCCATGAACTGTGTACTTAAAAATGGGAGAGATAGTACATTTAAAGTTCTTTATACTGGAACAAGGCTGTCTGCAAAGGATCACATGATTAACTTGAACCAAAGAATGAGAAAATGTCCAAATCAGAAACAATTCCAACCAATCTCCATAGGATTACAACTTGTAAAACTACTTAGTTTTCTTAAACAAGGTATACCTTAAAGTATCACTGTAGAACTTTCTCAGGTGTTACGGGAGACTGCACATCTGGTCACAGTGTCTAGACTAAGAACATCTAGGAATGTGCTTAGGAATGGTGAAGAGCACGGCTGGGAAGGTCCTTGACTACGGTTTTGGATATCAGAAAATGTCTGTTTGTATAGAGTGGTGCTATATGTTTATGTGGATGCATATGCATGTAGAGGCCAGAGGTCGACCCTAGGTGCCATGACACAAGAACAATTCCCTTTATTTTTTTGAAGCCGGGTCTCTCATTGGCCTAGAACCACTGATTAGGCTAGGCCTGCTGGCCAGTGAGAAGCCCAGTTCTTCACATCCCTAATACTGGGATTACAAATATATGCACCATGCCCATCTTTTTTTACATGGGTTCTGGGAATCAAACTCAGGCCTTCATACTTGTACAGCAAGCATTTTTTTAAATTCATTTATTTATTTTTTATCTCATTTTACAATACCATTCAGTTCTACATATTAGCCACGGATTCCCCTATTCTCCCCCCTCCCACCCCCTCCCCTTACCCCCAGCCCACCCCTCACTCCCACCTCCTCCAGGGCAAATCCTCCCCCAAGGACTGCGATCAACCTGGTAGACTCAGTCCAGGCAGGTCCAGTCCCTTCCTCCCAGACTGAGCCAAGTGTCCCTGAATAAGCTCCAGGTTTCAAACAGCCAACTCATGCAATGAGCACAGGACTTGGTCACACTGCCTAGTTGCCTCCCAAACTGATCAAGCCAATCAACTGGCTCACCTATTCAGAGGGCCTGATCCAGCTGGGGGCCCCTCAGCCTTTGGTTCATAGTTCATGTGTTTCCATTTGTTTGGCTATTTTTTTTTTCAATAATTGAGTAAAACCGAAATTTATTATAAGCCACAGTCATCCTAGGGACCTCCATGCTATATATATAGCCACCATGGATCTATGGGTTGTGATCTGATTGTTCTTTATTTTATATCTAGAATCCACTTATGAGTGAGTACATACCATGACTGTCTTTCTGGTTTTGGGTTACCTCACTCAGGATGATTTTTTCTAGTTCCATCCATTTGCCTGCAAATTTCATGCTTTCATTGTTTTTCTCTGCTGAGTAGTACTCCACTGTGTATATGTACCACATTTTTTCCATCCATTCTTCCGTTGATGGGCATCTAGGTTGTTTCCAGGTTCTGGCTATTACAAATAGTGCTGCTATGAACATAGCTGAGCATGTATCTTTATGGTATGAATCAGCATTCCTTGGGTACATGCTCAAGAGTGGGATGGCTGGGTCTTGAGGTAGTTTGATTCCTAATTTTCTGAGAAACCGCCATACTGATTTCCAAAGTGGTTGTACAAGTTTACATTCCCACCAACAGTGGAGGAGTGTTCCCTTTGCTCCACATCCTTTCCAACATTGACTGTCATTGGTGTTTTTTATCATAGCCATTCTGACAGGTGTAAGGTGGTATCTCAGAGTCGTTTTGATTTGCATTTCTCTGATGATTAAGGATGTTGAGCATTTCTTTAAATGTCTTTCAGCCATTTGTAGTTCTTGTTTTGTGAATTCTCTGTTTAGCTCTTTAGCCCATTTTTTAATTGGACTGTTCAGTATTTTGATGTCTAGTTTCTTGAGTTCTTTATATACTGTGGAGATCAATCCTCTGTCAGATGTGGGGTTGGTGAAGATCTTTTCCCATTCTGTTGGCTGTCTTTTTGTCTTATTGACTGTGTCTTTTGCCCTGCAAAAGCTTCTCAGTTTCGAGAGGTCCCATTTATTAATTGTTGTGCTCAGGGTCTGTGCTGTTGGTGTTTTATTTAGGAAATGGTCTCCAGTGCCAATGCGTTCAAGAGTGCTTCCTACTTTCTTTTCTATTAAGTTTAGTGTAACTGGATTTATGTTCATGTCTTTGATCCACTTGGACTTGAGTTTTGTGCATGGTGACAGATATGGATCTATTTGTAATCTTTTACATATTGACATCCAGTTATGCCAGTACCATTTGTTGAAGATACTTTCTTTTTTTCCGTTGTATAGTTTTGGCTCCTTTGTCAAAAACCAGGTGTTCATATGTGCATGGATTAATGTCAGGGTCTTCAATTCGATTCCATTGGTCCGTATGTCGGTTTTTATACCAGTACCAAGCTGTTTTTATTACTATAGCTCTATAGTAGAGTTTGAGGTCAGGGATGGTGATGCCTCCAAGGGTTGCTTTATCGTATAGGATTCTTTTAGCTATCCTGGGTCTTTTGTTTTTCAATATAAAGTTGAGTATTTTTCTTTCCAAGTCTGTGAAGAATTGTGTTGGGATTTTGATGGGGATTGCATTGAATCTGTAGATTGCTTTTGGCAAGATTGCCATTTTTACTATGTTAATCTTACCTATCCATGAGCATGGGAGATCCTTCCATTTTCTGATATCTTCTTCAATTTCTTTTTTTAGAGATTTAAAGTTCTTATCAAAAAGGTCCTTCACTTGTTTAGTTAGTGTTATCCCAAGGTATCTTATATTATTTGTGGCTATTATAAAGGGTGATGTTTCTCTGACTTCTTTCTCGGCCCTTTTATCATTTGTGTATAGGAGGGCTACTGATTTTTTTGAGTTGATCTTGTATCCTGCCACTTTGCTGAAGGAGTTTATCAGCTGTAGGAGTTCCCTAGTAGAGTTTTTGGGATCACTTATGTATACTATCATATCATCTGCAAATAGTGAAAGTTTGACTTCTTCCTTGCCAATTTGTATCCCTTTGATCTCCTTTTGTTGTCTTATTGCTCTAGCTAGAACTTCTAGTACTATATTGAATAAATATGGGGAAAGTGGACAGCCTCGTCTTGTTCCTGAATTTAGTGGTATCACTTTGAGTTTCTCTTCATTTAATTTGATGT
This sequence comes from Peromyscus leucopus, assembly GCF_004664715.2. NCBI lineage: Eukaryota > Metazoa > Chordata > Mammalia > Rodentia > Cricetidae > Peromyscus > Peromyscus leucopus. The sequence goes on from NC_051065.1 coordinate 159,047,142, forward strand.
TTGCTGTTGGCTTGCTATAAATTGCTTTTATTATGTTTAGAAATGTTCCTTGTATTCCTGATCTTTCTAAGACCTTTATCATGAAGGGGTGTTGGATTTTGTCAAAGGCTTTTTCAGCATCTAGGGAGATGATCATGTGGTTTTTTTCTTTCGGTTTGTTTATATGGTGTATTACATTGACTGATTTTCATATGTTGAACCATCCTTGCATCCCTGGGATGAATCCTACTTGGTCGTGATGGATGATTGTTTTGATGTATTCTTGGATTCGGTTTGCCAATATTTTGTTGAGTATTTTTGCATCAATGTTCATGAGGGAGATTGGTCTGTAGTTCTCTTTCTTTGTTGCATCTTTGTGTGGTTTGGGTATCAGGGTAATTGTAGCCTCATAAAAGGAGTTTGGTAGTGTTCCTTCTGTTTCTATTGTGTGGAACACTTTAAAGAGTATTGGTATTAGTTCTTCTTTCAAAGTCTGGTAGAATTCTGCACTGAAACCATCTGGTCCTGGGCTTTTTTTGGTTGGGAGACTTTTAATGACTGTTTCTATTTCTTTAGGGGTTATTGGTCTATTTAAATGGATTATCTGGTCTTGATTTAATTTTGGTATGTGGTATTTACCCAGAAAATTGTCCATTTCTTCCTGGTTTTCCATTTTTGTGGAGTACAGGTTTTTGAAGTATGATCTGATGATTCTCTGGATTTCCTCGTTGTCTGTTGTTATGTCTCCCTTTTCATTTCTGATTTTGTGAATTTGGGTGCTCTCTCTTTGACTTTTGGTTAATTTGGCTAGGGGTTTGTCTATCTTGTTGATTTTTTCAAAGAACCAACTCTTTGTTTCATTGATTTTTTTTTGTATTGTTCTCTTGTTTTCTATTTCATTGATTTCAGCCCTCAATTTGATTATTTCCTGGCGTCTATTTCTCCTGGGTGAGTTTGTTTCTTTTTGTTCTAGAGCTTTCAGTTGTGCTGTTAATTCATTGGTATGGGATTGCTCCGTCTTTTTTATGTGTGCATTTAGAGCTATGAATTTTCCTTTTAGCACTGCTTTCATAGTGTCCCATAAGTTTGGGTATGTTGTACTTTCATTTTCATTGAATTCTAGGAACTGTTTAATTTCTTTCTTTATTTCTTCCTTGACCCATTGATGTTTCAGGTGGGCATTATTCAGTTTCCATGAGTTTGTGGGTTTTCTATAATTTTTGTTGTTGTTGAGGTCTAACTTTAAGGCATGGTGGTCTGATAAGATACAAGAGGTTATTCCAATTTTTTTGTATCTGTTGAGATTTGTTTTTTGTCCAAGCATGTGGTCAATTTTTGAGAAGGTTCCATGGGGTGCTGAGAAGAAGGTATATTCTTTTGTGTTAGGATGGAATGTTCTGTAGATATCTATTAGGTCCATTTGAGTCATAACATCTGTTAGGTCCTTTATTTCTTTGTTAAGTTTCAGTCTGGTAGATCTGTCTTTTGGTGAGAATGGTGTGTTAAAATCTCCCACTACTAATGTGTGGGGTTTGATGTGTGTTTTAAACTTTAGTAGTGTTTCTTTTATGAATGTGGGTGCTTTTGTATTTGGAGCATAAATGTTTAGAATCGAGACTTCATCTTGGTGGATTTTTCCCGTGATAAATATGTAATGTCCATCCTGATCTCTTTTGATTGATTTTAGTTTAAAGTCTATTTTATTAGATATTAGGATAGCTACACCAGCTTGTTTCTTAGGTCCATTTGCTTGGAAAGCCTTTTCCCAGCCCTTTACTCGGAGGTAGTGTCTGTCTTTGAAGTTAAGGTGTGTTTCTTGTATGCAGCAGATGGATGGGTCCTGTTTTCTTATCCATTCTGTTAGCCTGGTACAGCAAGCATTTTATGTACTTAGCTATCTCCCCAATCCAGTAGTGCCTTTTTGAATCATTTCTGCAAGCCAATGCAAATGCATGGCCATGTTCCTGTCATTTTGCTTCTTTCTCAAATGCTGCTTCTCCTGTCTAGCTTCTACCAATGCTTTGTAGAATTTTCTGGATTTATTTTTAACACCACTCTTTTTCTACAGGGGTACTGTGGTTTTCACAATAAGATTATGATAAGGCTGGGTGGTGGAGGTACGCACTTTTATTCCCAGCACTCAGGAGGCAGAGGCAGTCAAATCTCCAAGTTCAATGCCAGCCTGGTCTACAAAGTGAGTTCTAGGATAGCCAGGACTACACAGAGAAACTCTGTCTTGAAAAACTAAAAGCAAAAGCAAACAAACAAAAGTATGATAAAATAAAAATTGAAAATCAGAATCAGAAAAGAGATATGTTCTCTTTGTCTCAATAAGTTTTTTCTGTTACATTTTTAAAAATTGTTTAGAGAATTTCATACATGAGCATTGTACTTGCCTCATTTCCAGCCCTCTCTTTCTCTTCTAATTCCTCCCATGTCTGCCCTACTCCCTTTCAAATCAATGATCTCTTCTTAATTGTTGTTTTGCACACAACCCCCCCCCACCCACACACACATCTCTGAATCCATTTGATGTTGTCCATGTGTATTAGTTTGATTCTGACTGCTTGGGAACAAGCACTTTTTATATTTATCGCCCTAAGAGTTTTACAGTTTGAATATCAACAGTGTGAAAACTTCCTTGTATCAGGCCTCAACAGATTGATTTTTCTAAGGGCTTGAAGTTATTTGGGACCCTTGTGTTTGACCCTGGCCTGTGGAGGCACCATTATGTGAAAATGGGTTTCATTTGTAGTAAATTGTTAAATTATATCTGCTTTTGAGATACACTAGATGCTTGGGCTATTGACAGAATTTGATATAGACTGAGAAAAGCTATTTTGGAATTATTGATGAATTGGAACAAAGTGCCTCTTTCCATTATGTGATAATTGATCTATATAAATAATATTGAAACAGGATACACAGACAGAAAATATATACATGCACCCTGTGTATGTGATTCTTTCTCTGTCCTTTATATGCACTATTTTGCAATAAATCATTTTCAAAATACTTGTCCACTGATTTTGCCGTATTACTGCAATAGAAGCTTTCCTGGCTAACAGTACCATTGAAAGGTTTCAGTTCTTCTTTTCAATAGTGGAAAATAAGAATCGATTTGTGCTTTGCTTAGCTGCTTCTCTCAGGCCCTTTTTCTGGTAGCCTTGTTATGCCTCTGTGCAGCCCTAGACTCTCTCCCTTTGCTCCCTACCTGTCATTCCTGGCTGTAGTTCATTCTCTTCCAGTGGGACGGGCCCCAGAGTGGCCTCTGCTAATTGCAAATCACTTCCTATCTCCTCTGCCCAGTAGTCTTCTGTGGCTCCCAGGAGTTTGCAGAGTAAAATACTATTTCCTTATCTCTCTATTCTATTATTTTTCATTATGAATACAATTTATTAATTATTTGGGACTTCATACATGTTTACACTATATTTGATCATTCACTCTACTCCTCTCTATAATTCCTCCTAAATCCACCACCCATATACTAACCCCCACTGTTTACTTCATATCCTTTGTTTTCTATAACCCACTGAGTCTAGTTAATGCTACCCATACATGCATGGTACAGAGCCATCCACTGGAGTGTGCTCTACCTACCTAGACCATATCCCTAGGGAAGATTGATTATCCATCCCCTCGCAACTATCAATTGTCAGCAGCTCCTCAGCTAAGGGTGGGAGTTTGTGAGCCCCTCCCCACTCTATATCATAATATTGATAATAATTAATAACAATCACAGCTACTATGAGTTCATGAGTACAGTGGTCATATCATATCCAGAAGACACTGTTTCATTTTGGTCCTCTCCAACCTCTAGTTTTTATAATATTTTTGTCCTCCCCAGGAAGATGTGGACTACTCAGCCATAGATAGGACATCAGTATCGTACCCCTTCTTCCCAAAGCCTAGTCTCTCCTTGTATCACATTTCTATATGCAGAATAACTGCATGTACAATTGCAATACCTCATTGCCCACTTTTGCACTATGCTTTGCCTTATGTTGTTTGGACCTACCTAAAATGCCTTTCTTCATCCCCCTCATTTTGCTACTCCCTCTCTCTCCTAGTCTCCCTCTCCCCACCCATACTCCCTGTGTCTCTCCCACTTCCCTCCTTCCCTCCCCTTCTTCTTCCTTGTTAGCAATCTCTAATTTTGTTTTTTCAGGTTGAAGAAAGTATACTTGCACTACTCTTCCATCGACCAGTTGGTAGCTTGGAGGACTGCAGTAGGAAATAGACTTCCAAACCAAGATGGTCACCACCACTTTCTGTCACCGAGTTCATTAGACCTTTTGTGATTCTTACACTTGTCCACTTACCTAGGCAATAGGACTAAGCTTTCTGGCTAAGGGGGTGAGTCAGAGAAAGATAGTACATGTATAGTGTACATGCAATATGAATTTGAGGATGGTGTGATGGCCAATCTTACCAGGGTTCCAAGGCACAAATTCAGGGTTTCCATCTTCTCTTTTGAATTTTCTGAAAGGAACCCTTTCCATAATTGAAGATTATTCTGCTATCAAACTACAGGAGGAACAAGGTGATAGGTTACTTTTTTAAGTGTGTGTGTGTGTGTGTGTGTGTGTGTGTGTGTGTGTGTGTGTGTGTAGAAAGGGGACAGGGTTGCATTCCTGACCTTACTACCCTTTACCAGAAAGGTTTAAGATTATTTTATACAAGGCCTACCCTCCCTACTTCATTGCCAAAGACAACCATAGCATAATGTAACTGTATGTCAGTGTGATCTATTAGAAATATGGAGATGTGTGACTGACGAATGCTTTTATTTTCTAAATTTTCACTTATATGTCTGTTCTTTACCTCTCCTGATGGTCTTTCCTGATGTAGGATATGTATCTCTCAAAAAAAATCACTACTCTTTCTATCTAGCTGACTTATCTTTCCCACTCAGTCCACCCGCTGGTGCCAGAACAATCTTCCTGATTCATAGCTTTGCAGGTGTTGCTTAATTGATCCAAGGCCTTCAGGGGATCCCAGCTATGTGTAGGATAGAAGCCAAATCCTGGATCTGGCATGGTGCATTCTGCATTCATGGAAGTCCTGCCTCTCTCATTATCTTATGGGTTTTTCTTTCTTCATTACCTTTTTTCTACCTTTATCCGAGTAAATGACAAGTATACAAGATATAGTATACGAGACTATCTTGTGATGTGAGCCCAATTCTAGGTAGCTCTGAAGAGACAACTACTGAATATATGTGATCCAAGGAAGAGAGGTGACACAGTTCCAGTCACAATGTGTGGGGTAATGGTTATCCCAGAACATGTGATGGACGGACATAATCATTGCACAAATGAATCATGGCAAGAGCCAACTGGTTCCCCTAGCTCTTCCCTTAGGAGGTTAATATGATAGAAGGGGTTGCAGTGGGTAGAAGTGGTAGGTTACAAGAAGAAGATGTAGATAGAGACGATCTATCATATATCTATAAATTCACTCAAAAGAGATGCAAGGAATTCTGAACCTCTGGTACCCTAAGGAGGTAAGCAGTGAGGTGTAATGTAGGTAACTATGGATGATGGAGAATCAGAATAGATAACTAAAACAGAAAAAAGCATAAAAGATACCAATATGTGTTGTAGTCTGATGTTCCTAGTATCAGAAAAAAAATACAGAAAATCAAGGGGAGGCTTGGAGAAACATATTAAAGGGCTCAACTTTAAGGACCTAGTGGGATATTCCAAGAGAGACATCAGTGTTTGTCTGGAGAATATGCATATGGTTGTTGGAGAAGTACTTAAGTGGCAATGGAAGCCTATAGGTTGGAGGAATGGATGGACTGGATATTGAGGTGCTTATGGAGAAACCATTGTTCTGTGTTCTGCAGTGCACCAAAAGCAGCTACCCTGCCTTGATCACGCCACTCTCCATATGTCCTTTGCTTTTCCAGAATGTGCTTTTCTAATGCTTGAGTTTTCCAAGCATTCATTAGGCATAGAGCACATAGGAAACTTTTTACCACTCTAGTGGCAGTGGGACCTGGGAAAATGGAGCCTAAAAGTGAGGTGGACTAAAGTCTCATGCAATAACCAACTTTATTCAGAGCATCTGGCAACTTATGCTCTAAGGATTAAGAGGAGTCATGTGAGTAAATTGTACAATCACAAGGGCAAGCCACATGTGGCAAAAACAGGTTTTTCCACAGAGGTATATGAACAATAACAATAGCAAGTTTTAATGAATAATCTGAAGTAAACTCACTCATATCTGCTGCACCTGGGAGGGAAATGAAAGCACAACCCAAGAACAATTCCATGCTTTTGAAGAAACTGAGGGTGCAAGACTTTTGTCTTGTTCTTGGAGTTTGCTCATAAGCAGTCAGATATCTCATAGGATATCCTTCTTGAATAGTGCTCTGATAGGAGACTCTTGGCTGGATGTTGGGCTAGAAGCAGTTTTTGCATCTTCTGATAAGCTATCTTGAGTGTCTTCTCCAAGTCTCAGTTCAAATGGTTTCTTCTCCCCTTTAAATCCTTGGGGACACCACATTGAGCATTTAAAACAGCAAGTTTTGCTGAATGTATTTACCCTGGGCAACTCCACTGCATTTGTCCATCCAGACCTGCAGTTTTCAACCTGTGGGTTGACCCTCTCACAGGGGTCACTTATCAGACATCCTGCATATCAGGTATTTATATTATGATTTATAGCAGGTAGCAACTTATAGTTATGAAGTAGCAGCAAAAAATAATTTTATGGTTGGGGGTGACCATGTCATGTGGATCTGTATTAAAGAGTTGTAGCATTAGCAAGGTTGAGAACCATTGCTCTAGACAATGGTCTCCTTGAGAATAATCATGCTCATTCCTTGACTCACATTTTCCCAAATCCTCATACAGTGCCTTGGACAAATAAGGAACAACTGTTTTGAGGTATTGGTAGTTCTACTGCTATTTACCAGTGTTATAGTCCCCTCTCCTTCTACCAGCAACATTTTTGTTTTTTTGTAATCTCTTAAGGTTCTAGTTCAATGACTCAAAAGTCTAGATAAAGATATGACTTGTTATGACTGATAAATTACAGAGACAATTTTATGGAAAAGATGCTTCCCTTTACCTTGTCATTCAATGGAGCTCAAGTGCTTTTTGCATGCTAAATATATGAAGATGCTATAAACATTACAGCAGAGGATGAAGTAATAACTGACAATTAAGTAATTAATCACCCTGCTCAACCCAAGGTAAACTTGTTGATGATGAAAATTATTTTCTTTTTTTTATAGTGGCAGATATTTAAAAAGTATCTGGATTATTCTGAAGGATTTGTGGGTCTGGAATTAAGGACATATGAACAGGAGAGGCTGAAGGACAGGAACATACAGTACAAAAATGGTTTCTGGTTCATGGCTAATTGTAAATGACTAGTAGAGCCTCTTAAAGTACTGGTTTGAACTGGGTGTAAGTGTTTGCTTAAATAGTGGAGAGTGTCACGCTGGACCATGTCTTTCATAGAATTTCATTGAACTAAAGCTTAGTATCTCTAAGCAACTTACTATATGGTATGTGCTTACCCTACCCCTCTATGCCTTATTGGGAAAAAATAAGGATGTCAGAGACCCTTAGCATAGTTCTGGTGCTAGAAACTGTGACTTTCTGTTTATCCTTCCACATCCCACACTGAAGAAAGATGCACTCATACATTTTTCCAGCCTATTCACTTAGCCAACAAACTGAATGTTGATTTCTTAACAAACTAAATAGTTAGTTTTCATATATTTTGGTTTTCACCAGTGTGGAGTTTCCCTGGGGAATGACTTCACTCACATTTTAATGCAAAAACAGCTCTGATCCTGGTAGAATTCCTTAACCTAGATGGCTAATATTGAGTCTTTTGAATTTTAAAATAAGCAGAGGCTAATTCATGAATTTGCTCATTTCTTTAGTTAATACCCTTAGAACATTCTCGTAGATATTAAGTCTTCAGTTAACTCACATATCTGTGTCCCCAGAGTGTTTTAAGTCTGGATATTAAATACTCCAATGCAAATTGCAGAAGAATTCTAGCTTTAAATTTAACTTTTCAATGTTTTAACAGGTATGTCCCAGGTATATAGGACTGTGATTCGTGGGATACTTGTAATTACTATTATGTCTATAAAATTTAGATGGGTCTATTTCATTGGATCAATGCTGTTCAGCTATCCTTTCTGGAGAAGAACACTACAGAAGACATACATCCTGTTTTCTACCTAATGTGTAAATTTTGGTAAGTCCCACTTAACTTCTGTTTTTATCTTTGTAGGTCATGATAAGCCTATCTCTTAGGTGGCGTGGAAATCAATTTAGTATTACAATGAAGATCATTTCACATATATTTTAGTTATCTACCATTCTGTAGCAAATGGCCCTCATTATTCTGTGAAAGAAAATATTATGTTATTGTCTTCCATGATTGTCTGCATTGGCTGAGTACATCTCTACTCCATGTTAAATTGAAATGTGCTTATTTGGGTACCAGAAAGTTCAAGATGATGCCTTTACATGAATGGCATTTGGCTTTGGCATGAGCTACGAGTTGGAGAGCTATTGTCCAAATCATCCTAATTCTTCATGGAACCTTTCTATGGGATTTGGCAGCTGCTTTCTGAAAGAGATAGTCTTCTTAGTGCTCAGCAAAGAAGGAAGTAAAAGCTGCCAGCTCTCTAGATACTTGGATTTGAAGTCTCAGAATGGCACTCCTTATCCTGTTGGCCCAGCCCCTCATCCAACCATCCAAGATGCAGAGGATGGAAAATATTTCCATCTCTTCAATAGTGACATGTTAACAATGAGAAGTGGAATTATTGAAGCCCTTGAGTATTCACTGTGATCCACTTATGTCTAATATAAAATTTATAATCCATATCAGTGGATTTCTAAGGATTGATTCTCATCAGCTAACACTTCCACCTTTTTCATTTTGCTTCATAGAACACCTTGATCTTCAGCAAAGGCAAATCTTGTTACCATTCCAGGATACCACAGCTTGCTAATTCCTTCTTTTAGAATATTCTTGCCCTAAATTGTAGCATAGCTTTCTAAGTTTATTATGGTCTTTCCTTAAATGACAACTCCTCAGAGGGTTTTTTTTTTTCATGATTAACTCATCAAAAAAATTGTATGTTCTTGTCTGTTTTTCTTGTCTCATATTAAGCTAACTTAATTCTTCTAGTTTTCCTCATTCTTATAGCTTTTGTTCTTTCAAAATAGTGTAGGAGGATTGTTCAATGGGACAATACACTCTGAGTATTATCAAAATTTTTAGTTCCATTCCTAATATTCGAAAAATAAAAATAACACACACACACACACACACACACACACACACACACACACACACACACACACTAAATACCCAAAGGAAGAAAAGCAAATAAAATATTGGAGAAAAACTCTATTTTTTGTTATAATTTACTACATTCCATTAAATTTCTTCTTTCTTTTTTTGTTTATTACCTTTCTTGAACACCGTGACCTCAGGTCAATTAGGGTGGTAACTGTCTTACCAAACATTTCCAGTTTCTAGGAATATGTCAAAACACAACATATGTGTATGTACATGCATATATTAATATAGCTTCATATGTATATGCATAGCAATAATTAACTAGATTAACTTGAATAGTCTTTATAAACCATCTAGAGTACTATTATTGTTGCTGGGTGAAATTTGTAATTCATTCTTATCTTTTCAGCTAATTCATGTTGTTCATAAAATACTTAATACACACTGTAATTCAGATAGAGCTAACAATTACATTTTTAAAAGATAGCTTAGATGCATGGGTCTTGATTTACAAGTTTATTGTTAGATCTTGTCTAAAAGATGATGAGATCTGGGGTATTATTATTCAGAGTGTCTGTTTAAATTGTATTCTACAGAATGGTCTTTCCTATTCATAATTTAGCTCTACAATTCTATGAATTCAATCATAGGCTTGTGTCATATTCACCCAGTGTGGCTCTAGGTGTTCAGTGCATCTTCCATTAGGGTTTGGGGATAATGGAAGATAATGTGACTAATGGAAGGTCCACTGTGACCCACATGTGCTCTCTATTTCTTCTCATTTTGTTAGCAATGTGGAGTTATGAGATAGAGCTGAAGACATTGGATTCTATATATATATGACAAATGAGGTTCCTAGTACTTTAATTCTCCTATTTATCTGATGGCCAACATAGAATCACTAAGGAAGGGGAGCATGGTAATTATTTGCTTGGTATCGATCAAAATATAAGTTAACTGAATTAATATTTCAAAATGTTCCCTAGAAGATGATAGACCTGAGTTTAAACCCAAGCCAATGAGCTCCTTGGTCCAAATTATTTCCACCAGAAGGAGCTAGCCATGTTGACCTTGATACTATTAGCTTCAGAGAAGAGGAATAACCTTAGGGGTGAAAGTTCCATATCCATTTTCAAAGTGAGATTGAGGCAGGAAATGAGGTAATTATTTGAACTGACACTGTTTTATATTAAATGCTACAGTTGGCTCCATGTAGAACATCTGGTTAACATCACATGCAAAATAAAACTTTCTCCCTGACAATTTTTGGCTCTGAAGCTTCCTAAAAATGCTGGGTGATCTACATCCTTTGAATATTAATGAAACAAATTAGCTCCCAAAATGCCCTACTGTGTCTCAGCTCCAGGAACCAACATGATTCATTAGACTCCTGTTGATTAGAAATGTTGAAGGAGATTTTCTTTCTCTTCATTTTAATTAAGCACATTTGACAGGCTTTCTTGATTCCCAGTTGGCCAAGACTCCTACAGTGTGGCACAAGAATAAATGGGACCCTCTTCTGCATAGATCTTACAGGTCTGTGTTGGGTTGTATGGCTTCTTGAAGGACCTTATGATGCAATTCCTAAATTAGTTTTAAATTTTTCTTTAGTTTTGAGATTTTAGTACCTGTATACAATGAAATATGATCATCTTTTTCTCCAGTTTCCCTTCCTACCATCTCCACATTTCTCTTAATAGGCCCCCTCCTAACTTATCCTCCTCCTTTTCTTTCTCCTCCTCTTCTTTTACCTCCTCCTTTTCTTCCTCCTCCTCCTGCTCTTTTTCTTCCTCCTCTTCCTCCTTCTTCTCCTTCTCCCTCTTCCCTTTCCCCCTACCCTCCCTCTCTCCCTCTTCCTCCCCCTTCTCCTCCCCCCTTTTCCTTCATTACTCACTAAGTTCAGTTAGTGCTGCTCATATGTGAACTTGTCTAGGGGCATCCACTGGAGTATGGGAAATCTACCATTGGCCATATCCTCATAAGGAAGGATAGTCCCTACCTTATCAACTATCAATAGCTCCTCAGTAAGGGACGGGATTTGAAGATTATCTAAACCATCTATGCCAGGATGTGGGCTAGCTTGGTCTTGTACAGGTAACCACAGCTGTTGTGCACAATTGAGTGAAACAGCCATGCCATGTCCAGAAGTAATTCACAGCATTCTTCCAATCTTACATTCTTTTCTCTTCTTTAGTGTTCTTGAGCTTTGGCTTGGACTTAATTGGCACCCCTTTTAGGGCTGAGCCCTTCGTCTCTTATCACTTTGAACAGTTACCACATCTCCATTGACTGTTACTCATAGCAAAAAAGAAGCTTCTCTGATTAAAGTTGAGAGCAGCCCATGTCCGTAGGAATAAATGTAAATATTTAGAAGGTAGTTGGGAATATCAGATCTGGTACTATAATCCTAGTTAGAAAACAAACTATGGCTGTGGAGGTCATAGGCCCTAGGGTAGAAGCTACTGCTGTCGTTTCATTCAATTCTTAAGTTTTAAGACAAATTGGATCTAAAGTTTTTATTCTTAAGGTAGAAGTAAAAAAAAAAAAGGTATCTCCTATAGAATTATAAAAGCTTAGGTGGAGATCTCAGAATAGGTCGGTTTGCTTGGAGAAGTCAGCAAGGGATGGAAGCAAGAAGTAGGGCTTTTATCACTGTTACCCAGCTGAGCCATACCAAAAAGTACCTGTGTTTCATGAGAACATAGGTTTTTCTACATCTTGATGGTTGGATATGCAGGCATTGAGACACTGTGCAAGACCGCAGCTGAGAATACAAAGATCAAAGCTGTGAGAGGCCAATGAAGATTTGGTTGCTCTCTTTTATGTGAAGCATCACATAAAATCATCCTATTTTTAAGTTGGGCTTTATCATGGTCAGTTTTTAGCCCATGTGCATACCTTCATAGATTGTAGCAGATAGACATTGGGGATGAAGAGGTGGAAGAAGGATGGGAAGGAAAGAAACTTGTCTTTCTTTTGAACTTCTGGCACATCAGGCTCTCACAACAAGGAGAGCATGAGAGCTCTGAGCTTAGAACAATTAACAGTCTTCTGCCTCCAGGAAGCTTCTCTCCCCATAATGTAGGTGCCCCAAGCATACCAAAGAGTGCAGAAAGAGGTTTCTTATAGATGCAATAATTTAGTTAAAACATATAGAGAGATATGAGTCTGGTACCATGAAACCTTACTGGAGCAGAAATCAATAAAGCCCAACTCCTGTCCCAACTGACCACAGTGTGACCTGGGACCACCAGTCCTTCAGTTCACAATATTTATAGAGTTACTGTTTGTTCCAGATACTTGTCTGGGCTAAACTACTTCCTTTCTGTAGGCTTTTCTTTCTTACTCTTATCTGGGAGTCTCTTTATATGCAAAAGGGAGTAGAAACTCTACCTAATCACTCAGTGACCATGTGAGTGGGGCAGGTCAATTGGAGAGATAGACAAAGCTGTAGTTTGTGTCCCTAAGAAGCTTGAAGTATACAGGAGAATCCAATCATCAGATTCAATATAACTTTGAATAAAAAGGTTCCATTCTTTGCCTTTTCTTCCATCTTACCTTTTTCCTCTTTACCTCCTTCTCTTCCATATGTCTGATACACACTTCCCCCACCCACACGTGGATTTTCTTTATGAATTTTTAGTAAGGAACTATGTAAGAAGGTATTTATTTGGTTTCCCTTGCTGTAACTGAAAATCTTTGAGGAGTTTTTGGTAGAATGTCCGAGAATTTTTACAGAAGTTGAAATGGAGGGGAGAGGAGGGCATTGAACGCAAGGAAGAAAGCCAGAGGTGTGTTTGAAGGATGGTCAGAGCAAGGAGGAAGTTCTTCAAGGGGAAAAGGGAAACAGAACATTCTGAGAGCCTTATACCCTGTTCTGTCTGCTCACTTTAAGATTTACCCTGGTGAAAGCTAATGTCAAGCACTGGTGTCCTGCAACACAGCCTAGGATGGCAGGGGGGAAGGAGCATTGAGTGAACTGTTTCTCAGTATCTGTGGTATATGTCTCCATGGTGACAACTTTTAAGCTTTTAATTTGATGTCAATGAAAAGAGGGAGAAGATATAAGTGGAATCGTTTCTGGATAAGAGCAGGAAAAATCTCAGAATCTCTCTATAAGGAAACCAAAAGTCACCCATATGCAGGCTTTAGCTATAGAAAGTAATGTTTCAGATAGGCTTCATATAGGCCACTGAAGGTCTAGACACATCTCTGAGCCAGGCTCAGTAGAACTCATTCTTCCTAACCCACAACATCTTCTCTTCACTGGGAAAGACCCCACTCAGAACAGAGTTGTATGCTTATACTACATCACTGCTAATTTAGTGTTGCCCAGAACAAAGACTCCAACATAAATTGATAATTAACTGTGTATATCTACCTTTTCCCATATCCTATAGATCAAGACTCTATGTTTCTATTTTGGAATACATTTTCCCCAATGTTTTCTGGGATCATCTTCACTCTAAAATCTGTATTATATAGTTTTTACTTTATTACTTTTGTCATATACGCATGATGGGGAGGGTATATATCATAAGGAATCTCTTTTCTCCTTTCACATTTGTGTGGACCCTAAGCACTAATTCAGGTCATCAGGCTTGGTGGCAAGTGACTTTACTCAATGAGCTATCTCACTGGCTCTGTTCTTTAGATTATAGAACGATCTGAGCCCCAGAGAAGATTTCTGAGCACACCTGGCAATCAGTCCTTTGGCATATCTTCTCATCTCCACCCCTAACTTCCTGCTTTAGCTGAGTTGTTTTGTTTTACCTTCTTTTCACTATGCTATTCCAGCAGCAGTGTTCTCTGAAAAATTTCCATGTCTTAATATCCCTCTTTCAAGGCCATAGTTATAATGTGTGTTCCTCCAAATGCAGCACACAAGAAGAACTGCCATATTTTAGATTCTCCAATGTACATTTCACTCTCCTTGAAAGTGGGCTCTGCCTAACAATACATGCTATAGTTTAATTACAGCCAACATTATCCTTGAGTTGTTAACATACAGCAGTATTTATTCTATAAGTCAACAGGGAAACACCTGGGTCTTCTGTAAATTCAGTTTCTTTGTTCATATTTGTTAAGCGAATGTATAAATGAACTGTGTGACTTCTGTCTGATTATATTCAGTGAGCTGTGAAACTCAGTGCAGCTTCCTAATTAAGACATTACATGCATTTGGCACATAAGTGCTTGTTTGCGTCTACAAACACAAACACACCCTTCCAGAAGTAAGCTCCATTTGCAAATTACAATATAGTGTTGCCCTTGGAGAAGTCCATCAGCCAACTCTAATTGTCACACCCATGTCACACATGGACTTACCATGTGTTTCCCTCATTATAAGATCTTCCTGTCTGTTTAGAATTCACCCAAACCTGTGTCTGATGATGTCTTTTCCACATGAAAATTGTGGAAGGATTTACAGACAAGGGTCACATTGTCTATGAGCCTTCCATCTCCTGTATCATTATCTCTTTTATGGTTTCTTGAATGTCAGAGTTCTCAGACTTTTTATTATCAATACCTGTCTCTTTATACACTTACTCTACTTTCTCAGGCTTAAACTTAGTGTATTATCAGGCAGATTCTGATACAATATTTCCCAGAACTTAGCAGCACATGTGACCTTACTTCCTCCAGAACATTTTATTCTTTACAGTCTGCATAATTATTTTTAATTTCCCTTCATGAGCATAAAATTTCCTCAAGGACATGGTTCTTATTCCTCCGTGTAACCTTTTATTTTAGGTGTATGCAAATGGTAGATATTTAACAAATGTGATAATTGATTAACTGTATAAGCATCCTTTCTCTGACATGCCTCACACATACACTGAAGGCATTTAAAAAATGACTAGCCTCAGTTATATTAGTGCACTCAAATGTTGTTTATCAGGACCTAGACAAAACAAAAACACTGTGAGTGCAAGTAAGATGGCTTAGTGGCTAAAGGTGCTTGTTGCCAAGCTGGTGATCTGAATTCTATTCCCAGGATCCACATGGTGGACGGAGAGAATAAACTTTGGGTTGTCCTGTGACCTCCATTCTAACATTATAGCAGGAGCTTGCCCTCACCACTTACCCTTCCCCACAAAATGAAGAAAGAAAACATTAGAAAGATATATTTAAGTGTTTTAATGAGATTCTTCACGAAATTTAACTTTTACTTTTTTCAAATCAAGACCTATTGGTATGTTACATAGCAATAATATGTATTTAAGTCAATAGGTAAGTATCTATCAATATATAATCTCTCCAGTCAGATCTGCCTGACAGAAAAGGTAGAAATAAAATATAAATTGATCAATAGTATTTTTCATCATGGATCAGGTTTTTTTAGTCTTTTTTTCTGTAGTCTATAAGAAGATTTTAAAAGATACTCAAACTTAAAAGAAATACCAGGCTGAGAATTAATACTGCATGGAATATTTCAACCTTATCTTACTGAATTGACTCATATCTTTGGTAAACCTGAAATCTTTTATATTGTGAATTTCTTCTGGTTAAATTGTAGGCCACTGGCATCTGAAGGGTCAACTGGATCCAGGTGAACCTGTAGAGGTTTTTGGACCTTGTATCTTATTAGTATATGTGCTTAGCTCAAACTGTAGGTGAAGGGACCGTATGTTTCCAGTTGCCTATGTACAAGAATGCAGGTTGAATTAAAGAATATGCTGGTGTCATTTCTGAGTTTGGGAATTTATTTATGAGCTATCAGGCTTAGGAAGCTCCTGTCTTCTAGTACTAAGAGCCTTTCAATGTGAAGTTAATGTTGCCACAAGGGCACAGCAAGAAGTCTCTCATCATCCCACATCAAAGTCAAATGCCTTGATTTTGGACCTCCCAGTCTCCAAGTCTGTGAATATTCATTTTCTGTTCTTTATAAATGACCCAGTAAGTGGTTTCCTGTTACAGTAGCACAAAGGAAACCAAACTATACTGGAAGAGAAGGATATGACTATAGCAGGTATTTAAAACTGCCAAGGCTTCTTAAAAACTGGCTAACAGGTATGAGGTATGTGCTAGAGCCTTTTGGAAGTGGATGTAGAAGAAACCCAAGCTATTGTCAATAATTCGTTAAGAATGATTCTGAAAAGGGCTCAGAAGAACATAGTCAAGAATGAAATCCATATTCTTCTTGGAGATTGCCTGAATGTTCATGTGCAAAATGCAGATAATAAATGTGGACAGTAAAGCCCTTTCTCCTTCCTTCCCCCTCCTTCACTCCTTTCATATATGCATGATATAGACAGGTAGGTGTGCACATGACTTGACATGCATGTGAAGATCAAGGACTACTTTCAGGAGTTGTTTCCACTCTACCCCATGGGTTCTAGCAATCAATTCAGGTCATCCGGTTTGCATGGCAAGGACGTTTACCCACTGAGCCACCTTACCATCCCAGGAAAGGGCATTTTTAAGAATCAAGGAGGAAACATATTTTGGAAATGGAAGAAAGATCATGCTTATGTGAATGTGGCTGGGGACTTGGCTGAATTCTGAGTCCTTGAACTGTTATTAAAAGCAGGACTCCATAGTAATGAACTAGGATATTTGGCAAAGTGTTCAAGATGCTATGTGGCTTCTTTTAACTACATACAACAAGAATTGAGAAGATAGAAATTATTTTAAAATGTGATTTGTGATTAAAAGTGAAGCAGAGCATAAGCATTTAGAGAAAATTCTCAGCCTAGCAGTGTAAATAATAATTTTCAAAAATGATTAGAAGACAAAATCAAGAATGGTGACCCAAATTTCACTAGATAAGGAGATCAGTGAGGGAAGGAAGACAGTTTTACTAATTAAGACAACAGGAGTGTGACCCTGAGGATGTCAAAGGTCTTTGCGGGTGGTCTTCCCATCATAGGTCCAGAATGCTTGAAGGAAAAGAGCTTACAGGAAGATGTTCAGGTCATGCACTGCCCAGTGTTCCCTTGGATCCCTGTTGACTGAACTGTACTTCAAGAGTTCTCTGCTCTCTCCTCCTCCAGTGTGCTGCTGCTCTGGAGGGCACAAGCTGTGAGCTTTTGAAGTGCTAATGTAGAGAATACACAGACTCTCAATATATAGCTCCCTCCACTTAGATTTTAAATGACATCTCTAAAAGCCCGAGGTCCCAGAGACCTGTCCCAGAGGCCAAATTGCCACAGAGAGTCCCACTGAGGGGTTGAATGATAAAAGCAAGAGTGTGTGCTGCCCAACTAGGAGAGTTGCAGAGTTTGTTGTTCTGTTTTCATTTTTGGTTTTGTTTTCAAGATGTGCTGGCTAGTTTTATGTCAACTTGACATAAGCTAGAGGCATCAGAGAGGAGGGAACCTCAATAGAGAAAATGCCTCCATAAGATAGGGCTGTATGTCCCTCCTTCCCTCTACCCATCAATGCCTGGGGCAGGAGGGAGAACTGGCCCTGTGATCATAAGAGCAGAAAAGCTGTTCCTGACCCCCACCAGCTGCAACACTTGGGAGAGCAAGCCCTGCACCTCACCTGGGTAACTCAAAAAGA
The DNA here is from genome assembly GCF_004664715.2 of Peromyscus leucopus. Classification (NCBI taxonomy): domain Eukaryota; kingdom Metazoa; phylum Chordata; class Mammalia; order Rodentia; family Cricetidae; genus Peromyscus; species Peromyscus leucopus. The sequence continues at coordinate 159,064,920 of NC_051065.1, forward strand.
GCCAACCTTGTTGACGGAGGTGTGGGTGACCCCAGCCCCGATGTTGTAAGTGTGGGAGAGCTGTCCTCACTATTCATCTGTCATGTAGCAGTGTAGGAGGGTGAGAGATCCCCCCTCCTACCTCTCATCCCTTACCACCTGCAACAGATGAGAGATCTGACCCTCTCCTTTATCAGCTGTAGCACTCAGGAAACTGGCCCTGCCCTTCGCCTAGGTAGCAGAGCAGAGCTACCAGGTGGGCAGAGGTGAGGGTGACTTAGCCCCAATGTTATGAGCAAGGGAGGGCTAACCCCATTACTCATCTGACATGTGGCAGCATGGGCAGAGGAGAGATTCCCTCCCCACCACCTCTTGCCCATCAATACCTGAGAAAGGTGTAAGAGCTGGTCCCGGGGTCCTAAGAGTAGGGGGGCTGTCCCTGCCCCTCACCAGCTGCAATGAAAGACCCCTACTCCATTATGAGGACATGGGGCGTTGGGCCGATGAAATGCCCCCCGCCCTGGTCCCAATAACTTAGCCTAAGAAACGCCATTCTGAAGGAATCAGAAAAACAGGAGTTCACAGCTGTGGCTGGCTGGCCATCCGGCCTTGGGAGAGAGATAACTGCGGCCAGCCATCCGGCCTAGGGAGGGAGATAACTGTGGTCAGCGGCCTTGGGAGAAAGACAGTTGAGTCAAATCAGGATATTTTATGGCTGGCCCCCTGGCCTTGAGGAATAAGCAGCTGGGCTGGAAAAACACCCACTATACCCTGGGCAAGGCCAAGTCAGCCACACATCAAACTTCTGATAATTAAAGAATACGACCCCAAATTCACCCTGGCCTTCTTTGAAACAACCAATAAGAGCCCTGTAACTATGCTTCTCGCTTCTGTAACCGCGCCTCTGCCCCTGGGATCCTATAAAAAGTCCCCTTTGCCCTAGGAAGGTGTGCAAGCCCTCCGAGAGACTTCGCCCCAGGTACCCATGTATCTAATAAACCCTCTTGCTGTTTGCATCTGATCGGTGGTTTCGGTGTGTTCCTTGGGTTTGGGGTCTCTCCTGAAGGAAGATCTCCCCTGGGGGTCTTTCATTTGGTGGCCCGTACGGGGAAAGAGACCCCTCCCTGGGACCACCGACCCACTGTCAGGAGGTAAGCCGGCCGGCCTTGGTATATGTCGTCCCTGTCCTGTCTGAGTGTTGTTTGTTTGTCTGCGCGCCTGATAATCTGTCTGTGGCGGTGAAGCTGAAGGAGCTGACGGGCTTGGACTTCGCCACCATGACCCTGAAAGACGTTCCACGGGTGTCTGAAGTCCCCTCTGGGGCACGGTCTGAATTCCCCTCTGGGGCACGGTCTGAAGTCCCCTCTGGGGCACGGTCTGAAGTCCCCTCTGGGGCACGGTTTTTTGGGGCCACTCATGTATCCGAGGGATACATTGTGTTGGTCGGAGATGAGGGGGCTGAACCCCCGCAGTCTCCTTCTGAGGTTTTGCTTTCGGTTTGGAACCGAACCCGCGCAGCGCGTGTTAGTCTTATTTGTGTTTGTCTATCGTTCCTTGTTTTCTGTTTAACCGTTCTCCTCCTAGAAACAGCCATGGGACAGACTGTCACCACCCCCTTGAGCCTCATGCTTGACCACTGGTCAGACGTTAAGACACGAGCCAACAATGAGGGAGTCGTAATCAGGAAGAAAAAATGGATCACTTTTTGCGAGGCCGAATGGGTCAGAATGGATGTAGGATGGCCTCGCGAGGGAACCTTTAACCTCAGTCTTATTTCACAGGTGGAGGGGAAAGTTTTCGCTCCAAGTCCCCATGGCCACCCAGACCAGGTCCCATACATCACCATGTGGAGACTCCTGACAACAGAACCTCCCTCATGGGTTAAGCCGTTTCTCTCTCCCCCAGCCCCCCGGCAGCAGCAGCGCTCGCCAAATCGTAGCACCTGTAACTCACCTGGGCAACACAATAGAGCTTTCCTTAGTGGTGTAGGTATGGCAGAGCCAACCCCGAGAGCTTGAACGCAGGAGATCTGGCCTCACTCCTCACTCATTGCTGCAAGAGGTGAATTAGCCAGGGCAATGCTGGAGAGGTCATCTTAGTGGTGAGGACAGGAGAGAACTGCCCAGCAAAACAACCCTGCAGCTGCCCAGGCCCAGAGCCAAAATTATGACTTGGCCCACCCCAACATCCACCCCATCTATGATCTGCTAGAGCACGTGAAGTGACCTGACCCTCGGACCCAAAGCTGTAGGATCTCCACAACATAGGGCAACAGCAGGATACCCAAGAAGAGGAGTGAGGACCCAGCATGGATAAGTGTAGTAGAAACCAGAGGCCTCGAACCAGACCGATGACTCTTTGCAATGAGGACCCAGCATGGATAAGTGTAGTAGAAACCAGAGGCCTCGAACCAGACCGATGACTCTTTGCAATGAACACTTGCAAGCAAAGATATGTGGACAAAGGGATTAACTGTATGACTTACTGTGTCACACTGCAGCTTCCATGATGAGATTTTTAATCCCCCTTTTCTTTTTTCTTAAATTTTGTTTTATTTTGTGGGGAGGTTCAGGGGCAGAGGGTGGATTCGAAAGGATAGGATGTGAAAGGTGGATGGGAAATGAATGGAATCAAAATGCATGACGTAAAAAGACACATAGAACAAATACAAAGAAAGAGAGAAAAAAAGATAGGGCTGGATATAAGCCTATAGTGCACTTTTTAAATTAGTGATCATTGTGGAAGGCCCAGGCCACTGTGGATGGTCCTGTCACTGGGCTGGTGGTCCTGGGTTCTATAAGAAAGCAGGCTGAGCAAGCCATGGGAAGCAAGCCAGTAAATAGCACCCCTTCATGGCCTCCCCACCAGCTCCAGGTTCTTGCCCTATATGAGTTTCTTACCTTACTTCCTGAGATGATGAAAAGTGATATGGAAGGGTAAGTCAAATAACCCCTTTCTCCCTCAAGTTGCTTTAGTCATGGTATTTTATCGCAGCAATTGTAACCCTAACTAAAACAGAGGAGTATCAAACAATTTCTGGTCCCATGTCCATCTGCATGCTGTTCAGAAGCCATGTGTGTCATCTGTCAACTTGACAGAACCTAAAATCACCTAAGAAGAAAGTCTTCATGAGGAATTGTTTACATTGGGTTGGCCTGTGGGTGTGTCTCTTGTGGGGGTTATCTTTTAAGTTAAGTGATATTGGAAGATGCACTGTGGGCAGCACCATTCTCTAGGCAGGCAGTTCTAACCCATGTAAGAGTAGAGAAATCGATCTGTGCACAAACACACAGGTGAGCAAGAGGGCATGCATGCCTTTGTTTCTCTGCTTTTGACTGTGGATGTTGTGATGTGACTAATTGTTTTTAGGTTCTTGCTGCCTTGACTTCCTCTCAGTGATGGACAGTAACCTGGAATTGAGAGCTAAAATAAATCCTTTCTCACTGAAGTTGTCTTGTGTCAGGATGCTTTATCCCAGCAACAGAAATGAAGTGAGAACAGAAGAAAATACTCAGCAGCTGAGAGTTCCTGAGAAGGAAATCAGATCGATTTAAGAGCCAGAATCCCAAGATGTCTGTGTAGGATGTTGTTGTCCTCCTAAAACAAAACAAAACAAAACAAAACAAAACAAAACAAAACAAAACAAAACAAAAACTTAGGGTACTGAATATGAGAAAGGGTTGATCTAGGAGAGCAAAGAGATTTGGGGTACACTGAGGACGCTTATCATGTGCTAGGTGCTGGGTATCCCACCTAGTATCCCACTAGATTATAATCTAGTACATCTTCTGCTTCTTTCTGGCTTGAACATCATAGTTGATCTTGTCCTATTGGAGTGTGTGTGTGTGTGTGTGTGTGTGTGCGCGCGCGCGCGCGCGCGCACATGTGCATGTGTGTACAGGTATATGTGTGCACATGTATGTGGAGGCCAGAGATGTTATTCCTCAGACTCTCACTGACTTAGAATTCACAAAGTAAGCTATTTGCTGGCCACTGAGCCCATGGTGTCTGCCCATCCGTGCCTTCCCAGCTATGGGATTATAAATGTGCTCCATCATGCTTAGTGCTCAATTTTTTTTTTTAATGTAGCTTCTAAGCTTGCAAAACAACCACTTTACTAACTGAGCCATCTCTCTAGTCCCTGGGGCTAGATTTTTATAATACACAAGCATGTTGTTTTTCTAAAAGTTAACCCTCAAAGCCATTTGCATACCATATGAACAGAACTAGAATAAGGGAGAACATTAGTTACCAGATGTTCTTCATTTTGCAGATCTAAAGGCAGACTCATTCTTTAGTGGTTAACATCTTCATTCAGGTGAGAATGTAGAATGCTAAGTTGGGACTGTGGGTGTCAAAGGGAAACATACAAAGAAGCAGTTACTTTGCCAAAGCTGTTCTCAGCAAGACTGCAGGAATTGGGTAGCCAAGGGAAATTGGAGATGACATTGTCTTCCTGTGTTTGGAAGGCAGGGTATTGAGTTGGAAAGGGTGGTTCTCCCCTTCTTGGTATTGAATGTTGTTTTTCTTTTTGAGTTTTGAAATTACATGGGACCCTCTATACTTTTCTTCTTTTGTGGGGTTCTTCTAAAATGGGAACTTCTATCCTCTGCTTGTCTCACCTCCATGTTTTAAAGTTTGATTTCATAGGTTCATAGCTGGAGAGCAATTTGCCTCAGGATGAATTATCCAGAGTTGCATTCATATGGTGTTTAGATAAGACTTTGGACTTTAGACTTTAAAGGTGATACTGAAATACATTAAGGTAGCTTGAGGATACTTCAATGGAATGAATGTATTTTCTCTGTGAGAAGGACATTAATTTGAGTGCCAAGGGAAGAAGGCTGTGGCTTAAATGTAGATTCTAAAAATCCAGGTGCTGCATTTAAGAGGCCAGCAACCTACTAAATGTCTCCCAGAGAAATTGTATGAGCCTCTATTTAGACAGGGTTTATGCAACACTAGTTAACTTGTCTTTTGACTTTCTGTGAGGCTAAGAAGTTCCTCGCCATCAAATACCTGTGTCTTGACTTCAGGTGTGACAGCTTCCTGAGAAATAAATCCGTGACTTTACTTATTACTCAGTCCGTTGCATAGTAGTACAAGACAGATGAAGGTACTCCTCAACCCTCTCTTCTCTGCCTGGGGTTGGGGTCCATCTGTACATGCTTCTGAGATCAAGACATTCCAATCTTAGCACACTTACATCTTCAATTATTCCTTCTCAAAAATATGCTACAAAGGCCACTAAAGAAATTCAAGGAGTTGGGGAGTAGAGTCATTAAAACACATGCCCTCTGGTTCTATCATCTACTCAATGAACCAGAATCTTCGAGGCTCAACCCTTAGTATGCATTGCATAGTTTCTATTCTCCATCTCCTCCAGGACATATGCAGGTGATTCATTAGTTACGGGGACCCTGGTATTCACTTTCTTTTTTTCCCCCTTAATTACCTAACTAGAACTTTCAAGATTTAGCTTAAAAGGCCTCTATTTGAAAGACTTTTGTTATAGGCATATATCTCTATTTTCCTAAGCCATTTATGATAATTTCCATCAAAAGCATCTCCAAACATTATTGAGATTACAAAATATAAACTTCCATGATTAAAAAAAAATCCAGCTAGTCTGTTATGTGCTTGTGGAGAGCATAAAAGATTCACCTCAATGGTGACTAGGTGGGATCCATTTCTTTCTAAGTGTTGGCTATTAAAGAATAACAATAATTATATGGTCAGTTCAGAGCCAGTATGATCTGTAATTGTATAACAAGAGACACAATTAACACCAAGCTTGCAAACTATTATTGTAATGAGCATTTGATATGAAAGGATCATTATTTTTTAAGAGGTACAAGAGATGACTTAATGTACCAGTTGGTTTCCAAGGACATACTAAATGGCTTAATTGTCACTGTTTGAGTTAGATTTTGAAACTGTAATACAGATCTCAGAGGACTGACCTTTGTGTGGAGATGGGTGTCACCAGACAAAGAAAAGAGAAAATGGGAGACTCAGTGGGGACCTTGCTGGGTGCTTTGAGTTCATCTCATTGAAGCCATTTAACATCTCCACTTGTAGTTGGTGGAATCAAGTTGTAGAAAGTGTTCTGGGTGCTAATAGGAATGAAACGGGCTTGTATAATGAAGGATCAGCAGGGCTCTTTAACAGTTGTCCTTGGTGATAGGCATGGGAGAAGGGACCCTCTGAGAACTATAAACTTTCCCCAAGCCTCACCACTCCATTTAGAGAGATAGTTTCTTTCTCCCTCTCTTCAGCCTACTTCTTATATATGGCTGCCTTCACCTTTGTTGTCTTGCCTAAGCTTCCTGCCTTGAATGTCCTGCTCTGGGACCCTTTCCTTCTTAATTCCTACCCCTCTTGAGTTTACTGCAGTTGAATCTTAACCAGGACCACAAAAGAGAATCCAAAGAGGAAATACATTTATGGATCAGTGTAGTGGGTAGCCATTCCAGCTTGGTTCTGGAAGTTCCAACCCCCATTGAGACTCTGGCAACTGTCACGCCTACGAGGCGGGGCGAGGGGAGGCGCCTGGGGACCCAAGAGCTGGATGGGCCAGCGCTCTCTCTGGGCGCTCTCTCGGTGCCGGAACGCTGACCGGTGGAGACTGACTGTGCATAGCTCCGGAGAACACCGCTGGACTGCATTACACCTTCCCCAGACCCTGCGACCTACCCATTACTTAATTTGTGAGTTACGCCATTAAATAAATATCCTTTTAACTACGTGGAGTGGCCAAAATAATTTCTCCAATAGATCAGGAATTTTTAAATTATATTATACATAAAAGGAAGCAAAATTAGTTCTATTACAGTGGGACAGGATGTCTAGGACAGAATAGGCTTCATACTTACTTGCCTACAGGGGAGGATTCTTCATCATTTCTTTCCAATGGCTATAGTTTTGAAAGTTGTAAAATGGCTTCCACAGATACAGATAACCCAGGGAGCCATCCTCAGGCTCTGCACAATGCATGGTTTTCTAAAATAGCATGCATTTTCTCCCACACAACCCAAAGGAAGGGTTCAGAACTGTCATATCCTCCTGCTTGGTCCAGAGAGTTTTACTCCAACTTAGGCATGTGTGAGCCCCAGCCATTTTTACCCAGGCTTCCAACATCAAACACTAGTATGACTGTGATTCCTGTAAGCAGGAGGCTAGAGTTTCATAAACTACACATTAGGTTTTATCTTTGCAAAGTTGACCCAAGTCTTCATGCATCTGCTCACCTCCATGATGGCTTCTATCTTTTGAATCCAGAATGTCCTTCAAAGACAGGAATGCTAAAAGGTTTGGGTACTTTCTTAGACCTTCCATGGTTGTGATACATTACACACTTCTGGCTTGTGGTTTCAGAGGGCTCAGATCATGGCCTGAAGTGAGATATGAAGATGATAGATGGAGTTGTTCACCTTATGATGTTCAAAAAACAAAGACAGAGACAGGATAGGCCTCCCAAAATGGTGCTAGGAGCTCAAATTAACCTTCAGTGCCGTGGCCATTTGAGGGTAGACTATATATATATATATAAAGCTTAGCAGCTGCCAGCTTGAGGTGTTGTTGGGAGTCAAGGAAGCCTTTAGGGGTGGGGCTTAATGAAAAGAAGTTAGGTCATTCTGTTTTGCCTTTGAAGGGATTATTAGGTTCTGGTCACTTTCTGTCTCTTTTGGCTTCTCACATGCCATTAGCCTAAAAGTTTATCTACCACGACTTTTCAGTGTGATGTTCTGGTCCCAAAGAAACATAGAAAGTGGCCCATGAACTAAAACCTCTGAAACTGTGAGCCAAGATAAACTGGTCCTCTCTACAAATTGTTTCTGGTACTTTGTTACAATGCCCAAAAGCTGAGTGAGCTGGGGCTGAAGGAATATATCCCAATGTGCTTTCCTTCAGTTATATCTATTTTACAAACAATACCATTGTATAAAGGGAAAACTGAGGTTCAGAGGTGTTGAATTTAATTGCCTAAGGTCACACAGTCAGTTCAAAAAGAAATTAAGATTTCATACCCCTACAGTCTAAATTCCCAGCCACCATACCTAACTCCTATATTCTCACAAATTGCTTTGTGTTTGGGAGATAAGCTCTAAACTACATCCATTTCTTAGGGTATAATGTATGTGCCAAAACCAGATCATTGTCAGAGGAGAGTGATTGGTTATGTCTGACATGAAGAATAAAATTTCCCAATGCAAAACCAGTTATGATGTCAACAACTTAGCTCTGGCAGTATGTTACTGACTGTGCATTTAATGCTATTAACATGGTCTGATCTCAGAAAACCACAGGGGTCCCTGCACTCCACCTTTACTGAGACAGTTGTAACCTTTTGTTCTCTTTTTCATCAAAACCAGAATGTGTTGTCCAAGTGAGAAGGGAGTCATTTGGAAACAGGAAAAAATAATCTCCTTAAACAAAATAGCTCCAACAACTTAGGAGGTCTTGTTAGAAGAGAAAGGGAAAGGCAACTTGAATCCTGCTGTCTGCAGCTGTACAAATTATAGGTCCCCAGTCTGTAGGCACCAGAGCTGGTACGGAGGGCATTGGTGTGCAGAAAGCCATTGAACACTTAATCACAGCTCTCTCTGGGGATGTACTGGCTAGGCCAGGGGAAACATCTGAGCCTGATGAGTTATTTCTGCAGTGGACCTTTGAGGTAGATTACACAGACATACATTTCTTTCTTGTAATCTCTTTTCTACTCTGGAGACATTTTTGAGTCTAACAATTCTTTGAATGCCCCAGAGGAAAAGCCTCCTGTGGTTACCCCCAACCAGGCTTTGTGACAAGATATCAAGGAACATTTGTGAGTGTCTCATATTCCTGCTTGGCTGTGAGTAAATATTAATGAAGTTAGAATTTGCTTGACAGAAGAAAAGCAGGGTGACAATGTAATCAGAAGAGCTGAGAAGTTGGGATGCTGCTTCTCTATGACTTTTGGTCATAAAGACTTCGGTATCCTCACAGGTGCTAAGCATAACTGATCATTGGTACCTCATTCAAAGTAGAGGCAGCATAATGAGGATGAATCAGAAACACTATGCAAATGATTAAGTGTCACGCTACTTAAGACTCAGCAAATGCTAACAATGCCCCATCCTCAATAAAAGAGAAGCTGAAAACACAGCTTTCCAGCCTAACTTAGGTAAACTTCAAGGCAGGAGCATAGGTGATCTAATCCAAGTTCAAGATTAAGCCTCTAGAAGATAGCTGTGTCTCACTGCTTGCTTTGAGAAACAGTATACCACAATAAACTCATGTGGTCATTTGCCATGAGCCAAGTAAATGTTATCCATTCTTTATATACATACATACATATATATATATATAAAATTTTACAATACCATTCAGTTCTACATATCAGCCTTGGGTTCCCCTTTTCTCCCCCCTCCCACCCCTTCCCCTTGCCCCCAGCCTACCCCCATTCCCACCTCCTCCAGGACAAGTCCTCCCCCAAGGACTGCGATCAACCTGGTAGACTCAGTCCAGGCAGGTCCAGTCCCTTCCTCCCAGACTGAGCCAAGTGTCCCTGCATAAGCTCCAGTTTTCAAACAGCCAACTCATGCAATGAGCACAGGACTTGGTCCCACTGCCTAGTTGCCTCCCAAACTGATCAAGCCAATCAACTGTCTCACCTATTCAGAGGGCCTGATCCAGCTGGGGCCCCTCAACCTTTGGTTCATAGTTCATGTGTTTCCCTTCATTTGGCTATTTTTTTCAATAATTGAGTAAAACTGAAATTTATTATAAGCCACAGTCGTCCTAGGGACCTCCATGCTATATATATAGCCTCTATGGTTCTATGGGTTGTGGTCTGATTGTTTTTTATTTTATATCTAGAATCCACCTATGAGTGAGTACATACCATGACTGTCTTTCTGGGTTTGGGTTACCTCACTCAGGATGATTTTTTCTAGTTCCATCCATTTGCCTGCAAATTTCATGCTTTCATTGTTTTTCTCTGCTGAGTAGTACTCCATTGTGTATATGTACCACAATGTTGGAGAGGATGTGGAGCAAAGGGAACACTCCTCCACTGTTGGTGGGAATGTAAACTTCTACAACCACTGTGGAAATCAATATGGCGGTTTCTCAGAAAGTTAGGAATCGAACTACCTCAAGACCCAGCTATCCCACTCTTGGGCATATACCCAAGGAATGCTGATTCATACCATAAAGATACATGCTCAGCTATGTTCATAGCAGCACTATTTGTAATAACCAGAACCTGGAAACAACCTAGATGCCCATCAACGGAAGAATGGATGAAAAAATGTGGTATTTATTTATTTATTTGCATTTTATTTTGGTCATGTAAAGACATTTTCTTATCATAATTACCTAACCAATAAAATATAATAACTTTTATATCCCACTCATGTAGAAATGATTTAAACACATGAAGGAGGCTTAAGACTTAGAGTCTATACAAGCAATCCACTTCATATAAAGAATTTGAACATCTGCAGATTTTGGTGGGGTACCATCCTGGAACCAGTAACTCACAAACACTAAGTGACAACTCTGTAAGCCCAGGACACCTAGGTCCCTGGTCAGTTTCTTGTCTAATGTTAACTTTCTTCATAAACCTCTTATGATATACCTTATAGATAATGTGCTGATGAAATCTAAGGAGAAAATCTTAGTTTGCTGTAAGATGTCTTTAATTCTATCTGGTTCCATTTGAAATGGGAGAAAAGACTTTTTAGGCTGAAGGCTGTTGGTAGCTAAGCACATTTAATGGGATGTTATGGACAATGCTAGAGATAGAATCTAAGTCTGGATGCATGTTTAGCATACCCCGTACCACCTGGGCATTTAACAGAAAATTTAAAATTCATCTTTCTTCTCATTGTATTTACTTTCAAAAGTTTGTATGCTGGAAATAGATTATTTGGTTCCAACTTTACATCTTTAAGATATTGAGAGGTTTTTAAGTTAATAGATTTCATGCATAATAGCACACCTATGATTATATTAATAAAGATGGAACACTGCTTATAGGCATGTGGGAGAATGCTGATAAGCCTATGCTTATAGGCTGTGGGTTAACAAGAGTATAGCACATGGATGGATGTTTGGGGCAGGCATGCCCTCTGGAAAACTCCTGCCCACTGCTTGATGATGGGCTACCTATATAGACAGGATGGGTACTCACAGGCTTTCTCTGTCTTTTGGTGACTAAAAATGGTTTTGATCCCCATATCTGGTGCTTCATCTTGGCTGCTAAAAATAAGCCGTGGGGGTCAAAGCATTTAGTTAACTGTTTGAGTCTTTTTTGGGTAGTCTTTGCTTCCTTACCACAAACATTCTCTGGCTTAATTTCTGACCCGGGGCAAGAGATTACATGATCATGTCTCCCCTGGTCCACTCACCACTGTACCACTTACTGAACTCCACATTCGCCTATTTCAGCATTGCTATTGAATCCAGCCAGAATCTACTCTCTATGGCCCCCCAAGGACAGACATTTGATCAAAATTCCTTACATCTCTGTGGATGATATTTAATCCCATAAAGATGATATATAGCAGGGACCCAGAGGGGAAATGTCCCTGAGTGGTGCCGGTACCAGTTAGACATGCTTCTAAGCCCAAAATGGAGTGCTTAGATGCCTTTTTTCACATATCTCCTAAAAAAAATAAACACAAACAAAAATGATTCTTAAGCCTTGTTTTCTTCTTCAACTTGAATTATTTTTAGAATATCCAAAAATCCAATATGGCTAAAGGATTGCTTCAAGACTGAAAAGGTTCTGATGTAGAAAGAAGGCACGAAGCTGAGTAGGGCCTAGCTTGCATAAGTCTCCGCAGTGCCATTGTTGCTGGTTAGAGGAAAGCCAGGTATTCTGATCCCTCCACTAGTTGGTGCTAGAGGCAGCTCACTCATACCCCTAGCCTTTCCTACTAATCACAATCATCTCCACGTGCTTGCTTGGTGTGTCTTTGACGGTGGGGCCTGTATAATCTTTAGACAGAGCTGAGTGTGTCAGGGTAAATGGTATGACCCTCTTCTCTGATGGGTTCAACCAATGAATGAATACTCTGCTGTTGCTACCCTCCACAGATTTTGGTTGACTGGTGAAGGAACTCACCCTTTATGGCAGAATATTAAGAAAATGAGTCTGTTTTGCACACTGCAAAGAAAACAGTGGGTGGGACAGTAACAGAAAAAGTGCCTGCATATAGTCTAAGGTTTTACTGCCCTTGACAAAGTCAGTATGAATGACAGCCTCATTTCAGAAGCTAAGCAGAGTCAGGTCTGGCTTTTGGGTGAGAGAAATGCTAAAGGACAGACTCCTTTTGATGGAATTGCCTTTAGGTTATGATGAGCCATGTTGCATGCAATTTCCCAGCATTTAATTCCTGTCATAAGACTGAGGGTAGCTGTTGGGTATCAGATTATGGTTGATTTTTGTTTGGCCATGATATTCTACCCATTGGGTGCAAAGTAGCCTTAACTTTTCTGTTTAGGGGATGATTTCTAAATCAGGCTCATGTTGAGGGTCCTATACCTTTTTTGGTCTCTCAGTCATAAGCTTCCTTCCATAAAACTCTTACTTCAATCTGAAAACTTGGGACAACAGCACCCTCTCTGGATGCCCATGGGTCTTTATATAGACTTCGGGAAATGTTTCTTGAGAAAAACTTTCTATATGGTTTTGCAGTTAGATGATATGGGTTATGAGACCCAAGGATTAGACTCCACTCATTCCTTCTGCTATGCTTCACTTACTTGTGCTCTTTACAGACTCTAGCTCACATTTAATACTAGAAGCAAAACTGAGAGTGTGTTTAGTTTTTGAAAATTAAATTTTTAACAGGATTAAAACAACTATCCAATTCTGTCTTTGTGTATCTCTGTGTGTATATACATACATATACATATACATATACACATGCATATACACATACATATATATATATACATATACATTTACATACATATACATACATATGTATTCCATGTGTAGGCAGGTACCTGCAAAGGTGAGATGAGGGTGCCAGATTCCTTGGGGCTGGAGTTAGAGGCACTTGTGAGTCTCCTGCCTTGGGTGCTAGGAACTGAATCCAGGTCTTCTGAAAGAGCAGTAAGTACTCCTAACAACTGAGATACAACCTACTGCCCACCCACACACTGTAATCTTTTCAATTACCTACACAGAAGTAAAATGATCCGTTCAGTATGAACCATCCAGTATGTGGAAAAGTTCTCATAGTTTCTTTTGCACTTTAAACAAACCAATATAACCCATCTGCCATGTACCTACTGTCTACAGAGTGTTTTGTTAAGCATCTGATGCCAGTTGTTAATGCTTCCTGCCATCCTAAGAACACAGAGTTTAACAAATTCCAGTCCCTTGCATTCAGGGTGAGGAGGTGCTAAGAAAATCCAACTTTCCTCCATGGTGTTCTCCTTCCTTTGTGAAAGATGGGAATGAGACTTTATCAAAACTAATATGAATGAAAACAAAGGCAAAGGTAATTCAGAAGCACTTCTCATCTCTCCTCTGAAATGAGATCATTGCATCTACTGTCAAGAATGACAGTGGGAATGTATAAAGCTAAGTTAAACAAATGTAGGCTTTTGAAGGCTAGTGTGAACCAAGTTTCTGTTACTGTGACAAATACCATAAATCAGCTTATAAAGTGACAAAGTTAGTTTTATCTCTCAGATTTGGAGGTTTCAATCTGTGATTGGTTGATCTTGTTGGCCTGTGTTTTCACATGAGGACAGGAGTGTATGGTTGAGTAAAACTGCTTATGTCATGGTCAGGAAGCAAACAAGAGAGAAGAGTGAGAGACCCAAGACCCATTATCCTCTTGAGGATGAGTTCCTGATGATTTGAATAGCTCCCATAAAGCTCCAATTCTGGGTTCTGGCACCTTCTAGTAATTCAGTTGGGAACCAAGACTTTAATCACATGGCCTTTGGGGACATTCAAAATATAGGCAACAGTAGCTGGTCATTGGCCAGGTTTGTCATTTTATGTAACACAGTCCCTTTACTGCGATTTGGAAAGTAGACAAGCAAAGAAGACAGGAAAGAAGCCAAGTCTCCCTACTAAACAGACACCACACACTAGGAAGTGATTCATTGGAAATTTTCATCTTTCTACTTAGGGAATAAAGTCTCCTCTCCTCCTTCCCTAGTCTTCTACAATGTCTATATTTTACATTATATATTTTGTGAATCCTGACCAAGGAATAATAGCACATATCACAATTATTGGAACATGCTAGTAATCTCATTACTCTGAAAGTCCCCCATGCTTAGCCTATTCATCATCTTCAATGAAGTTTATTTTGTTGTTTTTCTGAAACAAATTTATTTATTAGTCCCATTTTCCAAAGAAGGAAACAGCCTAGAAGGAATTAACATCTTTGAGATCACATGGTTTGTGACATTACAATGCCAATCTGTCCAACCCCCACAAACTGGACCCCTTTAATCTGTCCCCCAACATCAGTGAGTTAGCTGTTCACACAAATGTCTCAAGGTTCTCCTGCTAAATCCAGTGCAAAATTCCTTCCATCCATTTTGTGTACACAGTAAGCTTCTGCTTTGTCTGGCATATGAGCCAAGATGAAGAAGGATGGAAGGAAAAATGTAAGAAGGATGGAAGGTAAAGAAAAATCCAGATCCTCTCCACACTCATTTACTTAGGTAGCATTTGTAGAGTCCTAATCTGGACTCGGCACTCTGCAAGGTAGACATATACTTTGGTGTTAGTTGCTAGGACTCAGCCACAGTCACATATGGCAATGCAAAGAGTAGCAGCTGGGAGGCTAAACAGTAGGTAAATCCTGGAACTGGCATATGCTTCCTCCCCTGTCCCAGCGTTTGCTTAGCAAATCAAAACACAGGCCAAGGGCTTGGAGCTGCATAAAGATGGATCCTTAGAGGTCGCTAAAAGCTGCTAAGTGAATGTTCCCACTTCCCATCTGTCCCTCTAATCACAATCCCTATGCTACCTTTAGTCACAGCAAGCCCCCACATAGAGGGCATGGGAACAGACAGGACATGCTCCTGCCAGCTCTTTGTTAAATGTGATTCTCTGAAGGTTCCTCTCCAGCCTCCAAAGGAACCAGGCATTGCTGGCTTACGCTCAAGTTCCCCACAGCAACTCAACAATATCATGTGGTCTGCACTAATTGGACCCACCAAACTCATTACCAAAGGAAAGCCAGAGAGCTTAGGCAATTAGTGATGATTTGGCCAGGGTCCACCCTCACCAGATGGCCTCTGCAAGTCCCCCACATTCTCAGGGAAATAACACATGGAAGCAGAGCTGATGTCCTGTAAAGGGAGAGACAGAACGAACATTCTAGATATGTAGCAGGAAGAAAAGATGATACCAGTGATCATGCTCATTAACATAGGTGCCATTTATCCTACAGTAGTGATGTACCAGGCTTGGGGCTAGACATACTGTCAGCTCAGTCCCAATATCACAACTATGGAGTAGGGACTCACTCTCTCCCTGTTGTGTTGAAAAGACAACCAACTCTTCCACAGGCTGTTAAGGTCACCCAATAAGGATATTTGAATCTAGGATTCAGTCTCAGATCTATCTGGTTCTGAAGCTTGGTCAGACCTCAAATAGACCATTTTGAAATCATTTTTAAAACTATTTTTTTTTAATTCTGTCTGTCTGTCTGTCTGTCTGTCTGTCTGTCTGTCTGTGTATGGGTATGTGCATGTGACTGCAGTGCCCACAGAAGTCAGAAGAGAGCATTGGATATCCTGGAGCTGAAGTTTCAGATGGTTTTGAGTTGTCCCACTCACATAGGTGCTAGAAACTGAACTTAGGACCTCTGCAAGAGCAGCAAGTGCTCTTAACTGCTGAGCCATCATCTCTCTAGGCCCTGCATTAGCATAATTTGATAACAATACTAACTTGTTATTTCCTTGGCCTAGATGCCACCTTCTTGAATACATTGCAGCTCATAGCTGGCACTTTATTTATAACCATCACTCCCCTATGCTCAGGGCCTGTGCCTCTCCCCTTACCAAGTCCCAATGAAGACAGGACTTGTTTTTTTTTTTTTTTTCTCCCACCTTTTTTGTCCCCACTGTGCAATATATAAACAGTGATCAGCATTTGTTTGTTTAGTGGACTCACTGTTTGCAGACAAACATGCAATAAAAAAAGTAAAAGCGAGGTAAGATCTGTGGGCATATGGAGATACTTTCGTATCTACAAATTTGTTTTGTATTTATAAAAATCTGACAGTGCTAAGCCAAATCTTGGGGGGGGGGCGGGCAGGGCACACCTTTGCCTATAATGCTTTTAAGTTTCCCTGGGATATCTATAAAGATTCTCTAGAGTAATAGAATTGATAGGATGACTATATATTACAGAGGATCTCCTAGATTGGTTTATATAATATGAACTGGGTAGACCAATAGAGAGGCTAAGTCTAGTTGTTACTCAGTTCACAAGGCTTAATGCTTCAGTAATACCATTCTCTTGCTGAAGGTCTGAAGAACTCTTAGAGAACCACTAGCTATGGTCCCAGATAGCTTGGTTCTGAGCCAGTGAAGGACTGAAGCAACAGCAGTCATAGAAATAGCTAAAGAAGTACTCATAAGCAAGGACTACATTCAGTTTTTCCTTCAGACCTCTTTATAGTTGGGCTGTTGGTGGAAGATGCTTCCCACCCAAGGGTGTGTCTCTTGTCTCTTAGTTGGTCTCAGATCCCATTAAGTTGACAACCAAGACTGATCACCACAGTGTGCAAATTCTCACCACAGTGCATTTAGCCTTCCAGTGGATCCGTGATGGTAGAGCTGGGAAGACAAATTCAGTACAGTTTCCTGCCAGCATTGTGTGCTCAAATTTTGTTGGAGTATATCAAAAGTCATTCCCTCTTGTTTCCATTCATCCAATCTTCCAGACTCAAGGTCCCCACACTTTCAGTCCTGACACACTGCTAGACTATATATCATGCCTTTACTTTCTCCCTCCACTAAGTTTGAGTGATAAAGGCAGGGATAGGGTAGAAAATAGGATGATGAATCCCAAATTTAAGTGAAGGGGTCAGACAAACATGTGGGGCATTGGCTTCCTGCTTGGCCCAGAGCTTCCAAATAGACTACTTCCTATATCCAAAGAAATGACTCCACCTATTTGCTTCCCAAGGAACTTTTATGGGCTTCTCACTAATTTCAAATGTCAATGGGTTTCTTAAAGGTAGTGCTTAGCATTAGAAAATAGCTAAAGCTGGCCTGTGAGATGGCTCAGAAGGTAAGGATGCTTGTGGCCAAGCCTTAAGATATGAGTTTGATCTTTCCCCATTTTCTTTACAGTATATAGGCAATCCATTCCAAGATAATTGTGGATAGTACAGAATACTCCAGAAACAGCCGGAGACAGCTGCTGTGACTAAATGCTGAGGAACATGTTTCTGTCTCTGTAATATTTTCAGTAGGCCTTACCCTCTTAGTGTCCTGGGGCTGGTAAGTCACTTGTTTGAGTGTTCATCTGGTAGAGAATTGCAAAGCATCACTTTCTATAGAGAGAAAGTTCTTAGGATGCTCACTACAATTTATATGGTTCCTCGTAGAAAGCCTCCTTGAAGAGGCTTGGGGATTTGGGCCAGAGAATGAGCTGTGACTGTTTGCCTTCTTATGCAACTCCTCCTTTGAAATGGATCCAGTTGGAGTGCTGAGGGTCACCCACACAGTCAGGCTAATTACATCTTTTGACTTGATGTTCCTCCCCACCGTCAGTTGAGATGCCTGATGTATTCCCGTCAAAGGCAAATGCAGGAAGCATCTTTGCCTAGTCCATTAGTGGGGTGGGGAGAGGGATCAGGTGACTGGAATCTCTCCTCCCACAGCTCTTCTGTGGTTCTTGGAGATAGGCAGGAATGCAGAAGCAAGAACCAAGAGCATGCACTTGAAGGCAGAGCTGTTCAGGAGAAATACAGGGCTTCAGGTTAGGGATAGAAGGCTCCAGAATCAGACTATGAATGTGACCTCAAAGAAGTCACTTATTTTTTTTGAAATTCAGTTTTCCAAACTCCTACATATCAGGTTGTTTGGAGGATTACAAGGATTAGTTTTGATTGTGAACCTGACACAACGTAGAATTACTTTGAAAAGAGTCTCAATGAGGAATCATCTAGATTAGGGTCATGCCTGTAAGAGGTTTTACTTTATTAAATAAATGCATTCTTGAGAATTTTGTATATGCATATTATTTAATATGGTGAGTATGATAAATAGGAAAATTGGGGTTCCCTTTTGGGGGTTCTTAATCTCATTAATAAAGTAACTTAAGAATGGACTCAAATGGAAGTAGAGTGGTAATTTAATATCATTTAAAAGCTCAAAGTAGGCAATCTTTGTCCTCTGGTGTCAATTAACAATCAAGACAATCCTTTACAGACATGCCCACAGGTCAATTCGATCTTGAAAATCCCTGAAATAAGAGTTCCCTTTTCAGATTGACAGTAAAAACCCATGGCAGGGAACTACTGGAATTTTCAGGTATGTATACAAAATTTTGTATGATAGGGTTTTTTCAAGTGGCTCATGACCTGCCTGGGGTGAAGGCTTTCAGGCAAGGAGTCCTGTCCATGATAGTTACCAGCTAGGATGCGTTGGTGTTGATGAATAATGACTTTCTCCAGCACTGTGAGGAGCCTTGGAGGAGGCACAGAAAAAGCATGGGACAATTCAGGTTGGTGACTTTAAGTGTGGACAGTCAGTTCTTGCCTATCGCTTCTGTCACATCCTCCATCTTCAAAATGGAGTCAAATACTGCTTGTGAAATGGAGTCTCTAAAAGGAAGGTACCATCTGATAAAGGCACTGTTTCATATGGTATGGAATAACTTAGAGCAGGATATAGCTTGATTGTAACAATTAGGCAAGTCCCTATTTCAGGGATAAAGAGAGACGTAAGGATCACTATTAATAAGAGACACATTTGGGGAGCAGTCATGGAAGAAACGGGGAGAGAGACAAATGGTCTCAGGAAGACAAGGATGTCTTTCAAGATGGAGTAGATCAAATAGTGCTGAGAAGCCAAGAAGGCTGACTTGAAAATAGAGCAAGAATTGAAACAATTAATGATTCATTGATGCACTAATTAGAGCAGTCTGAGTGGAGAAATCCATTTTAGCTGGCAAAGGAGCAGTCAAGGGCATGGAAAGTGGTGGGAACACATACGCCTTCAAGCAAGTGGGCAGTAAGAAATAGCGAGTCAAGAAGCCCGAGGGCAGAGGGGACTAGAAGCTTTACTTTTTTTTTTGTCTTCAGATGTATTTATTTTATTTGTAAGAGAGTTTTGCCTACATGTATGCATGAGTGCCACATGCGTGCCTGGTCCCCAAGGAGTTCAGAAGAGGGCATTGGATCCCCAGGATTGGAAATACAGATGCTTGTGAGTCATCCTGTGGATGCTGGAAACTGAACCCAGGTCCTCTGCAAGGGCAGCCAGTGCTCTCAACATTGAGCCATCTCTCCAGAGATGGCTGCAT
Organism: Peromyscus leucopus; assembly: GCF_004664715.2. Taxonomy (NCBI): domain Eukaryota; kingdom Metazoa; phylum Chordata; class Mammalia; order Rodentia; family Cricetidae; genus Peromyscus; species Peromyscus leucopus. The sequence goes on from NC_051065.1 coordinate 159,084,412, forward strand.
GGCTTGATGTGTTCATGGGTCCCCTGGCAATGGGACCAGGACTTTACCCTGGGTATACAAACTGGCTTTTTAGACCCCATTCCCTATGGTACAATGCCTTATTCAGCCTTGATGCAGGGGTGGGGCGGGTTGGTCTAGCCCTAACATGGTATAACAGCCTATGTTGACTACCCAAGGGAGGCCTTATTCTCTATGAGGAAGGGATGGAGGTGGGATGGGAGTAGATGGAGGGAGGAGAAGACAAAGGAGGAGAAACGAGTTGGTATGTAAAAGGAAAGAAAATCTTTTTTTAAATTAAAAAATACAAAAAAAAATCTAGAGGATTGAGATATTCCAATAGCTTTTAAAGTGAAGATTTAGTCAGTAAGAGGAGAGACAGTCAGAAAGGTATCTGTAGAGCATGGTGGGAAGATAACAAAAAGTGCAGTGGGGTGGAGTGAGGGTGGACTAGGGAGATGACTTAGTTGGCAAAGTGCCTGCCATGCAAGCCTGAGGGCTTGTGTTTGGATCCTCAGTACCCATATAAACACACACACACACACACACACACACACACACACACACACACACACACACACACACAGCCACGTGTGGTTCTGAGCCCCTGTAATCCTAGCACTGAGTGAGGACTAGAGATATGGAGATGAAGATGACAGACAGATTCCCTAGAAGTCACTGGCCAACTGGTGTAGTTAATTAGTGAGTGAAAGTTCAGTGAGAGATCTTGTCTCAAAGATGAGTGAAGAACAATTGAAAAAGGATACCTAATGTCATCAACTTCTGGCCTTCACACATTCTCCCCTGTATGGTCACATTGACACATGCCTGTATACACATGCATACACACAAAATGCATACACACACACACACACACACACACACACACACACACACACTAGTATAGTTGGTCTCCAGTGGTCAGTGAGACTCTTTTCTCTTGGGTCAGGAGAGAATGAACTAAGAGTACATGGGTGGGCAGGCAAAATAGGAAAAGCACACTGCTCTGGGTTCCCCTGGAAACTGGGGAGAGTTTGCTTTTGAATAGAAGGCAAGAGAGGAGAGTCCTGGGGACCTGAGCTCACAAGTGAACTTTGAAACAAGACCTGTGGACAAAATCATGAGAATACAAAAGCACCCAGTGCAGCCCCTTGGGGCTGCAGGAGGGTGTGTGGGGAGGAGTCATGGTTTTCTCCAGCTTTGTGGGAGGACTCAAGGAGATATGGAGGAAGCTGGGAGGATGGATTCAGGGTTGTTGTTGGAGAGAACAAATGTATGCTGCCAAGAAGGGAAGAGGTATGGAAGCTTGAAACAGCCTTCTAACATGCTCTGCTAGCATTGCTGTAGTCGTAAGAGAAACAGGTATTGGAGAAATCACTAGGTAATGCATACCTGACCGTATTCTTCTGTTCTAGAATTTCATAAGCAGTCCCCCCCCCTCATTTTAGCATAAGAGAATCTCTTCTCTACAACAAAAATTTCTTTGTGTATGGATATCTCTGTGTGTGTGTGTGTGTGTGTGTGTGTGTGTGTGCGCGCGTGCGCGCGCGCGCACATGCGCGTACATGCATGTGGAGGCTGGATGCCAACCTTGAGTGTCATTTTTTGGGTACCATTCACCTTATTTTTGAAGAACTATCTCTCCTTGGCCTGGGCCTCACTGATTTGGCTAGGCTTGGGATGGCCTTAGAGTCCCAAGGATCTGCCTGTCTCCACCTCCCCAGTGCTGGGGTTATAGGTACATGCCACCATGCCTAGCCTCTTTGCCTGAGTTCTGTGCTCAAACTCATGTCCTCACACATTAATGGAGCTGCCTTCTTAGGTCACAGCCCAAAGTTCTACTCAGTCTCGTCCAATTGTATGCTTATAATCTCCCTTGCTTGGTATATTCAAACTTACTTATCTTTCTACCTTTACACATACCACATGCTATCCAACCCCAGGACCTTTGACCATGCCCATCCTGCCTCCTGTACAGCTGTTTCTCTTACTTCTAACAAAATTTTCATTTACATTCCTTCACTTTTAAGCTCAAATATATTCCCTGGCCCAAATACATTATTTTCATCTCTACAGCCCATCTGTTGTCTACATAGCACCCACAGTAAAAACAGACTTACCTTTGTTTATTTGTTTGATAGGGTGATGGTGGGAACCTTGTCGTTCACATTCTTACTCATACAGCACACTTGGGGATTCAATAAATGATTGTGACATAAATCAGGTAACACCAATAACAATATTTATCACAATATTTCTAGGCATTGGGCTACTTGCAGAGTTTAATATACATTCTAAGGCCAGCAATAGTATTACACAAATTAGTGCAAAGTTATGCTGTCATTATGTAATTTGCCCAGTGATATTCCTTCCCATTTCTCTCTGTTCCTATTTTCTTTATCCCTTCCCCCTCACTTTATCTTGTCCTCTTTTCTCTTTTTTTGTACTGAGAATTTAACCTGCAGCTTTACACATGCTAAGAGCACACTCTACCACTGAGCTCTATCCTCACTGATGTTTTATAAGTGACTACACTGGGGCTTTTGAACTTTGGCCATTGTGACATAAGTTTGTACAACTAACGATGATTCTTCCTCTCCTGTGTTAGGCATATTATATTGACTGGTGAGATGCCACAGCTGGTAAAGGCATCCCCAGGTCCCATATGGAGGGTGAAGAGAACTAACCCCTGAAACGTGTTCTCTGACTTCTTTGTGTCCAAAGACACGTCCATGGGCACGTGCAAACACACACACACACACACACACACACACACACACACACACACACACACACACACAAACAAGTAAAATGTAAGAAACTAAACTGAAAACAAAATAATATTATATTGAGGTATATAAACTCAAATTTCTCATTTTCTAACCAAAAACAGTCATCTAAGTTTAAAAACATATTATTTTGGTTGTGGAGATAAAATCCAGGGCTTTGTGTATGCAAGACAAGCATCAGGCCACTGAGGAACACCAGCACTCCAAACTTCCAAAGTTTTACAACCCTGAAATTAGTTCTTGAGGTTTTTCTGAATCTCCACTCCATTTCCATAGCATTTTGAGCCCATTTTGGTACTGAGTTTAATTATTCAGAAAGCTTCCCGAGGCGTCTTTTCCCTTCTGATTCACATCCCATCTCTCTGTGGGCCCCTATTAAAGAGATGCTGAGATGCAAGCAATCAATGTGAAATATGTATTTTAATAGTGGTTTTGGCTGCATGGGAAATTCACAGAATTAGGAGGAAATGGAATCCTACCCCATGCACCATCTAGTCAAAATGGTATTTCATCAGCCTGGATATTTTATTCTTCCATAAGAACTCTGCGTCCCTGGAGCTGTTTTAATCTTGGCTCATTAAAAGTTAATATAATTTGGATTGGTGCTATTCATTCTGTTTTGGGCCACCTCATTTACTCAGAGCAGTCTGTGTTTCCTCGTACCCACTCCATGTGAACACAGATGCATCTATTTTACCGCCGTTCATGATCCAGGTGGGAACAATCAATAGCTGGTTATTGATAAAAGATAATCCTTACAAAGAGTACTGATTCAAATGTCAGCTTCAAGACAGATGCCAGTGATTTATTTGATAGTTTGGGGATGTCAGGAGGTAACAGAGAGAGATTACCCTGTTGTGGCCATTACCTAGCCCAGGGGAGAGTGTTCACCATTAATACTTGATCTGTGAAAGTAGCAGAAACTTGACTCCCAGGCAATCTCTGCAGAGGAATAAAAGGAAGGCTAGGATATGGGAGTTTCTCCATCATGACTTGGAAAGGACTGATGTTTAGAGCCCCCATTAAAGAATGAGATGGATCTTTTGTGTGAGTATATCCAAAGTGTGCATGAGTTGTAAATGTATATGTGTCCAAATATGTGTGTGTAAAAGAATGTGTATGAGTATGTGCAAGTATGTGCATGCATGTGTGAATATATGGGTGTGCATGAGAGTGTGTAAACCTGTGCCTGACTGGGGAGTATGTTGAGTATATGTATATGAATGCAATGTGTCTGAGTGTATAAGTGTGCATGAGCATGTGTGAGTATGTGTGGGTATGTGAATATGTCCATAGGTGTTCATGAGCATGTTAGTTAGAGTGAGTGTGCATGTATGTGTAAGTGTTTAAGCCTGTGGATGTGTTTAAGTCTATGAATGTGTGAGACTATGCATATGTCAGCATTTGCAACTGTATTTAAGTGTGAATGTGGGGGTTGTTCGAATATGTGAATGCATATATGTGTAAGTGCCAGTGTGCCTGTAAGTGATTGTGTAAGTGTGAATGTGAATGTGCATGCCTGTGAGTTAGTGTCTTTAAGTTGTGAGTGTGGGAATAAGTTATGCAAGTATGTGTAAATTTAATGTGTGGATGTGAATCTGGGTGTGTAATTTTACATTTTTTATGTGGTTTTTTTTTTTTATATACTGCTGGGAGTGAGTGTAGTCTATGGAGGTGACAATAGATCCCATTGGGTTTGCCTTGGTGGTAGAAGGCAGAAATGGGACTAAGGTGAGAATGGAGTGGAAAAAGATGTTAACAGATGCAAAGAGACTTTGGATGTTGATCTTGAATGATGAGTCAACCTTCATTGTTTACCAGAAGTGGTGGTGTGACAACAGTGTTTTAGGAAGCAAGGGCAGTTGTGAAGGCAGTCCCAAGACCAGAGGCTGATTTGCTAGGAAAATAATCGTATGTGAGCTGGTGCCCTGGGAGCTGAAACTGAATTATGCAAGGGAATGGTACTGTATTGTGGAGTATTGAAGATGCTTTACATTTGTTTGTGGAACGTTTGTTAAATGATACAAAGATGTGTTGCATTCTTTTATGTTGCATTTCTTTAACTCTGTGAAGCTGTGTTACTGTGCCTGTCTAAAACACCTGATTGATCTAATAAAGAGCTGAACAGTCAATAGCAAGGCAGAAGAAAGGATAGGTGGGGCTAGCAGGCAGAGAGAATAAATAGAAGGAAGAAAAGAAGATCAAGGCACAAGAGAGAGATGAAGGAGCAAGAAAAGAAGGGGCCAGCCACCCAGGCACATAGCCAGACATGGAATAAGAAGGAAGGAAAAGATATACAGAAATAGAGAAAGGTTAAAAACCCAGAGACAAATGATAGATGGGATAAGCCCCCATGTATTTATTTTGGAGCTGAATGGTGGGCCCCCCAAAAGAGTAAAGAGTAAAAAATAACCAACAACAATATTGGATACTACATCTTCTATTGCTCCTGACAATTGCATTTCAAGTTTGATTCCTAGCCCATGTATTGGGTTGCTCATAAGCCCTGTAACTCCAGTTCTAGGGTATCCAAAGCTGTCTTCTGCTTCTGTGGTTAACTACCTGTGTGTGCACATGAATGTGCATGCACACGTGTAAGCACATGCAATTTACACTCATACCTACACACACACACACACACACACACACACACACACACACACACACAAAGAAAGAGATTAAAGTGAAAAAATATGATTGATCATTGAGATCACTGGTAAGTGTAAGAAGAGGCTTAGGTTAAAGTTGTTATGTGTCTATATCTTCCTAGTGAGATGACTAAGACATGGAGCCGAGACAAAAGAGGGCAGAATGGTTCAAGGGTAACTGAGCAAAACCTTAAAATTATGTATTTGTTTCTCAGCTCTAATAGCAAAATCCCAACAAAATGAGCCCATAAAGAATATGTTTTATTTTCTATCTAGCTTCGCAAATTTTTATTAGTTGACTATACTGCATTCTGGTTAAATATCTACTTTATGCTAATGGAAAAATAATCAAATCCTCTTGTGTAGATGCTAATGGTTATTTCAGCAGAATGCAGAAACATATTGGGAGTTAGAAGGGGGAGGGTAATATGGAATTGTTGATAGTTCTGTTGATCCTTCCCAGAAGGAGATCTCACCCTACTAATTAATAACAAAAATTTTTAATGACACCAATATGTTTGTAATAATTAGAACTGGGCCAACACATGGTGGCACTTGTCTCAGCCCTAGTTGGTTTATTGTTACTGGTTTAATCATCTCTGTGGAATTCTGCATATACATATTTCATAGTTGAGTAGTGATGGTGGTTAAGTCAAATCTTGTCTGATTATATTAATTCATTTTCAAGTGTTTATTGAGGTTCTTAAAACTGTGTGTGTTTATGTGTATTTATGTATAAATGGGTGTGTGTGTGTGCTTATGTATAGGTATGTGTGTGCTTATGTGAATTTATGTATTTATGGGTGTTTGTAAGTATGTATGTATGTTTATGTGAATTTATGTATATATGGTTGTACATATGTGTTTGTGTGTATGTTTGTGTGTATGTGTGTATGAGTACATTGTGTGTTTGTGTGTATGTATGTGTGTATGTGTATGTGAGTATATTGTGTGTTTGTGTGTATTTCTGTGTGTGTGTGTGTGCAAGGATTGGTAGTGCTAGGAGGTAAACTCATTAGTAGCCACTGAAATACATCCCCAGCTCTTCTTTTACTTTGGATTTTGAGACAGTGTCTCACTAAGTTGTCAACACTTGATGTGAACACATTCTGTAGGCAAAGGAGGTCTTGAACTTGGAGCTCTCCTCTTTCAGCCTCCTAGATAGATGGGATTATAGGCCTGTATCACTAAAGCCAGCTTCAGAATTTCTCGTGACTAAAATTAATGCAGTCAAAACTGGTAGCCTTTATTACTTTTCTTTGGTTCTGTTTGGAAAATTCTAAGGGAGAGAAATAATCAGCCAACCAATGAATTAAATGATAAGTTCTTGAGCGACTGGATTGGAACAAGGGCTATAGGCTGAGAGCTCTGCTCTTAAGAGCCAGTTCCCATGGAGTCTCCCATGCTCTCTGCTCTATTAGACCGGGAGTTCTCTGGCTGAGGACATGATCTCAGCAGCACCTCTCATTCCTACTGTCTCTCTCTTCCCCTCTCACATTGATGCTCATGGTGAGCAGCCACTGGATCCCAACAGCTGCCAGAATCCTGCTGTGTTCCCAGTGACTAAGTCTCTGCAGGTTGTCTCTTTCAAGTATTTCTCCCACCTCAGCCTCCCAGATAGGCTAATGCCACACATTTTCTCTCATATATGTGTTTTGTTTGCAGTACTCAAAATAGTTAGGAAACTGGTAAGGCAATATGCTGGGATAGGAATGAGGGAGGGCTTTCATGGGAGGGGGGATAGATGACAGTGCTAAAAAGGGCTAAAGGGAAATAATGGAACATGAAGGAAGGGTTCAGTTGGGGGAGAAGATGGAAGGGCAGGGTTGGTAAAGGAATACTAAAAGGAATAAATAATACCAAAGATCAGTCATATGGAAACCTACTATTGTAGAAGCTTCCTATATATGCACATATATAGAAAATGATCAAATGGAGTTACCCTATAATGGGTTAGCAACGTTTCTATTAGATACCACAAACTGACAAGTAAAAAGCCCAGTGGATTATTTGTAAAGGGTGACTTCTTTTGTAGTTGTTGGGCAGTGAGGTCCCATAGATCCCCAAACATTACAGGCTATTTCCATTGTTCTTGATTACCTTCCAGAATTTGATGGTAGGACCTCATTACTGAAGAGACAACATATTTAAATATCACACAAAACATTTGCCCATTTGGATCTGAGTTACCTCTCTCAGAATGATTATTCCCAGCTCTGTCCACTTTCTTGAGAATTGCTCTTTGTTTTTCTTAATATTTGAGTGATATTCTATTGTGTGACTATGCCACATTTTCACTATCCATTCATTGGGTATCACCTGGAAGTTTCATCCTCGCTGTCTAGTTGTGATAATGCTGGAAGGTGCTACACCTGTTATCAGAGGAGAAAGGGAATTACTATTCTTAGCCAGCAATGAAACCTCCAAATTATAATAATCAACCTGACAAAAAACATCATGTCCCACGCCCCTGTGGTGTAGGTTTTAACACCTAGATGTCATCTTGTTTTGGACACATCATATCCAAAGCTCCTGTGGTATAGGTTTTAATTCTTAGAGGTCATCTTGTTTTGGATATATTGTTATTAAATGCCCAACAGCTATGCTTGGCTGTCCACTATTATCGTGAATAGAATATTTCTAGAATGTACTGCATTTATTTGTTCTTTTCATGTTTACATGAGTGTCTACACCTTCATGTAGGTCCAGAGATTGACTTTGAATTTCTACCTCAATCACTCTCCACCTTATTTTTTGAGACAGAGTTTATCATTGAACCTGGAGCTCACTGATTCAGCTAGATTACCAGCCAGTGCGATCTAGGGGTCTGCCTGTCTTACTTGTTCAGCTCTGAATTGCAGTCCTGGACTGCCATCATTTTGAACTTTTTATGCAATTGCTTATGCAGCAAACACTTTCCCATCTATTCCACTAATTCATTTCCCCATACCAAGTTGTTGGACTTTATGTCTAGCCTATTATGACCCTTCTATGAAGAAAATAACTAAGAATTTACATAAAATGCAGAAAAGGCTGTCCTGGGGTGAAGTCAGTGGGAAGGCACACTTTCTCACTAAACAGTCCTTGTTCTGAAATCCAGAGAGGAGTACAGCCAGCTGCACAGGTAATTGGTAGAAACATAAATGATACTAAATCAGTATTCACTTCTCCAAGCTTCCTAGAAATATGATAAATCAGGGCTATTGGCACAAAGGTCTGTGTTTCATCAGGGGTCTTAGTATAGAAAAATAAAAAAGAATCTAATGTAAAGTGAAATTAAAAGTGGTAAGCGATTTTGAGTGTATGAAGATCAGAAAGTCCTACAATGTTTAAGACTACAGGATTAACAGTTTTATTTGTGCTATTTGGTGGAAGAGAGGGGGGAATTTGAAAATTGATTAAGATTAAAAGAAATATTTTTCATAATTGACAGATAATTACCCATGCACTTCCACTGAATCACCCAACAGCCACTGAGTACTCATCAAATGTGTGAAGAAGTGATCATTTATTGATGGTTGCCCATGTTATACTCATAGTTCAAATATATGTCTGAGTAGAGCCATCCATTATAGCTACAGGTATAATCCTCACATGATAAACAAGAGATCCAGGCAGGAAATCATGAGCACATGAACAAATCTGATAAATAAGGAGGAAACAGATATGCTGTTAGAAAGAAGTTCAGTGGGATGAACATAGCACATGCAAGTATTTATGGTTCCTTTCCTGTTTGAATCCAGTTTAAAATGGCTGCAGTCATCAATAGTTGACTCCACCATGAGTGCTCTGAGTGCCACGTGAATTGTCTTCTGCCTGTATTTTTTAGCACATGGTAAGTAGAAAAACAAAACAAAACAAAATGAAAAAAAATTTACAGTGATCTATGGACCTTTGATAATTAGAGCCTAGAACCAAGAAGGCACTCGACTTTTGGATAATTAGATTGAAAAGAGACAGGTTTTTAGCAAGGATAGAGCATTGTTGTTCATTTCTTTCAAACATTTAAGACCATGCTTCTATCAGAGTCCCCCCGCCCCCGAGTGAGTCAGACTCTATGCTGTCTTCTTTGGGGTCAATTCTCATACACTAGGACTGCATTGTTCTGGAATATTCTTGCAAATGAAAAGAAAAACTAAGTCCTAGCTCAATAGTTCATGAATATGTCCAGTTATTAAGTGACAGAACCCTCTTGTGTCTTTTAGCAGGGCATTGAACTGATTTTAATACCATTTGTGCAAATTAGTGGCTCATGAGCTCCTAAAATCTCTTCTTGATTTCTTTCCTTTTATCAGAATGCTTCATGCATGAACTGTCCAACTTTCCAAGGTTTTCATTGTGTGGAATACAGTTTTACTGAAGCAGTTGCTATGCAAATCACATCAGTGCTACCCAACGGTAATAACTCAGAAGGCAACTATAGTAACTGTGTGGAAAGGAAATGGTCACTGTTATGCATCATGCTAGACTCACTGGAGACTATATATGGATGACAGTTGAGGGGTATTTTAGCTGAAAGGAGGAGGATTTATTGCTCTTAGAGTGCCATCTTCTATCCATGAAGGTGGATTTTATGTTTCTCATGATTTCCTGCTCCCAAAGATACTTACAATCCAAGCATAGTTCCTCTGATTACCTTGGGAAATATATCTGCAGATGTTGCGTTGAAACAACTTCAGACCCTAGGCTCCATTTTTCAGTACATAAACAGTCTATCTTCTCTGAATGACATTATGTTACCTATAAGAGTTCCTAGTGACATATTTGGATTATGCAAGGCAGTATTTTCCAAAGTGTCCCTGAGGTTTTATCCTAGAAAAATAGAGTTCCCAAGTCAAAGACATTGAAAAATGCAGGCCAATATGTTTATTTACTCCAGAGCTTCTCAGGGACTTTAACATGTGAATGTAAAAGCTTGATCTGAAAGCTTTTCCCAAAAGCATTTGATAAAAATCTCTACTTACATCATCCTCTCATCTTTTAACTTTTATTAGATGATGTTCTAGCTTGCCTTCTGTTGCTTTGATAGTACCACAATCAAAAGCAGCTTGAGGGAAGAAAGGATTTATTTCATCTTACACTTTGAAATCCATCATCAAGGGAAGTCAAGGCAGGAACTCAAGGCAAGATCCTAGAGACAGGAACCAAAGCAGAGACCATAGAGGCATGTTGCTTACTGACTTGCTCTATTTCCTTTCTTCTACTAGACTTATCTGTTTAGGGTTGACACTGTCCACAGGGTCTGGGCCCTCTTACATCAATTAGCATTAAGGGAATGCCTCACAGATGTGACCAGAGGAAATCTAATCTTCAAAATTCTTCAAATGAGGTTCCTACTTTCTAGTTGAATCTATATATGTGTCAATTTGACAGACAAATAAGGAGCATTTTTCTCTATATATTTGACCTAAACATATTAATTCAGATCCTATAACATTGGCAATATTTGACTATTATCCTACCAAAACTATCAACATTATATATCTTGGGAGCTTAGCATTAAAGCTTAGGTCTCAGGGTCATGAAGGGATCCATGCTATCTATATTGCTGACTACAATCTTTCCTAATGTTCATCCTTAACGTGGAGTATTCCCCACATATATTCATTCTCTCTGTCTGTTCCTCTAGAGAACCCTGACTAATACAACTAGATAAGTTTACTAGTGGGGTGGCACTTCCCCTGGATTATTATGTAGAAAATGGCAATGTTGGGAAAGTTCACATGGCAAGGAATTTAGGGAGAGTAGCTTCCAGACAACAGTCAGAAAGACAACGAGGTCCTCAAAGAACCTAACGCAATCAACATCTCCATCAGCTTAGAAGTGGATCCTTCCCAACAGAGTCTTGAATTGAGACAACAGCTTTGTTGGATCCTGAATTTCTACTCTTGGGGCTCTAAAGTGGAGGGCTCACTTTAGCCATGGTCAGACAAGAAGACAATTAATGTATGCTATTTAAAACCATGGGGCCCCCCATGTGATTTTTTTTATGGCAAATATCTCATTGGTGTATTAACTTAGATTTCCTTTGGATACATACTCAAGAATGGTATACACTTGCCATGTTGCCATGTTTTTAGTTTCTGGAGAAATATCCACACAAATTTTCACAATGGCTACATGAGTTTGCAATCCCACTAATAATGAATAAGGATTCCTCTTCCTTATTTCATTCTCTGTGAGCCCTGCTTAGTTGTTTTGGTGGGCTGTGTTCTCCTGGTATCCTCCATCCCCTCTGACTTCTACAATCTTTCTTTCCCTTCTTCCATGGACTCACCCATCTCTGAGTGGAGGAACCCAATAGAGAACTTCTGTTTAGATTCTCTCTGAACAGTGTCTGGCTGTGGGTCTCTATACCTGTTTCTATCTGCTGCTGGAGGAAGCCAGATGGAAGTCTGTCTGTTGATGACCAGATAAAGCACTGATCTGTGAGTACAACAGAATATCATTGGGAATCATTTCATTGATTCCTTTCCTTTTTTTTTTTTTTGCCAGTCTGTGTTTGGTTCTACTCTAGGGATCTGGGCTATCCAGTCTCTAGGAGAGAAAGTTGGACTATTTCCTGACTATTCAAGAAATGTAGGACATGAGCTCCCTCTTGTAGAGTGGGCCTCAAATTAAACCAAACATTGGTTGACCACTTTCACATGTTCTGCACCACCATTGTCCCATCACATATTGATGGCAGGACAGATTGTAGTTGGAGGGTTTTGTGGCTGGGTTGGTGTCCAAGTTTTTCTTTCTGTAGCCTGCAGAGTACCTTCTCATATCAAAGATACTAGAATGTAAGGATAAAGCCTCCAAGCCCACACCAGCTTGAACATTCTACATTCAATGAGCTGAGTGGAAGTTGCCCTCAGCAATGGGGCCCTACTGTCAGTTTTCAGAGGGTGATCATCTATCCTAGCATCAGCCTGAGTTCTTTAAGGATTTCCACAGTACCTCCTCTGCCAACAACTCACCTAAATGTAACTCAGTCTTACTACCGGAAGCCTTGTCTGGCTATAAAAGATGGTCAGTTCACACTCTGTATCCTCCTTTGCTAGGAAGGCTCACTAGGGTCACCCTCAGAGTTCCAGGAAGTTTTCATGGTACTAGGTTCCCTCTCCCCACCCCCCATGTTCCCCTACTCCAACTTTCTCTCCTAGTACTCTCTCCATCCACGCCCCCCCAACCTGATCCCTCTTGCTTCCTTCCCCACTGGCACCAAGGCCACCAGCAGAATCTATTGTATTTCCCCTTTCCTTGGAGATCAATATTCCCCTCCCCCATAGTTCTCCTCTCAGAGTCTGTGTATTGTAGCTTGATTATCATTTACTTATATCTACTTAGAAGTGAATATATACCATATTTGTCTTTCTGGATCTGGGTTATCTCATTCAGGATAATTTTTTTTCTAGTTGCATCCATTTGCCTGCAAATTTCATGTTGTCATATATTTTTAACTACTGAGTAATATTCCATTGTGTAAATGTGCCACAGATTCTTCATCCATTCTTCAGTTGAGAGACATCTAGTTTGCTTCCAGTATCTGGCTATTATGATGAAAGCCTCAATGAACATAGTTACACAAGTGTCCTTGTGGTAAGATGGAGTGTCCTTTGGGTATATGCTCAATAATGATAGAGCTGGGTCTTGAGGTGGGTTGATACCCAGTTTTCTGAGGAATTGCCATATTGATTTCCATAGTGGCTATACAAGTTTGTACTCCTACCAGCAGGAGAATAGTGTTCTTTTTATTTCACATCTTTGCCATGATGATCTGTCCCTTGTGTTATTATTATGTATCAAGAGTAAAACAATATATTCTAGCTGGACAGACATGGTGACCACACATTAATCTCAGAAGTCTGGAGGCAGAGGCATGTGGATCTCTGAATTTGAGGCCAGGTTGGTCTACAGAGCATGGACAGTCAGGGCTATACAGAGAAACCCTTTCTCAAAACAAAACATATATATATATATATTCTGTTCCTCACAAACTAAATTTTTGAAGTTGAGGTCTCCATTATCCATTAAAATAATCACTACTTATATATGGCTATGATAATTGGAGAACAATGTTTTAATTCACTTCAACTAAAATTTTATTATAAGTTTAAAAATGTATTTATACTTGCTCCCTTTCCAGTGTTCATCCAGATGAGGGTGTTGCCCATGGGTTGTAATAGTCCCACTCTTGCTGGTGGTTCTGTTCTGCAAAGTCACTCTGAGTGTGGAATTGGAGAGTCCTGAACTGCTGCTTCTAGGGAAAACACAAAAAGAGATTCCTAAGAGCTTCTGTTCATTACATTTCCATCAATTGATTGATACACAACTATGTATTATGTGCATTTCTGTTTAGGTGCCTGTTTAACCCATATCGCTGACTAGTAAACATTGAAGTCATGGCAACAGCATTGTATCTCCTACCTGAATATATCTTATGTAACTCTTGTGCTTTCTCCAGGAGGCCCAAGGACAGCTTTATTGCACATTGGAACCCTGAAAATAACTCTGGTATCACATATGGGGATGAAACAGCCAAGTCATCAATTAAAAAAAAATAATGCAAAAATGTGAAAACACAGGACAAAATAGACCCGCAGAAAGCATATTTATTTATCTTGTCTGAAAACCAAAGAGGGCAGAGGGAGACTATTTTTTCTTTTCTTTATTATTACTATTATTTTTAAAAAATTGTTTATGTGTACATGTGTGAGTCCAACTGGTTTTATGTGCATCATGTGCATGCAGGGACTCTTGGAGGCCAGAGGACAGCATAGGATCCCCTAGAACTTGAGTTATAAGCAGTTGTAAGTCACTGTGTGGGTGCTGAGAACTGCGCTTAGGTCTTCTACAATGGCAGTAAGCACTCTAAACCACAGAAGCAACTCTCTAACTCCAGAAGGAGATTTTTTTTCAGCTTCTATAGGGAGTCTCATAACTCAAACTCACCATGTCTGTGAAGGTAGGGTTGGAGGCATGAATATTAGTAAGAAAAGCTTGATTCTATGAACAATAAAGGTAAACTGTATTTCTACTATTGGTCTAGGGAATCCAGATTTTTCGTCGGCTTATATCATTTCTGAAGGTAGCCAGCCAACTGAAGGCCTTGGGGAAGAACAGAAAGGAAATGGCATGCATGTGGATCTGAGCTGTTCATAATCCCAAAGTGACCTTTCTTGTATGTTACTATGGGGTCGCTATATTTCTTCTTCATAAATTCATTAGTTTTCAGTGGCCATTATTGTGTGGAGACAACAAAGATCTGTTGGTCTTCCTTAAGAATCTTGGGATTCTTGTATTCTTTTTTTTTAAAGACTTATTTATTTATATTTGGGTATTTGTCTGTATGTATGTCTGCACACCTGAAGAGGACATTGGATCACAAGGGACTACAGTTATAGACAGTTTTGAGCCACCATGTGGGTGCTGGGAATTGAACTCAGGACCTCTGGTAGAGAAGCCGGTGCTCTTAACCACTGAGCCACCTCTGTAGCCTGGGATACATGTATTCTTTTCCTTGAGCTTAGCTTGAGACTTAAGACTCACATTTCATTGCTGTACTTGTCATTTCTTGCTTTTTTAAATCTTGTAAGTATCATAATGATGTGTGGCCTGCACATATTTCTCAAGCTCAACTGCTGTGTAATAGTTCAATGATTGATAGGTATCTCTGAAACTTGTAGGTACATCACAATGTTCTAGAGAATAGAGTTCATTCTTCAAGACAAGGGAATATAGTGCATTCTCCAGGGTGTCTTCTTTGGATGTTCTTCAGAGCCCCAGGAGAAATCTTAGAATACGTATTTTAACAACCATCAGCAATAGTGATGTACCTACAATAGTGATGTAGGAGATGCATGGGCCAGGATCTAAGAAGTATCATTGCTGTGATTCTAGAGGGACCTTCTGAGGAATGGTTTTTCACATGATGACAGACATTTAGCTTATCAAATGTTAACAAAACTTACAATTGAAAATTAAAGATATAACTATAAAGGGTACCCTTTCCTTCTCTCTCCATGCTGCCCACTCCCGTGTATGTGTGTGTGTGTGTGTGTGTGTGTGTGTGTGTGTGTGTGTGTGTGTGTGTATGTGTGTGCACGCCCTTGCATTTGTATCTCTGAATGTATGGAGGCCAGAGGTTACTGTCAGGTATCTTTGCTCTCCACCTTAGCTTTTGAGGCAGATTTAAAAAAGATTTAAAAAAGCAAATTTAAAAAAGCTTAGGTTCTCATTGAACAAGGAGCTATCTGATTTGACTAGTCTATCTGACTAGGAAGCTCCAGGGATCCTCTTATTGCTGCACCCCCAGTGGTGGGATTTAAACATTTAGATCTGTTCCATTCCTGGATTTTATGTAGGTGCTAGAGATATAAAGCCAAATCCTCATGCTTTACTCTCTGATCTCTCTCCCCAACCACCAAAGACTGTAATTTTATTATTTATTTCCTGACCAATAACAATCTAGATAGTATTTCCCAGTGTTGGAATTTGGGTCTGGATTACCATTTTAGCCCATGGATGGCTTGCATGCAATGCTCTAAACTGGAACTACTTCAGGAGACCCACCTGAGTGCTTCCAATAGCAATGGCTAGTACTGCTGGTTGGTTCTCCACATTGACACTGGAGAACTTGGGCAAGCTGACAGTTCAAACACCACAGAAAACATCTGTCTACTTTTTACCACTTGTCTTAGGGTTCCTATTGCTATGATAAAACAACACAACCAAAAGCAACTTGGGGAGGAAAGGGTTTACCTCAGTTTGTATTTCCACATCACAGCCCATCAGTGCAGGAAATTAGGGCAGGAACTCAAGTACAGCAGGAACCTGGAGGCAGGGACTGAAGCATGGAAGAGTGCTGCCTACTGGCTTGCTCAGTCTGCTTTCTTGTAGCATCCAGGACCACTTCCCCCAGGGGATGTACCATCCACAGTGATCTTGGCACTCCCAGATCAATCATCAAGCAAGAAAATGTAGCACAGGCTTTTCCATAGGCCCATCTGTTAGGGATATTTTCTCAGTGGAGGTTCCGTCTTCTCAAATGATACCAGCATGTGTCAAGTTAACGTAAAACGAGCCAGCACATCCCTGACAGAGACTATATCTCCTGTGACTTACTCTCTAGTTGATATTAGCATTCATTAAAAAGTTGTTGAATTGAATCAGTTCTTCCTTTCTCTGCTCACCTTCCTGCAGTTATGTCGTTAAACAGTAAATTAATCAGAACAACCCAAACTGATGACAAGAAAAGAGAAATAAATTACCCAGATAAATGGAGAGAGGTGAGTGGGCTTGTCTGCGTTACCTAAATTACTTCCCCAGTTACCATTTTATGTAGCATATGTTAGAGAGGCCTTAATTGAACAAACTTTCTGTCACATCGCTATGAGAAGCACACCGTCTTTTATCTCGAGAGGGTGCAGCGGGAAGGTCACAGTCCTTGAGAGTTTTAACGTAAGGAAATCTTTTATTGTTGTCAGATACGTGTATTAATTGGACAATTTCTCCCAGCCTTGATTACAAACCCCCGCTATGCTCTGAATAGATTTGTCTTAGAAACTACCTTGACAAGGTTTACAAATCAATTTTGCTTGCAGAGTTCGGGTTTTTGTTTGGAAAGGGGTTTTTGTGTTTTGCTCATTTTGTTCCTTCTTGGCACCAATCCCGGGCAGCATCTCGAGAACAATGCTACACCTAATTTGCTCTTGCAAATGAGAGCGATTAAAATAACTCAGCAGGAGTGATGAAGGCTCTGGAATGATTTACAGGCCCAGAGTGAAGCCTAATAGCTCTGTTTATTCCTCTGTCATCTGACTTGCCAATGGCCTTGGCTTACAGGTGATGGGCACTTCCTGCCTGCTTTGACCTGCGCTGTCTACTCTTCACTGAGCTTCACAGCCGCTGGTCTGATCCTCAGTGCTGGTGCAACAGGAATAGGTCATCTTTACCAAAAACACATGTGGAGCCACACTGTGGGGGTTTGCTTCTGAACTGGAGGTGGTGGTTCAGAAGGCTGTGTGCACATTTGTCCGTGTGTGTGTGTGTGTGTGTGTGTGTGTGTGTGTGTGTGTGTATGCATTCCCAGAGAAAAGCATCATATATTACAAGGTGGTGCTTGCTCAGATGGAGCCTAATATTTTGGTAGTTCTGGATTCCTGTCTATTCTTGGTTTCTCACCTTTGTCTTATTTAAACCTGGTATTGAAACTGATGTCCATGAAAAGACATACAACAAAGAAGCCAGGCTTGGAATAGGCTAGACAAAAAATTTGAATGCCATTTGTCCTCTACCCCACCCCCCACAATTAGAAGTCTTCTAATTTCAGGTTTCTTCAGACCATCTTGGTTTCTGGTCAAGGCCAACAGAAACGTATCTCCATTAGGCCTTTGATGAATTGTCAGTGGCAGTTGTGGATGACATCAGGTTATTGATGTTTCTCTCTCTTTTTCAAAGATTCCCTCAAATGTATTTGTCAAAGGACTGTGTATTAAGATGGAAGGGCTGAGCTTACCCTCCGAAATGTCTCTGAGATGTTGAGCCATAAATTATTGGGTCTTTCTCTTTGTGTTTTCTAAATTGTAAAAATACATGGAAAGGATAAATCAAGATTTTTTTCTGTCTATGTCTATAATATAAGAATGCATGTGTGTGATGTGTGTGTGTGTGTGTGTGCATGCACACTTGTGTTTGTGTGTATATGTGCATATATGTAGAAATCATATAGCTTTCTCAATCATTCTCTACTACATTTTAAAGGTAGTTTCACTTGAACCCAAGCTCACAAATTTCATCAAGTCTAGCTAAAGGGATCAGTTGTCTCTGTCATTTTAGTGCTGAGAATATAGGTAGCTACCATAAGTACTTGGCTTTTACATGGATTCTGGGGTTTTGAACTTTGGTCTTGACACTTTCAAAGCAAGTACTTTATTCACTGAACCATCTCTCCAGATGCCCATCAGGGTTTTAATGAAATAACTGTCTAAAATAAGGCTTTCATGCTTTACTTAGGGATAAATAGGACTATCATTTTTATAATGGAAGTATTTTCTTTTTATTTTCCACAGCAGTTGATGGGTAGCCTTGTTAGCAACTTAGCAGCTTTATGTTCAAGAGTTGTCTTGGGTGAAGAAACCAAACCGAGGTATATAATAACTGGAGGGTACAATTAGTAGGTTTCTACTTCTGCTCCATGTGATGCCTTCAGCTCTAGATAAAATTGTCTTTATAGTATAAAAGTGTTAGCTAGAACCAATGGCAGTGAACTACTATACTGAGCTTGCTAAGGAAAGACTCACGTGCTATAAGGATTAGACTGATAATAAATAAGTGATACTCATTAGGTTAAAGAGGAAAGTCCATTCATCATGGAACTCTATTATGATAAAAATGCAAGTCTTTTCTTTGGTAACCAGAAGTAAAACACATATCTCACAAGAAGGAGTCAGCTTCCATCTGTTGTTTAATGAAGATATGAACCTGATGCTATTCCATCTCCATATTCTTGAATATTCACCGAATTCTACAATGATTGTTGTCAAGTAGTTCTAGCTAATAACAGGCTTATTTGTAAATCCCCAGAGGTCTCTGGGTGCTTCTATAACAGGGAATACTTTTGATTTCCTCTGTCATTGTATGTAATTAGGCATTTAGTTCAGATGTGCTTTCTAAACTCCAGTCCTTGCCAACAGTTCAGCTGCATAAACTCGAGAGGTAGGTGGGATGTTTTGTTCACTGGAGTGAAGACTGTGTAGACAGCTTCCTAGGAGTTATTCCAGCCCCACTGTCTCCAGGAAACATGAGTCCTCTTCCTTATGTACTTGAGAGGTCAGCCTGTTGTTGACACCCTCCTATCACTGGACAGTCTTATTCTGCCTGCTTTAGCATAGCTTTCCCAAAATGCACTGCTTCATTCCTGCCAGAACTTAGCTCAGATGCTGTATGAAATTACCCCAAGAAGGTTGTAGTACTTACTTTTTTATATTGCTATGATGAACAACACAAGCAAGGTTCAGAGAGATGAATCTGTGATGGTGGAGTGAAGGCATGGCAACAAGTAGCAGGCAAGATGGCAGGACAGAAACTGACAACAAATCTCTCGAACCACACGCATCAAGCAGACGAAGCCACTGGACATGGTGTGAGTCTTTTAAACTCTCAAAGCCAGCTTCCAGTGACACACTTCCTCCAACAAGGCAACACCTCCTAAATCTCCCAAACAGCACCACCAAATGGGGACCAAGTGTTCAAACACATGGGCTTATGAGGCACAGTTTCATTTCAACCACCACAGAGAAGAACTTTATTATTGGTTCATGGTTTCAGAGGTTTTGGTTCCTGGTCATGTGGTCTATTGATGTGTGTCATTCTAATAATGGAAGTATATCATTTTTATTTTTCATAGCACCGTATTAGTGGCTTACCTACCTTACTAGCAATTTTGCAACTTAATGTTGGCAGCACATCATGGTGATGATATCATTTTGTGTGGGGATTTCTGACAGCAATTGGGAAGCAAAAAAGAGAAATGGCCAATATCCCCAAATCCTTTTTGAGATCTTCTCCTCTCCAGTGACCCAACATATTTCTCATTAGGCTTCATCTCCTAGAGTGTGCACCTCCTGCCAATGACAGCAAGGGTTTGGGACCATGCCTGTATTACATGGACTTTGGAAAACGCTCCAGACTGAAACTGTAGCCTATAATCCCCTCATCTCCCACCTCTGAGTGCTGAGATGCTATAACCATTTCAGACCTAATCCATCTCTTGATGTGGGAGCCACAGCTTTTGCAGGGCAGGGGATCAGGTTTCAAGCCTTCATGCTAAGTGAGAGGGCAGGAATGGCTGGGACAATGGCTCTTGCTCTGTCTTTCTGTGCACCCTTCAGACTCTCTCTAGCTCTTTTGTCCTCTCACTCTTTGGTGTCCTCTTTGTATCTTTATAATTGCTCTTATCCACTTCATTCACTGGGGTTTGTTGCTTATTTTTACCCCCTGCTAGTTCAACCTTTGTTGTCTCTTTTTCATTCATTCAATGAATGAATCTCTGGTGCTAAGGATACAGCTGTGACTGAAACAGTAGGCACTGGCAGGGCATTTGTATTTAGGAGGAGAGGGTGGGACACCAGCCAGGAATAAAAGAGTAAAACATATAATTTTTTTAAATGACAGCTGCTATGGCGAAAAGAATGCAGGAAGGGCAGAGTGGCATAGAGGAATGGGATTGCTCTTTTAAACATGGTGATCTGGAGAAATGTTCCTGAATGGAGGTGTGTGTGTGTGTGTGTGTGTGTGTGTGTGTGTGTGTGTGTGTGTACTTGTGTAGGAATGTGTGTGTGTGTGTATTTGTGTATCTATGTGTATATGTGTATCTATGTTCATGTGTGTATGTGTGTACTTGTATAGGAATGTGTGTGTGTGTGTGTGTGTGTGTGTGTGTGTGTGTGTGCTAGAAATGAACATCAGGAATCTTCCTCAGTTGCTTTTGAGTTTAGTTTTTGAGACAGGGTCTTTCACTGGGACATGGAGCTTACTGATTAACTGCCTGTGTCTGGTCAGCAAGCAATGGGGATCCTCTTGTCTCTGCCTCCCCAGCACTGGGATAACAGGTTAAAAAAGTTGCACCTGGCTTTTTTTGGGGGGTGGGGAGTGGTTATGAGTACTAGAAATTGAATGCAAGTCCCCTCGATATCACAGTACACACTTTACTGAATGAGTCACGTCCCCAGTTTCTGCAATAGAGATGTTAAAGAAATGTAAAAGACAGACAGCAAGGAGACAAGACAGATTAGTAAATGTCAACTGTCCAGAAAGAATATGGGTCAGGTGCCACCTGCAGAGTGAACAAGGGTAGAGGAGCTCCATATCTGGTAAGGTTTTGCCACCCATGTAATGTCTTAGAGCTTTGGTGTAAAGCCCCAGCCTCCACTTCTGCATTCCCCGCTCCCTCCCCTCGTGAGCTTGCTTTATCCTGTTCTTACTCAGGATCCTGGGTAAGCTATTGCACTTCTCTCTGTGTCTAAAAATCCCTCTTTTTTTAAAAGTTACTTCAAAAACCTAGTGGCATCCCTTTCCATACCTCAAAATCTTTTCTTTCTGGAAAAACCCAGTTCTTTCCTCAGTAATGACTCCAATTATGGAATAGAAATTTATGCCTCTCCAGCCATCTCAGAGATTGAGATCATAAAAAGCACATGTGGTGTTCTTACTGTTTAATTTTTTTTAGCTCAGGGATTTAATATAACAAATTACCCTCTATCTCATTTACAGCTACTAACATTCACCAACTTTCTCTTGAACAAAAGGGTAAGGTAAAATACTACTTTGGGGAGAAATGAGAAGTGAAATTAGTTCCTGGGGTAAAAATATTAACAGCAAATCTAAGGCAATCACGTAGCAAGAGACAAGTCAAACCCCAGCACTCAGAAAAACAGTTTATCAAGAAACGCAGTCTATGCTCTCTACCAGCCTTGCCAGTGTAAGAAGAAAACATTTTTGGATTCTCTCAAGGTTAAGAGGGAGCTTGGAAAAATCCCTTTTGATCACATCCATTTGAGGACTCACATCATAAAACAAAGGGCTGATAACACAAAGCTATCATTAGCTCTTAAGGAGTGTCAGAGGGTCTCATTTAATCATTTAGTGCTATTAAGTAGAAATTAGGTTTCCATGGAGGTAGTGACTTTGGATTTGCAGGATTCTGATCCTCCTTTGCTCATCATTTTCCTCTGCAGGAAACAGAAAAGAAGCAAAATCTTTTATCACTTCTAAAGCTGCAAACTGGGAATAGTTTTTTGGGCCCAGTTTCTTCAGTGGGACAGAGAGGGACGACGCACTGACTTGATGTCAGATTGTGAGATGAAATAACATAAATTCATTGTCCTGATTCACTCCTGGTATTGACGAAGGGTCAGGAATCTTGAAACTTGTTGCTCTGGGATCAAATGATCTGCATATCTGAAAATACTGGGAGAAAGCAGTGTCTTCTAGTTTACTTCTGTTGTGGCAATAAAACACTGACTGAAACCAACTTGGAAAGGGGAGGTTTTATTTAAGTTTACAGGACACAGTCCATCATCTAGGGAAGTCAGGACCTGAACTCAGGCAGGAACCTGGTGGCAGAACTGAAGCAGAGACCATGAAGGAATACTGTTTGCTGGCTTGCTTAACCTAGCTTGCTCTGCTACCTTTCTTCTACTGCCCAGGTCCACCTGCCTAGGGATGGTACCACTCACATTGGGATGGACTCTTCTACATCAATTAGCAAATAAGAAAGTACCCTACAGAGGTACTTGCAGGCAAATCTGATGGAGGGAGTTCCTCGATTCCTAACCAGCACGTAGTGTCACAGACCATCATAGTACACAGACATGTCACCGGTGTTTTCTTAGTAAAGAAAAGAGTGACAATCCTTTACCCACTTTCTTCCTTGTCTGCTTTGGATCCTGCTGTCAATAAGCTTTCTGCCAATGTAATGAAATATCTGATAGAACCAACTTATAAAGAGGGAGGACTGTTTTATTTAATCTCATAGTTTAAAGGTTTCATTCCATGATTGGTTGTCCCCTAATTTTGGATCTTGTTTTGAAGCAGTACATTATGGTGGGGCATTAGAGGGAGTCATTCCAGTTCTTGGCCAGGATCAAAGGAAGGGGAAAGAGACAAAAATCCCACAGTCCCCTTTCAGAGCACAATCACAGTGACCCAAGACCTCCCATTGCACTCAACCTCTTAATTCTTCTGTCTTTTCCAACAGCACCAAGATGGAGTCAAAGCCCTTAACAGAATAGGCCTTAGAGAACATCTCAGAAACATAATGTAGTAATCCTCTTTTCAAATGCAGTTTGTTATAGCCAGAAGCAAATCAGAATGTACTTAACTCAGTTACCCCAAATCTAAGCCACAAGCTGTGTTTTCTCAACTGCTGTGACTTCCTGAGGATTTAACTCTTGCTCCAAAAACAATGACAGTATCACCAGTGGTTCCCACCTCATCCTGCAGTCAGGGGGAAGAGGAAAATCAACAGGTACATGCATGAGTCAAGTCCCAATGATGCTCTGACTCTGTTGAGCTACATCTAGCATGACCTCTCATCCATGCAACTCATTAGGTAATGCCATGGAGATAATGTGGAAGACAAATCAGGGAAGCCAGAGATTCATACATCACAAAGAACACATAAAACATTTAGTTATGCCCTTTATGTGTAATTGGATTTTCATTTATGTTTCCTAGAGTTTCCCATCTTCATTTTTCTTCCCCTTCCCTTTCTTTTCCACATTTCCTCCCTCCTCTTTCTTTCTCTCCCCTCCCTTCCTCTCTTTCCCCCTTTCCTTTCTCCTCTTTTGATGCTCATTTAAGAATCACTCTCTTTGTGTCTGATATTCTACTTACTATTGCATAGTACAACATCAATATTAGTGAAAAGCATTCGACCTTATTTTGGATAGTTTCCAAGAGCTAGCTACATTTGAAAATACAGTAGGCATTTCCAAGTGGAAACCTGTCAGACTCTAGGCTACATACCGAAAGTCTAGCCCACCTTAATAAAACTGTAGAATCCCTAAGCCCTGAGCTAGATGAGTTCAGCTTAGGAGTCTTAACTCCTCCAGTCCTTTTGCATTCACTCATGTAACCGGCCATTATTCTTACATAATTTCATAAGTGTATATTCTTCAGTTCTGGGGTTTGAACCCAAGGCTTTATGTATGCTAGGCAAGCGTTCTACCTCTGAGTTATAGCCCTTGCCTCTGCTGTATTTTTAACAGTCTTTCATCCCTAGAGAGAATCTTTTTATTTGAGATGAGCCTGAGCTCTCCTGTTAACACTGATTCTCCTTTAAGGGCCAACACTGAACCAATGTGCTGTAATTCATGGTTTCTGATGACTTTTACATTTGAACAGAGTTCTCACCCAGAGAATCTTGTGAGACTGGAAGCCATCTTCCCTTAGCTTCCTTCAGCCCCTGCTCCTCTGTTTGTGTTTTAGATTCCTCCAGCTTCTTGCTCACTCTCTCACGATTGCCTTGTAATTATTCTCTAACTAGAAGGTAAGAAAGTTTGGTGGTGGAATTTGAGTGACTCATCTGCCTTTCTTGTTATTGCTCCTGGAAAGTTCCCAGAGACACTATTGCTGTGTGGGAGAGAAGAACTGAGGGCTTTTTATTTTCATTGAATTTTTAAAAAGTGGTTTTATTAATTCTTTGAGAATTCCATACAATGTATTTTGATATTCACACCCTTCCCAACTCCTCCCAGATCCATCCCATGTCCATACTACCTAACCAACTTCCTCTCTCTCTCTCTCTCTCTCTCTCTCTCTCTCTCTGGGATGTTCTGTATGGCAAATGTGTTGCTCTGATTGGTTAGTAAATAAAACACTGATTGGCCAGTAGTCAGGCAGGAAAAAGTATAGGTGGATCAAGGAGGAGAAAAATTGTGGGAAGTGGAAGGCTCAGTCAGAGACACTGCCAGCCGCCACCATGACAAGCCACACGTGAAGATGCCGGTAAGCCACAAGCCATGTGGCAAGGTATAGATTTATAAAAATGGATTAATTTAAGATATAAAAACAGTTAACAAAAAACCTGCCACGGCCATACAGTTTGTAAGCAATATAAGGCTCTGTGTTTACTTGGTTATGTCTGAGTGGCTGTGGGGATGGCGGGTGAGAAAAATTTGTCCTGACTGTGGGCCAGACAAAAAAAACTCTAACTACATCTCTCTCTCTCTCTCTCTCTCTCTCTCTCTCTCTCTCTCTCTCTCTCTCTCTCTCTCTCTCTCTCTCATTCAGTTTGTGTAGAGGGACTACTCCTGTGAATGGTGATTTCCTTGGATTATGGTTGGTATACATGGTTTTACACCATTGAAGAAAACTGGTTTCCATCTCCAATTAGCAGTCAAACTCCAATAGATCCTCAGTTGAGGAATGGACACCCTGCCCACCTCCCCTCCTCCATGCTGTATTTTTTTTTCTTACTTGAGCTTCTGCATGCTGCCACAATGACTGTGAGTTCATATGTACATTTGCACTTTTGTGTCTATAAAACAGTTTCCTGAAGTCATCCACCACTTTTTGCTTTTACAATCTTTCCATCTCTTTTTCTACACAGATTCCTGAGCCTTGAGGAGAGGGGCATAATATAGACATTCCATTTATTGCTGAACATTCCAAAGTGTCTTATTCTTTGTATATTGAGCAGTTGTGGGTTTCTGTGTTAATTGCCATTTACTATTATCTACTGCAAGAAATTTCTCTGATGAAGGTTGAGAGATGCACCAATCTATGGGTATAGTAATATGTCAATAAGAGTTGTTTCATTATTATGTCCATTAACAGAATAGTAGTAGTAATGGATTTTTCCTTAGATTTTATTTATGTAAGACAATGCATATATTATAGGATCATGGTGCCTTAAAGAATAATATGCAGTATAACCCAACACACTGATTTTACAAAAGAGACTCTGGGGCCCTTAGGGATAAAATAAATTTCCTGAAACCAGATGATAGTTTCAGAGTCGGGAACCAAACCCATGGCCTCCTGGCTGCCAGTTAGTTCTTTCTACAAAGACATGCTATTCTACCTGCCAGTGGTATAAGATTGTTAGCTGGTGTAGTTTCTCTTGAAGGTTTAGTTGCAGGATACACCTCATTAATAGTTTATATTTTTCCTTTTTTTTTAATTGAGATTTTTCTATTTGTTTTACATATCAAACATGGATTCCCCTGTCCTCCCTCCTCCCAACCCCCAGCCTTCCCCCATTGCCACCTCTACCAAGGCAAGGTCTCCCTTTTTCTTAGAAGCATGGGAGTTTAAGGAGGATGTGTGGGGTACATCAGAGAGGAAGGTGACCTTTCAGATCAGCCCTACTAACTTGGGTTCTAGAGAAAAAGAGAAATCAGGGTCATTGGATCCTTTCTTTTCCTTTCTTATAAACCAGAGGTTGGTAAACTATAGCTTGCTTTCTAAAACCAGCCTGTGTCTCTTATAAACAAAGTTTTATTGACACTCAAGCATACCCATTTATTTATGTATCTGTGGCTGCTTTTGATCAACAACTGCAGAGCTGACTAGTTGCCATGGAGATGATATCACTTCAAGACCAAGCATCTTTACTATGTAGCTCTGCAGGCAGTAGTTTTGTTGAGCTCTGACACAGAGAGGTGAGAATTCCAATTATGATTGTGATTATAGTCCTTGCGTTTCTCTTAGTCCATCTGTGCAGCCTCTGCCTTTGACTCTATCATGATTGCTTTTGATAATGAGAATTTAATTATACAATTTAAATCAATGCACAGAGTGAAAAGGTACTAGAAAGTTCAGGCGAGGTGAAATGGATACACACAGTACAATATAATTTATGCACATTACAGAGAAGCAGAAATCAATGCTATGCCTTATTTGTGTACATGTTCAATAAACATATTAAAATAAAAAAAAAGATAGTCACCAACTTTAGTACCCTGGCTACCTGTACTTGCCTGTATGAGAAGGAAAAAAGGATAGAATGAAGAAAATATAATGGAAAGTTAATATTGGCTATATTTGGTCTTTGTATCCTTGAGAATCATATTATTTTCTGTATCTTGATATGTTTTGTATGTTTTATAATTACAGGTAAAAATTCAGATGAGGCAGGCAGGCAACACCTTGTTTAAGTAACTTAGTTTCTCTGAGTTTTAGAGAAAACATCCAATCAGGAGGTTTTTCTGTGCTCCTTCATGTCTTAGGTAGGGTTTTTTAATGCTGTGAAGAGACACCATGACCAAGCAACTCTTATAAAGGAAACATTTAATTGAGCTGGCTCACTTACACTTTCAGAGGTTCAGTCCACTATCATCATGATGGGGAGCATGTAAATACGCAGTCAGACATGGTGCTGAAGCTGAGAGTGCTACATCTTGCAGGCAACAGGAAGTTGACTAACTCAGTGGATGATATCCTGAGCATAGGAAATCTCAAAGCCCACTCCACAGTGACACACTTCCTCTAGTAAGGCCATACCCATTCTAACAAAGCCACACCTCCTAATAGTGCCACTTGGGATTATGGGGGCCAATTACATTCATACTACCACACTTGGTGAGATGTTTCTTCTTCCACATGAGGGATGTGCCACAATAGGTACCAAACATGGAGAGACACAGAGATCTTCTTACCCAAATGTACATGTATATGTGTTGAATGCACAGCACCTTAAATACACTTTGAACATATCTCTGTAGATAAGTGTTGTGGTTTGAACGTGGGATTTCCTCCCTTGGCTCATGTGTATGTAAACTACATCCTTAGCTGGTGGCACTGTTTTGGAAGGCTAAAAGTCTCACTTGTGGAGACTTGTTGTAGGAAGTGGAGTGAGCATGGAGTTTTTATAGCCCATCCCTACAGTCTAATCTTTGCTCTCTAACTGTGGATTCCATGTAGCCAACTGCCATGCTATTCTCACTACTGTTGCCATTCCTTCACCATTACAATGGGCTGTAATCCTACAAATGTAAGCCCAAGTAAACCCTTCCTGCCTTAAATTACTTCTTATCAGGTATTTAGTCCCAGCAACAAGAAAAGTAACAAATACACTGTCATAGAAATTTACTTTGGGTCACCAATTAGCTGCCAAATAAAGACACAGAGACTAATTATTAATTATGAATGCTCGGCTTTAGCTTAGACTTGTCCCACTAGCTCTTTTAACTTAATTACACCTGTTTCTACTCATCATGTCTTGCCTTGGGGCTTTATACTTATCTTTCATTCTGCATGTCCTATTTTCCTGCTTTCTCCATGCCTGGCTGGCTGGCCCCTGTCATCTCTCTAGTGTCTCTTTTTCTTTCTCCCCCAGCCTAAATTCCTCCTCCTACTTACTCTCCCTGCCTAGAAGTCCTGCCTATATCTCCTTGCTGACTATTGGCCATTCAGCTTTTTATTAGACCAATCATGTGCCTTAGGCAGGCAAGGTAAAACAGTAACACATCTTTTTTTTTTTTAATTTTATAATTTGATTTAATTTTACATATCAGCCACGGATTCACCTGTCCTCGCTCCTCCCGCACCCCCAGCCTTCCCCCCAGCCCAACCCCCATTCCCATCTCCTCCAGGGCAAAGACTCCCCTGGGAATTCAGCTGAACCTGGTAGATTCAGTCCAGGCAGGTCCAGTCCCCCTCCTCCCAGGCTGAGCAAAGTTTCCCTGAATAGGCTGCAGGTTCCAAACAGCCCAGGCCCCAGGTGGAGCTCCAGGATGAGGGATTGTATGAGCAAGAATTGTGAGACCAAGATTAGAAAAAACACAGGGACAAATAGCCAAACTAGTGGAAGCACAGTAACACATCTTTACATAGTTGAACAAATATTCCATAACATAAGCAAATGCAGCACATCTTTATATAGTTAAACAAACCCAACACATCTTTGCACAGTTAAACAAATATTTTGCAACAATAAGGTGGTTAAATTTGACAAGAACTTCTACTACTATTCCTTAAAACCCAGAGGAATTAGTGTGAACAGATTTCTAAGGGATGAAAATTTCCCTCCTCTATATCTATATTGGACTTTCCTTGTGTAAAATCTCTTTATTTCTCTCATTAATAAGCTCATACTATAAAAATATTCTAGGTCTTATGCTTTTCCTGTAGATATTTCTTATTCAGAAAATATAAATCTGACCCCATAAAATGATCCAATAACATTTTATATTACTGGAAAAAACATCCACTGTGCTGAACTGAGAAAATTTTATGTCATCCTTGAAAGTTCTCAGAAACTCAACTTCTTAGATACAGTGCTATTTGATTATAGAACCTGCATTGTATTGATGGCAGGGCTGGAGGGAGGAGCAGTTGGGTGTATGCAATTACAAAATACATTTCTGCGGACCTGGGAAGATCTTGTTTTAACAAAGCACTCAAAACTCATATTAACCAGCTATTATCCCAAAGAGTTCAGAAAGTTTAATGGCTTCCAATGAGTGAATCTGAGAAATCTTTTGACCTTGTAATACCAGGACTTCTTTATAGTGGTAGGTATAGATTTTTGGTTCTAAATGAAAGTAGAACTATGATAGAAGACAAGTTATAAAATTCACAATTAAACTGGATATAGAGGCTTTCTCTTTCTCTGTGAAATGAAGCCCTGAGGGTATAAATTGAAGGGGAAAATCCCCCCTCAAATTAATTGAGAATGAGGTTAGATCTAGTCATGTGGTGGTTGCCTAGCAACCGAACCTCATTGTTGGAAAGAAGATGAGGGTACTTCAGCCACTGGGTACCACTTAAGGCACTGAGTTGCCTGAAGGATGTGAAGAAGGGAAGTCTGCTCTTTTGGAAGTTTCTATTTAAAGATGCACAGGATTTATACTGAATGCTCCAGTAGCTTTTGCCTCTTAAGCCAGATTCAACAGGAAAATTCAGCTCAGTTGTTTGTTCTTCCCTGAAGCTTTCCCTGACTATTCCTAAGGACCCCCAGATTCCAGGCTATTTCTGCTCTCCTCGTGTCCCCTTTTATCCTATGCATTTTACTACTGTGCATAGGTTTCAATGCCCTATAGTCTTGATCACTCATTTCTGTATTTCCTCAATTTAACTGAGTGATTAGTGCATGCTTTTCTTTATATAACCAATGCATATCCCTATGCCTTATAGTTTGTAGATGACCCGGAATATGATGAATCAGTGAATAGATAGATAGATGTATAGAGAAAAATGCATAAGCAAATTGAAGAGTCCATCAAGCTTCTAAGATCATGCTGCTTGTAATATTGGCAGGTTTGAAAGCTCTTTAACATGTATACATGTAATGAAATAACTGAAGCATATGCAGTTTTTCTAAGAAGTACTGTGCAATCAGCCTATGTTAAATCATTTTCTGAGAGTTTGCTTCTATTGCCTTTCCCTGTTTTCATTGTTGTGTCCTCCAGGCTGCCTAGGCAATTTTGGCTGGTTCCTGAAGTGAGTTCAAATTATTATGCAATTGGCCGTGCTCTCCTATCCCTCAATAGCCATTCCTGCCTGCTTCTTCCTGCTTATTGGACTTCGCCTGTAGCTTATTGCTCTGTTTATTATTGCCCAGGTGCTTTCTCTTCTCTTTCATATTGGTGTGAAGTATTCTTTATCTTAGGTGGCACATGAAAGTTTTCTTGGGGAAACTCATGGTTCCCAGAGGCTGTTAAAATGTTTATTTATGACTGTAATAACCTTAGATCTACCCTGGATAATCCTTAAAAAGAACATTATGCACAGGGCTGTTTCCTGGCATAGAGAGCTATAGAGGAAGCACCTTTGTCACATGCAGGTTGTCACATGAAAGATACTAGAGGGATTTTGTTTTGATCAGGGTTTTGGCAGAAAGCAGATGGCACACAGATTGTGTCATTTAAGGAGACTTTTCGAAAGAGACCTTTTACCAAGACATGCTCAAGAGGTTTTCAATAGCTAAACACTACCAAGAGATAATAGGGTAATGTTCTTGTTGGCTTTTTATTATTGTTATGCATCTCATCCACTAACAGCAACTTGGGAAGGAAAGGGTTTATTTCATGTTGCAGCATACAGTCCATCACTAAGGGAAGTCAGGGCAGGAACTCAAGCAGGAAGCTAGAGGTAGAGGATGAAGTAGTTACCATGGATGAACACTCCTCCCTGCTCCCTACAGCTCACTCAGCTTATTTTCTTATACAATCCAGGTTGACCTGTCCAGGGTTAGCACTACCCACAGTTATTTGGGCCTTCTTACATCAACCATTAATAAAAAAAAAAAAAAATCCTGTGGACCAATCAGATGGACGTATTTTCTCAATTGAGTTTCCCCCTTCCCTGATGACCCAAGTGTATATCAATTTAATGGAAAAAAAATAATCATTACAAGATTTGAAGGCATGGTTACCAAAACTTAGAACAGAATGATAGATGTGGGGAGGAATGCCTGAGAGGAGCCTTGCAGGCACCTCAGGAAGGCATTGTAGGATAGATGTCTCCAAATCCACATTTTCTTTCCTGTGATTCCTGGATAGTAGGTCTAGTGAAACCCAAATGAAAATTTCAACATTGATCAGCCTCTTGGTTGACTTCTAATAAAGTACTGAGCATGCTGGAAAGATTGCTCAGTGGTAAGAGCACTTTCTTCTCTTACAGAGGATTCAAGTTCAATTTCCACCACTCACATTGTGAGAGCTCACAACTCCTTGTAACTACAGTTTCAAGGGATATGACATCCTATTCTGGCCTCTATGAAGACCTGAATCTCTCTCTCTCTCTCTCTCTCTCTCTCTCTCTCTCTCTCTCTCTCTCTCTCTCTCTCTCACACACACACACACACACACACACACACACACATACACACACATACACACACACACACACATACACACACACACACACACACACACACACCAATAAAAATTAAAAAAGTTTAAAAGTGCTGAGCTAGAGGGCATTGCACTGGTTAACTGGAAAAGAAAACTCTCTCTCTCTCTCTCTCTCTCTCTCTCTCTCTCTCCACACACACTCACACACACACACACACACACACACACACACACACACACACACACACCCTCAACTGCCCACATGCATGCCTATATGCCCCCACCACACACTCTGTTCCTTGTTGACATTATCCCTAAATAATTTGCTTTCATGTGAAAAATATCCTTTGTAAAGTCAAGTAAACACAAACTTCCTCTGGCTAGACAATCACTCTACCAAATGAGCTACATCTCTAGCACCAGGTTAGAGGACAGTCCTTAATATGAATCAGTTCCCAAATCCTTCTTTGAATTTCCACCTGTGTTCACAGGGTAGAGAATTTCACTGATCCTGCTTGGGGTAGATGTTTATCCCTGCTCTAACAGGCATGGTTAACAAGGGAATGAAGTAATCATATCATTCCTTCGGACTTACTAATAGGCAGTGGATGTTGGTGAGGTACAGAATTTCTGAACAGATGATAGAGTATGAACTGGATTGGTATCTTACAAAATTATCTATTACAAAGACTCAGTGTACCTGCATTCGTCCTCAGTGAGATCTTCTTAGACTCCTATAGTTTCCAGATCTTTCCCTACAATTTACCAATACTGTTATTTCTTTAAATATTTGTCAATTGCTCCACTGAGAACATAAACTGAAGAAAATACTCCATGTCTTATTCATCATTGCACAGTCAGAACCTAACATAGTGAACAGTGAAGTGATCTACACTTTTGGTTAAGCGAGTGAATGAAGAACAGTCACAG
Source organism: Peromyscus leucopus (assembly GCF_004664715.2). NCBI lineage: Eukaryota > Metazoa > Chordata > Mammalia > Rodentia > Cricetidae > Peromyscus > Peromyscus leucopus. The sequence continues at coordinate 159,117,064 of NC_051065.1, forward strand.
TGTGATCAGAAAATTGGGGCCAAGTTTATTTTTTCACTAGAAGCCCATCTTGAAGCTTTTGTTAGCCCTTGGATCTTCATCTCCAATTATATCTACCCCTAACAGAAATGAAGTCAAAATGATATGCTTATGGAATAATGGCCTCCACATGAAAGCTTTTGTTGCTTGGACTTTTGGATAGCACTGGGGGCAGACAGTTCTGTCTTAGAACCAAACTGTTTTAGCTGGTGTGGTCTGCACCTCACTGGCAGAGGTCTGTTGGAGTTTACAGCAGGGCCCAGCAGCAGCAGGGCTAGGGACAAGCTGGGATGTTGTTGTCCTGAGGAATGGGGGCAGAATCCAGGGAGGGGTACAGTTCTGCCGGTAGGTGGGTCACTCAGCCATTCTGGCTTAGGTGGCCTGGGCCTGCTTGGCAGAAGTCTTCTGGGGTTGGGGGTAAGGCCATAATAAAACTGTTATTTCTGGAATGACACTGGATGAGACACTTCATCTTTCTGAACCTCTCTAAAGGTAAAGATATTTCTGCTTCATAAAGTTTTGATGGAGATTGAACTTGATAACATAAACACTGTGTTCTGCTCTTGGTGATGGCTTGTATTTGTTGATTGTTGCTCTCAAGGCTGGACTGGGGGCAATAACAGGAAGGAAATGAATTCTGGCTTTGTGTCTGCTTTGGTTGCCACCCACCTTGGCTTGGTACTTTTTGCCCAGATATCATGTCATTCATTTTGTTTTCACAATTTGAAATGTTTGATTCATTTCAATTCCTCATCTACGCCATTACTTCTTTGAAACCATCCCTTCCTGTGCGTTAAGTCATCTGCAATCTCTGTAGGTTCCTCTTCTGATTTTCAAAAGAGATGAACTGCCTTAGGGTTGTTTTGAAATTCAAGGTCAAATTGAAATAAAGGAGGGAACATACTTATTGGCAAAGAGCAAATGTTTCCTTGTGTGGCTGTCATTGCTGTGGTCACTACTGCTGATGTCACTGTGCCCACTTTCTTTGGAATCTTTGGTTTTTTTTCTTGCATCATGTCTTCTTGAGAATGTAATGATCAATAGACTATTCTTGTTTCTTGTTCTCTTGCAGTTTCTGAGGTGATTAGGCCCACCAGAAGGATGATCTATAAGAGCTAAATGAGCAGCTTCATTCCACATCTTCAGTATCTAGGCATCTCTCTCCTGGGAACAGAGTGATGGATATTGACTTCTCTTTCATTTCTTCATGATTTCCCAGTGCATGAAGCAGCAAAACTGTTATTTGCCATTCATTTTCTTGCTATTTTTTTTTGAAAATTTGCCTGATTCAGTTATAAGTTTTAAAATATGATTGGGGTCCCCATAAAACTTTATCTATGAGTATGAGAATTGTAAACATGAAGTCTATAGCAAGAATCTGAATTTGTTAGGATTCAGTTCATCCACACATGACAAATAAGAAGCTCAAAATACAGTGGCTTGATAGGACATTCAGGATCTCCAGTGGTTGGCAGTGGAAAGCTTGTATGATAACTACTTATTTGTCTGGGACATAGACCTATTCTGTCTTTATGCTCCTCCATCTTTTCTGAGACCTCCACTCTGATGGTTGACCCATAGTCTCAACTGACCAAATACATTAGGACCTTCCCTCTCTGGGCATATATAAGCAGTAAGGACACTCAAGAGACATTCTTGAATAAGCGATGCTTCCTAGAAGAGATCCAAGACCATCTAAGCCACCCAGTAGATGTAGAGGACAGCCTGGCTGCCTGGAAGAGGCTCAGGCCAGTTGAGGTGCCCAAAAGAGACACTGTCAAACCCTCAAGTTGTGAAATGTGCTCTAGGTTTATAGCTTCTATGAGCTAGCACCCATGATTGCATCGACTTTTGTGATGCAGCTGATTATGAGTCATTTCTGCTTCTGTAAAGGACTCCTCACCAATACTCTTACAAGTAGCCTATGTAAAATTCATTGGTTCACCACACTGGACTTTGGTGATATCCTTTGGTTTATTGTTGATTCCCTATCTGGGATGAGTAGACATGTGTTCACATCTCCCTAGTAATAGTCTCACACAACAGCAGGCACTCTTGGATAAAATAGGGCAAAGGTGAAAGAGCACAGAAAACAACACTTTCCCAACTCATGATTGTAGGATTTCTAATCATAGCATGTAAAACTTGACTCTTGTCAGTGAAAACCTGGCTTCATTTTACCTGGGCCATCTTGGCAATCCCTGCATGTATAAATTCCTTCAGATACTCATCTGATGTTCTAAATACCTGCAACATAAAGCACCAGACTTAGGGCCTGCCCCTGTAGTGATATTTTGTTTGTACTCTAACAAGTAAAGCTTGCCTGGAGATCAGGGTGTGGAGCTAGCCACTAGAGGACAGGCAGTGGTGGCATACACTTTTAATCCCTGCACTTAGGATCTCATACCTTTGTTCCCAGTACTTGGGAGGCACATGCCTCTAATTCCAACACTTGGGAAGAGGAAACAAGAAGTGATACAGCTGGACAGAGAGAGGAAGTGATAAGGTGGGGTGGAGACAGGAGCTTGGCTTTTTCAGTCTGAGGATTTCTAGGGGTAAGAAGTCTTTCTAGTGGCTGGCTGCTCTGCTTTTCTGACCTTTCAGCTTATACCCTGATATCTGACTCTGAGTTTTTATTATTAAGACCAGTATCAAGCTACATGTCCCTTAGGGAACTGCTGGGATAGTCGGTAATGCCATCACAGTCTCAAGTTTGCTAATAGTCTCGACTTGATCCTATGCCCTCATTCTTAAAGTGTTTCCTGATAACACCCTGAAGGATTAAACTGTTTACACTAATCTTTTTGGTCATGGTACATACTTGTTTCTCTGCTCACAGATTTGCATCCTTCCTGGAGACTATTTGCTGACCAATGAGGCCCACAATTTGGATTCAACAGTAACAACCTACATTTGTTTCCTCTCTCTCTCTCTCTCTCTCTCTCTCTCTCTCTCTCTCTCTCTCTCTCTCTCTCTCTCTCTCGTGTGTGTGTGTGTGTGTGTCCCCGTCCTCCTGTCCCTGCTCCCTTAGTGCTCAGATTATAGAGTGTGTGGCTCTGTCTAGCTTTTTTTAATGGGTGCCAAGAATCTAAATTCAGTTCCAAATGCTTGTACATCAAGTGCTTTACCCACTGAGTCATCTCTCCAGCCCCAAAAGCATTTGTTTTACTCTCTCCCTCATGCATGTGTCTCTGTCTGCTGTGTCCACTTGACTTATGTAGCCATTCCAAACCAGCTTGGATATTGTCACCCTTGAAGTCTTGACCTTTATGTCCTATCTGATCCATCTCTTCCATTAGTGTCATCTCTATGTTTCTTTTTTTCATGGATTTTAAATACGTTTTTGCCATTGCGCATATCACTTTATTGCTAGAAATGGATTATACCCTGTGAAAAAACATGCTGCTTCAGGGCAGTCATTTGATGTCCTTTTTCTTAAAAGAGACATTTAAGGTAATTTTTTCATTCTTCAGATGTTAATTTAATCACTGAGAAGTCATTCTCCCAAGTTCTCTTTTTATCTAAACATGGTGCTGGACTCTGAATGTCACTGGGAGGGATGGGATTACTGGTTAATCAAAGACATCTTTCGTTTCACACTTTTATCATTGAATTCTCTTGTTCTGCCTGTAATCATCAGGAGAAGAAAGGAGAGCTCAGAAATTAAAAGTAGTCACTTTGAGTTATTTCCACACCATTTGGGGGAAAGGATGGCATTTATTTTTCCTCAGAAAGTTTAGCAAAATGATGTTATTTTTATTTATCACCACAGGGTTCCAAGCAGCATCTTGCCTAATTATGCTAATTGAATTATTCACATTACTCACGAGTTAATATTGTCTTACCCTATGTTTCTAGCTCATTAACTAATAACCAAAACTCAAGTAATTAAGGTATTTAGAAAACGAATCTCATGTCAATCCTGGTCTTCTTTGAATGGTTGGATAGAAAACATTTAACCCTTGACTCTTATCACCTTCCTGGTGGTGGCCATATCCTCATAGGACATACTAGTTTTCCACATTATGGGTCCTTGGGGCTCTTTACTATTAGCTACTATAACTTATAAACACAATAATAGAGTAGTAAAAGTGGGAAGAGAAGCCTACATCTCCCTTGTGCAGTCATCCTTATCTGTTTGCTTGCCTTCTCAGCATTCCATACACAGAGATTAAGTATATTTTACATATCCTGGACTCCATTAGCATCTATGAGACAGGGAAGGTTCTTTGAGTTCTATTCTAATTCTGTCTCCAGAAGACTTTATCAGTTAAGGTATCTAGAAATCCACAGGGAAGGCTTCACTATGCCACAAGTTCTTCTACCATCCAAGCCTGCCAACTGCCTGGCTTTGTAGTCTAGTCTCCTAGACTTGTAAAACTTTAAAGAATATTTTCAATCTCATGAATAGCAATTGCATGTATGAATGAGGCTCAGTGTGGAAATATGAGTCTTATATATGATATGCAACAACCAAATCAAGACAATTAGCCTTTCTCCTTGAATATGTTTCTTTTTTTGTATGGGAAGCTTTTAATGCCTCTCTTATAGTGCTTATTATACTATATAACATATATTATGAATTATTGTGAGTTTATTGTGCCCTAGAACCTGCTTTCTAGTGACACTACTCCACTCTACAATTATGAAATCATCTTTTGGCTTGCATGCATGAGTGGCAGCATATGGTCTTTGTTTTTCTGTGTCTGGCTTATTTCATTTACATGATATCTGTCTAGGTCCATCCATGCTACTGCAAATGGCAGGATTTCATCCTTTGTTACACTGGGAATAATATTCCTCCATGAATGTACACAACCTCTGCTTCACTCATTCACCCATGCACTCATCATTGAACCCACCCCTCCCCGCTGTTTGATGCCACAGCTTAGGCTATTGCTGATAATGTTGCCTGAAACAGGAATGTGCAGATGTCTCTTCAACATAATGTCCTGCTCTTCTGGTGGCCTGGCTCTTAGAATCTCTCAGTTTATTATCTCTGCAGGAGTTTCTACTATAACTGTCCTGGAGGCTGGACATAGACTCTTTCCTTTGTTCACTTCAGTGGTTGCTGGCACTGAGCAGTGGGGTCTCAGAAACATGGGAACACAATTGCAGCATGGACATTGGGGTTGATTAACAGATGGTGTAGATTTGGGTATTTCTAGCCAAATATTCCAAAGGCTAAACAGTTTTCATGTACAGGCTTGGACTGAAAAATGCAAAAGTTTTTACATCCTAAACCTTTGCAGAAGCACCTGCAGCTCTGTGTCCTTCCTAGTTTACTTCTGTTGCTATGGTAAACAATGACCAGAAACAATATGGTGGTTTGAATGAGATTGGTTCCCATAGGCTAATATATTTGAAATCTTGGTCACCAGTTGGTAGAACTGTTTGGGAAGGATTAGGAGGTATGGCCTTATTGGAGGAGGTGTCACTATGGGTAGGATTTTAGGTCTTAAAAACCTACAGTGGTCTTTGCTTTTACATGTGGGATTCAGTCTCCATGATGGTCTTTTGGAGGTCCCCATGATCTGGGCATAACACCACCATCTTAGACCACTTGCTGTGCTCAGTTCCACAAAGGACTTCAGGAATGTGCCATGACAACTTGAACAGATACAGAGCAGTATGCCCCTGCAGAACTTCTGTCTGCACTTATGGCCTTTGAAGCTATCTAGATAATCCTGCTGAGCAGCCCAGACAATCCTGTCCAACAAGTTGTAGTTCCCTGCTCAAAAGCTCAACCCAATAGTTTCAAATGTGGTTTCATGCTGAAAGTCTAACCCAATAGTTTCAAAAAATCACCTTGCCTCATGTCCCTTCTACTGAATCCCAAATTGCTAAAGCATGTAATTCCCATGCTTGTGGTTTTTCCTTATAAAAACTCTACCCCTGGGCCTCTCTCCATCTGCCGAGTGGTAGCCCAGGTTTGAACTTGACAATAAAAGGACCCTTAAAAAAAAAAAAAAAAAAAAAAAAAAAAAAAAAAAAAAAAAAAAAAACCTACATCGTTCCCAATTAGCTTTCTCTCTCTGTGCCACTTGGTAATTGTTATATCAGGACTTAAACATTCAGCTACTGCTCTAGCACCATGCCTGCTTCTCTGTTGCCAAGCTCTCTGCCATAATGGCCATGAATTCACCCTCTGAAACTGTAAGGAAGCCCCCAGTTAAATGCCTTCTTTTGTAAGTTGCCTTGGTGACAGCGTTTTTGTCATGACAATAGGACAGTAAATAAGACAATCCATTTGAGAAGCAAAGGGTTTATTTGGATTACAAACACAGTCCCTCATGATGGAAAGCCAAGGTAGAAATGTGAAGCAGAAACCTGGAGATGAAGCTGAATCAGTTAACATGGAAGAACACTGCTTGCAGATCTATTTCTGGGCTCACATTTGCCCAGGTCCATTTGATGAGGGGCAGCAGCACCTGCAGTGGTTTGGACCCTCCTACATCAATTATCAGCTATAACAATAATCCACAGACATGCCTACAGCCCAATCTGGTGGAGATAATTTCACCAGCACACTCTATGTGGCTTTAGCCTTGGGTTGCTTCCTGGATCTGCTAAGTGAACAAGTTCCATCCTTCAAGACAGGTATTTTATCTCTGATTCAGAAATGTCTGAGCAACAAATAATTGGAATGCAAATTTTAAAATTCTAAAGTTGAAAAAAAAAAAAACCCAACAACTATGGCTAACAGTGGAAATACTCCAGGCAACGCTATGCCTGGATATATCTTGGGAATCAAGTTATGCCATTTGAATCAATCTCTTTTTGATCCTTGGTTTTTCTCTGAGGCACCCTTAGTCTTGGGTTAATAGTGGTTCAGCAGTCTAAACTGAATATATCTCTCTCCAAGTGAGTCTTGCAAAAGTCGAGGCATTGAATGTAAAGAGACAGCTTTTTTTTTAAAATTGCTTGGTATTATCTAATCAAAGGATAAATTGTGATAGCTCATCTGGTCTAGTTCCTGGATATTTCCCTAGGGATGGATATGGAGTTAGCCCCACCCACATTCTGAGTGAGATATTGTTACTCAGAAGACAATCACTGTCCCTCCCTGATGAAAATGAATAATATTGGTTGCTAATTTGGATGTACCCTTTGTACTCAGTAAATGGAGATTTGGGTAGGAAGTGGAAAATCAAGAGAAACTGAGAAACCATCTTCCTGGTCTTTCCAGATCTTGATTGCTCATGGTCAGATTTTCTGATGGGCTCTGCCTTTGCATGATGATTGTGGTGAATTGTCAGGATGGTCTGTACAGGGCTGGTGGTCAAGGATACCCCTCCCCACACACATGTGAATCACGGAATAGTCAGTATTCATAGCACAGAGTGCTGCACTCTGCCCTTGCCTTCCCCTTGCCCAGCATTGTCAGTATCTACACAGTGATTTCCAGTGATGGTACATCACACACACATAGCAGCAGGCTCAACCAGACACCATACCTTTTGAGATATGCTTACCATGCCTCTCCTTTTGAAAAAATAACCCCCCCCCCTCTAAAAAGAACTCACCACTAAACCAAAACACTGACAACAATAACAACAACAACAACAACAACTCCTCAATTGTTAATTTAATTGCCTCAGTTGAAAAAAGGTGAACCATTGTTGGCCACAGATAAAGAAATGTATCCCTGTCAAAGGTTTGTTTCCCACCATTATTTTTCTATCCCTAAATTCAATCAATACATCCACTTGAAATGTTTTCAAGGGAGAAAATACCTTCTTATCGTTTGCCTTTTATTCATGTGAAACTACATGTTACATTGCAAAGACCTTTTAGGCTACAAAACCTGTAAATGGAACTGGGTTGCCTCATCTCGTTTTGCCACCACAATACCTCGTTTATTGACAGTAGGTCTCGGGGATTTAAAAAATTCACCCGAGGATGCTGATTAGCCTTGAACTAAACAGACTTCACATGTTACACTTCTGAATTGTTCTCATCCTTATCCCAGTTGCAAGGTTAACTACCAGTCTCTGTTTCCATTCACTCTGTTCTAGACTCCCTGTGCTCACCCACCTCTTTCCCAAGACTGTGATCTTTGACTTCAATCTCTGTAGTATTCTCTTGTCTCTCTATTAATAGAGTGCCAAGACAAGACCATATTAGCTTGTATCACCCCTTCAAGAGTGTTGTGAGAAGGGCATTTTGAATTCAATCATTCTCCCTCACCAGTGGGGAAATCACAGCTGGCAGTCATTAAGTGTTGCATGCAGACTCCCGTTTAAACCCAGAGCTTATGTCCTCTGTAATGTGTTCCCATCCACAATATTCTGTGTCTTTCATGAAAAGCCCTGATGAAACACTTGCCATTTAAGTGGGCTGACTCATATGACATGACAGTTTAAAAATGGCAAGTTCGAAGTTTTCAGTCTTAAACTGCAGTTCCACATCTAAGGGGTCACTCAATCTCAGATTGAAAATAAATTGAAACAAAATCCTTTATCTGTATTGAACATGTACAGATTTTTTGGCACTTTTCCATAGATGATACAGTATAATTAATGGCTGCTTTCATAGAATTTGGTTTAAGTATTGAAAGACACTTTAGAGGTGACTTGAAAGTAGGTGCACGTGCCAAGGTTCTGTCAAATACTAGGCTACATTTTAGAAGAACATCCTTGGGGCTTAGTATTAAAAGGGTCAGAGGTGGGGGATTTCCTGGAAGCTTTTCCCATGGATACCAAGAGGTGAAGACACTTTCATCGCTACCTTATTAAAAGAGAATTGTATCCAGTAGTGAAAGAAAGTGCTCTGCAAGTATTATTGGCTTTGTCACTGATCAGAAGAGATCAGTGGGAGTTGCTGGTGTTTCCAGCTTCTTGGTGTCGTATTCAATACTAGATAGAGGTGCACACAAAGTGCAAAGTAGTAAGAGAATGCTATCCAAAGCAAAACGACACTATAGCTCAGATACACTGACTGTCAAAAGTGACATTGGTACTCGTAAGTCAAAGAGTATTAGAAAGTCTTGATTATTATTATTTTTTTGTTATGGGGTTCAATAGAAGAAGGTGTTTGGTTGCTTAGAGACATATCAGAGGCAGTTTTGTTTTGATTGACAGATGCAGAATATACAAGCCTATAGTCATTGCATATGTCCCTTCCTATGATGCATCTGATTATAATCATATGAATGCCTAAGTATGTATAGGCACAAGATGGTAAATAGGAAGTGCTCCTTAAAAGTTCATGCAGAGGACTGTTTACCTGATTGCATGTGTACTCCAACTTAGTTTAGACAAGATAAGCCCCCTTACTTTTACACATCAATATAACTGGAATACATTTGAATAGAAATTGTCCATGACAGGGTAGTTTTTAATGGTAGTCAAGAGGAGGAAAAAACTTATTCTATTGCTTGGAGAGGGGTGTGCATGCAGCTTAATGCAGGAGGAGGCTGTAGATTGCTAAGTGCTTTGTTAGGAGTATCTTGCTTTAGTTTGTTCAGGTGAAAATCCCTGGCTGCCAAGTCCATTGTTAGAAGAGAGGTGTGGAGACAGCCCAAGCTGGGTAGAGTCCCAGGTGGCTAAGCTTACCTGCTTCACTAGGATGCATTCAGTGCATTGGTTGTGTGGAGACACAGACATTCTAAATTGGGGGTTTTCTTTATCATTTCATGGAGCCATTGACTCATTCTGGAGTCTCTAGCTGGTCATTGGAGTACCACAGCATGAGAAGTCAAAAGACCTGAATTAAGGCGCTGTTTAAGCCCTCACCATACTGTGCAAATTCTTGAAAGTCTGTCATCTCTGTGAGCTTTATCTATAAAATGGACAGAATATTTCTTATCTTATCAGATTACTCTAAAATTTTAGAAGATGACACATTAAGGACTTCACATAATGAAAAGTAACAGACAGTCCTTTGATGATTTCATTGTGGCTTTTTCCTGCCTCAAAGAGAAAAGCCAGCAGGCTCAATAAATACAGCATTAAAATATAAATACTTGAATGAACAACCTAGATGCCCTTAATGAAAACATACGAGCCTCCTCTTTCTAATGGAAGGTCCCCTCTGGCATGGATAGATGGTAGCAGCCAGTTCATTTTCTAGATTTCCAGCAGATTAACTGCTTGTCTGAACTCCTGAAATAGGAGTGATGAGCCTCGGAGGAGATGGACTCATCTGTTTTCCTCTCCGTAATGAGAAGTTAGCACTGTGCTCAGAGCGCTCAGCTTCTCTGTATGTCCATGGTTCCCACATCACCTGCAGTGCCCAGCAGCAGGCAGCCAGGTCGAATGGACTGGGGAATTTACCACATGAGAGCCAAGAGGAAAGGATGCCGAGTGTGAAACTGCTGTAAGAATGAGACATCAATAACCCCACAACCCTCTTCAAATATTCAGGGCCTCTCTTAGTACAGCTTTGTCATGTGCTTCCGTGAACCGCAGAGTGGCCTTTCTTAAGCACCGGTGTCACCAACTTCCGAGAATCCGATAAAAATATGAATTCTTTGAAGTATACCCCAGATTCAATAAATAAGAAAGTCTAGAATTTGGACCTATAAATCTGTATTTTATCCAGTTTTTGTGTGATGTTAATTATATGTTTAAAATGGAGAATGTTACTGTATCTTCACTGCATTGCTATATGCCTCTCACTATGACGAGGGGTTTAGTAGTATAGAGCTGAGTGAGAGCTGATATGTCTTAGCCCAGATTTCTCAGTTGGGAGTTCTTTGTGGATTGTGTTAACTCTGTGAGACTTTTATTGAGTTGGTATGTGCTATGATATGGAGGGAACTGTGTAACACTGCGTGTATATAATGCAAGATAGAGTGTGGAAAGAGTGTGTCATCATCTTTCTTAAGAAAAATTCAGGAAGCTATATAGAAGAACAAGAAAATGGGCAAAGTAACTGGAGGATGAGTCAGTCCAGGTCTGTACCCATGCTTGTCTGAGAAGCTCCGCATCCTGCCATCCACGCTATTCACATATCCGTATTCACAAAGTACAGTCTGTCTTAAAGCATTTTGTACAGGAAGAATAGAGTGCATATGGTATGTTCAAGTTGATTTTTATGGAAGTATGTTTACTGAGAGATTACAATGAAATCACAATGGGCCTCACTGCCATTTCCTCAAACATTCCATCAGCGGAGTCACATATTATTGCAGAATTTTAGAGGTGCAAGTCACCTTTCATTTAGGCCCCTGCTCTTCACATAAGGTAAACTAGGACCAGCATTGAGTCCACCATTGTGCTACCAGCCAAAGCTGTGAATGTCCAGAGAAGCAGAGGTTGGGTTTGTTCTGCATGTTCTTCAGATTCAAGCCCGTTCTTGTCTTAAACAAGCCTTTGCACATCACTCTGAATAGTTTCATTGGGGACTGCTAAGACAAAATAAGGGTGAATGACTCCTTAAAGACATCACAAAGCAGGTGTTTGCTTATCAAAATGGCCAAAAAAGTGGCTTCGAGTTGCTCTGATATCTGTAGAATTTTGCCTTGTGGGTGTTCAGTGGGTGTCACAGTGTGAATCCCTCATGAGCTACATTTCTCTTGCACAACCAATTTAAAGATGGGAACTGCTGTAATAAACATGTGCATGCAGACAGCACACAATAAAATGAAATAAAGTAGAAAATTATTTTCAAGCTTTGCCACTAGAGATGGGAAAGCCATAAACAAGTTTTTCCATGCTAACTACACTCTGTATGTTTATATTCATCAATGAATGCTAATAAGACACACCAGTGCTGACTGCCTTGGGTGGAAATAAATATTATGCACTCACAGTAATTAATTTATGGCAAAGTACAGTCAGTAAAGTGAATTTGTGAAATTCGCAGAGTACTTGACAGCTTCTTATTGAAGCTGAAATAAAATCCAGCCAGTAAATGTACAATGCAAAAGAAGAGTGTTTAGCAATCGCCACAGGATTATATTAAGTGATCTGGGATTCTTTATTCATCTGCTCAAGCCAGGGGTTACACATTAATTTCATTGTAACATGTGTATGTGTATAGTGTATTATAAACTGAGTAAATGATGACTAGAATTTAAAAAAAAAGACTTTGTGAACATTTTTTTCAGAATGCTTTGCTTTACACACACACACACACACACACACACACACACACACACACACACACAAAACTAATCAAATCTCCAATGAAACCATCCATAATGACTTACAAGTAATATATCATTAAATTCTTAAAGAGACAAATAGGCTTGAATCTGAAGGATATACAGAACAAAAGTGTTGCTTGGTTCTCTCATGTTTCTATATATGAGCTCTTGTGTCCGATAATCTTTAATGTGGATCTTACAGACCCCCCCCCCAACCCAAGTGTGTCCAATCAAATGTTATCAAATCATCTACAACTCACAAAATACCAAATTGTTTGAGAGGTAAATACTATTAGCATGACAACTTGAATAGTTTAAGAATCTCTTGCCCCTAAGAAGGCAATCATTTTAATTATATTTATTGGCTGATTGATTGATTGTATGTTTCTACCATGGGGGTCAGAGGATGACTTGTGGGAATCAATTATCTCCTTCCACCCTGTGGGTCCTGGAGATCAAACTGAGGCAGTGAGTTTTGGCAGCAAATACTTTTGCCTGCTGAACCATCTTGCAGGCCATCCATTGTTAGGCAATCTTGGTGGAAGAAATCTGTGCAAGTGGTTTGTTAGAAGATCCTGGTAGAGAGAAAGTGAATGCAAAAAACAAAAGGAAACATGAAAAGGCTGATGGAAAAATATAGCATTTCTGGATGCCTACTTACAACTCAAGCTACAGCTGAAGAAGGATAGTACCTACAGAGCTGACTCTTCAGGCCAGAATCCTTGTACCTCACGTTAGTGAATCATGTGACATCAGGGCTAGAAAGCAGTGGGCTTCCCAGGAGAGATGGCTTTCTTTTGGTGGGGATTCAGGAATCTGAGATCCAGTATGGAATAGAAGGTAGAGTTGGGTACCCCATCCCAACAAAAGGAACCAGCATTACCCAGAAGGACTCACTTAGGAAATCAAATTGCAAGTTGATTTATGAATGAAGGACTGTTGAGAACAGAGACTCATGATCTTGTATTCATTAAGTGTCTTCGATACAAAACTATTTGGGTTTTTCCTATTCACCAAGTTTTTCCTTTCTAGGTAAGTTTAAGAATTAATGTGATTATGATCCCACACTTCTCTGTGCAGGTTACTGCATAAAATACACCAATAGGAAGTGTGTTGTCCTTGCTATTTCCCACCTAATTTCTTTCTTTTCTCTTCTTTCCTATTTTCCACCCCTACCATTTCTATATTTCTCCAATTTTATGTTTAATTTCCCATCTTTCCTCTCTCCTTATCCTCACTCTCCCTTCCTATAATTCCCTCCTCACCCCCTTTCCTGCTGTAATCCTTTACTCCTCTTATTTCTCATCCTCCATACCCCCTCTTCTTTCCTTTCTTATCTCCTTCTTTGGTTTGTGAAACCACAGTTCCTGTTCCCAGGTGGCCAGTACACTTGCCATATTCAGACTGGCTCTTTGTCTCTAATCTGGCCCTTGTGTCTAGCATCATAACATTTGTTATGTTTAATTTGGTAAATTACTAAATAATCAAAATGCCTACATAACATGATTCAGGTGATGATTCAATAAATGGAAAAGGAAGGTAGGTGATTTTGCAAGTCTCTGGCTTTCCTTCTATTATTACTTTAAAGAGGCTTTTCTCAGTGGGCCCCAGTGCTTCAGAAGAATGACTCCACTAGGTTTAAGGATGCTCTGTCAGGTTCCCAGTTCTCAATCACAGTATTCTTTGTACAGCTCACATAATGCTAATGAAGTTCACTATCCCCACCAGCCAGAACTGAGCAGGATCTGTCTCAACTGCCTGACTCATTACCCATCCCATCTGTCTATGATGCTCCTCTGGCAGCCAGAAAGCTTGATGTATTATTCATCTCATCATATTAGAATTATTGTATAACCACCAGGCTATCAAAACCAGGGGACCAGAAATAATGGGAACAGGCCTTTCAAGGACTTCTCCCCCTGTCTTAATGTCAAGGAGAATGATATATTTGGGGGTGGGGAGCTGGGGAAGAATTCCAAATGGAAATGAAAACAACTATAGATGCAAACAGGTATTTGCAATTTTATAATGATCAACTTCATCAAATTGGTTTTAACAAATAGAAGTACAGCAAGGCACAAGATAACTACATTTTGACCCATGATAATTCTGTACACAGTCATGATCTTGTGAGACTGTACCACTTGGTGATGGTGTAGCCATCTTGGTTTGTATAAGTACTCTCTGTGATTTGTCACCTGACAAGGCATTTATCAGAATACATTCTTTTCTTTTGATAAAGTGTGGCTATATTACACACCATTTGGCTAGAACCTTCTATAAACATTAACCAATTTTAGAGATTCAATAATGTCCCATGAGGATATTGCAACATAGTTCAGTTTATTCATAAATAGATTAAAATAGAGAAAATTGTTCTTTTTTGTGATGGTTTAGTGATGTCTGTAGGGTGATATCCTGGCCAAAAATAAGAATAAATCTAAGACATTAACATGAATCATAGTTTTGCATTGTTAACTTGCCTCTTAGATTGGGTAAATTATGGGCTTACATCAGAATGTTCATTGGCTACCCTAGGGTAGCATGACTCTGGGCCACACCTTGCTTATTAAAACATTCTATTGACTAGCAAGATTCAAGCTAATCAATGCAGAACAAACCTTTAAGCCCAACAGGCCTAAACTCTATGGAGTATACACAAATGCAAAACAGAATGTGAAGCTAGGAGTTCAAAGGAGGAAGCTATTAGAAAGCCCAGGAGAGGCAAAGAGTGCTTATGTATATGTGAATACTCCCAAACACATTTCCAATATTCCCCATAATTACCTTACACAGTTTCAAAATGTTGGCAAGTCCATCCCCCAGGTCTGCCATTTGGACTTTGGCTGTGATTCTGTGATGGCTCACAGAATCTGAACAGGATGTGTACAGTAGCCCTTTGATCTTTTGAAGCACAGAGATGTTGCTAGGAGACAAAGCACTTCCATTTTCTACCTCCCTCTATAGCTATACGATCTCTGCTTCTCTGGTTTCCATATTTACTTTTCAAAGGAAAGAGGTTTCTTGGCTTTTTCTGAATATCAACCATCCTAAACACCCCTGAAATGGTACCTTTGGAAGCTTCATCCACATCACATTTTCTTAATAAATCTCCCTCCATGGTCCATTTCAGTGTTGTTTGCAAGTTTTTAAATATCAGAGTGTGCAGATTTCCCATACATATTTTGTTGTATGGGAAAGGGATACCTTAGTTAAAGGATGGTCTCTGTAACACGGGCCTGTAGCAAATCTGTGGGGACATTTTTTGATTAATAATTGAAATGGGAAGGCCCAGCCCTCTGTGGGCAGTGCCAAACCTGGCAAGGTGGTCCTGGGTGATATAAGAAAGGAGACTGTACATATCACAGAGAGTAAACCAGTAAGTAAGCAGCACTCCTTCATGGCTTATGTTCCTGACTTCCGGGTTCCTGTCTTGAGTTCTTATTCTGACTTCCTCTCATGATGGACTGTGATCAGTATATGTAAGCCAAGAGAACGTTTTCCTCCCAGGAGTTGCTTTTGGTCACAGCAATAGAAAGCAAATTAGGGCATGAGAAAACTTTAGACTGTCTCTATTTGGTTCAACTTAACTCTCTCTGATCCAATCAGCTTCTGGCCAAAGGTAGCGTTATATGATATAGCTACGGGAGGCTTATTTACAGTGCAGAGACAGAGGATGGGGCAATTCCGAGGAAACACAGATGTGGCTGTGACTGGGAAGAGATCTCAGAAGACATTTCCTGCTTCATTACAGGATGGCATACATTGAAAAGAGCTATGTCAGCACGATGATCATTGACCAGGACCATACAGGACAGGACAAATAGTCTTTTAATGTTTTCCCAATTTAAAGGTAGTGTTCTTGGGACTTTAAACCTTTTTGAGGGGTTATGAGCAAATTTCAATTTATAGGAATTCAATACACTACTCAAGATAATTCTCACAGAAGCAAAAACATTTGTATTTGGCAAGCTTAGATCAGAATTCTTAGTATCAAAGTGTTATGGTTTGATTGCAAAAATGTCCCCTATAGGCTAAATATTTCAACACTTGTTCCACAATTGATGGTACTGTTTGGGATGGTGATGGAGCCTTTAGAAGGCGGAACCTTGCTGGAAGAAGTATGTCACTGGGGGCCTGTCTTACAGGGTTTATAGCCATACTCCACTTATTGTTCTTTCCATCTGCTTCCTGTGTGTGAATAAAGATGTGATCAGCCAGCTCCTATTCCTGCTGCTATGCCTTCCCTGCCACAGCAGACCCCATCCCTCTGAAACCATAAACCAAACCCAACCCAACCTTTTCTTCCTTAAATTGCTTTTGACTATTACATTTTACCACAGCAACAAAAAGTAATTAATACAGAAATTACTTACATTTTATTCCATTTGCTTATTCACCCATTCATTTATGTGTAGGTGTGTTTGTGTGGGTGGACTCATGGGGCCTCAGCTCATGTTTGGAAGTTAGAGAACAACCTGCAGGAGTCGGTTTTCGCCTTCCATCAGGTGGGTTCCAGGGATCAAACTAAGGTTATCAGTCTTGGCAGCAAGTACCTTTACCCACTGAGTCACCTCACCAGTTCCTGCCTCATTTCAATGAGTATTTATGTTTACTAAATTGTTACTTAAAATCTTACTGAACAGTGAGTAATATTCTCCATTGCCTTTTTTTTATATATAGAAACTTTTCTCAACATCTAAGTTAAACAACTTCTTATTTCCTGGCTTTCCACTTTCCCTCTGAAGAAAATGTACTTAATTCTCTAGATCTTCAGGTTGACTTCACGCTGTGCCAATAACTTCTTAAATAACAAAACTGACCTTCAATAAACCCTGATATATGAGTTTTATAAATAAAATCTATACTTCTGCCACTGCCAGTGTTCATACTAACACATAGAACCAGAACTTCTCCTTCTCCAGCCCAAATCAATCAGCTACTAAGTCTTGCTGATTTCTCTTTCGTAAGTCTATCAATGAAGCTTTCATACAACTTTGTCCTTGTCCAGCATTTCCTAACAAACTTTCAAAAGCTCACTAGTATTTTTCTAGTCAAGTCTTCTTTCCCACACTGGCATTCCAGAATCCTACTACATTTAGCTTTTGGTGTTAATATTAGTCTGGTTTTCTGTTATGATACAATATGCCTTATGCTAGAAATTTCATAAAGGAAAAAAAAAAGAAAGAATGTTTATTTAGGTTGGAGTTTTGAAGGCTAAGATAAACTAGCCTAATCTGTTCATCTCTTGCCGAAGGTCCATATGGTTACATCACTACAGGGGAGGGAAGCATAACAGGAGACAGCCATATTAAGTAAGGTAGGTGCTAAGCACAAGATGTGGACTTGCTTTATGGTAACACACTCTTGTGAGATCTCACCCATTCTGCAAGGCCAGCAATGATACCTTCAGAGAATAGTATCTCTCATGATATAATTACCTCTTGAAGCTGTTTCTGCCTTAACACCATCCCTCTGAGGATGAAGCTCTCAAATAAAAAGTTTAGCCATGTTCCGGCATGTGGTGCTACATCAAATGTGTACACAGACAGCACTAAGTGGACTCTGGATTTACAAAACAGGACCACATGAAGTTGGGAGGGTAATGGGATAATATGGTGGAGGGGGTATAGGAGAAGAATTACAGGGGAGGGAAAGAGGAATGAGTCTTATTAAAATTCTCAATAAAAAGAGAAATCTGGGTGTGGTTGAACATGCCTTTAGTTTAATACTCAGGAGGCAGAGGCAGGAGGATTTTGGTGAGTTTCAGGCCAGCCTCATATTCATAGTGAGTTCTAGGCCAGCCAGCACTGCCCAGTGAGATCCTGTCAAAAAAAAAAATAAATAAATAAATAAATAAAGGGAAAAGAAAAGAAACTTTAAGGGGAAACTCCAGCCCCAGGGTATCCAATGCCTCTGGCCTCCAAGGGCACCTGCATTCATATTTACATATCCATATGTAACCACACATACATATAATTTAAAATAATAAAAACTATTCTAAAATCAGAAAGAAAAATAATGCTTTATATTTCATTTAAAAATGGTCAGAGTCACCCCTGAGAAAATTCAGATTTTTTATCATATCCTCATGTTTCTTTCATAGTTTAGTGTTTGGAGTACATGTGAATTAATTATCTCTGAGACACATTAGTACTTCTTCAGAGTTCTCCAAGGTTGTTGTCCTGTTTCCATGTGGCTGTTTTAACAGCAGGGGCTTTGAGTCAGATCACTCTTCAGTGTATTGTCTCTTGATGAGCCTGTGTGTAGCTTTATTTCAGAAACTTTCCCCAACCCATCACTCTAGTTTCCACCTCACGTGAATTCCTTCCTTCTTTTTCTTCAGGGCTCAGAACTGCTGTGGAATCCTTGAGCAGACAGTCTCTGGTTGAATGTTACTTCTCTAAATCCCAGAGCTCTCACACAAGCCACTTCTTTGGCTCACAAAATCACTTTGTGTCATGATTTCTTTGTTCATATAAAGCAATCATTGCAGACCAAAAGGAAATTTCTCATGGATGGGGCAACATGGATATAAGGATCATTTTATATGTCTGCCTTCCCAGAATCTATTTCTTCTTCTTGGTGACTGATCACTGATTCCTGATTGGCTTTTTCACTACATTTTGTCTTTATGCATTTGGTATAGAAAGGATACCTCTCAAGATACCACCTCCAGGGACGATTCTTCTTTGGCCTGAGCCAATTGGCATATCCCCTCTCTATACCCACCCCACTGCCTGGCCACATGGCTCTTTCAGAGAGTGCTCTACAAGCACCCAGAGCCAAGCAGGTTCAAGGAAGCACTGCTGAAGTTTCTGAGAAGCAGAACTCCCCCACCCTTAAGCCAAAGAAGGCCTGAAGTAGCACAGCAGACCATAGGACACCCCAGGATGGAGCCAATACTCTGAATGGCAGAAGGAAACAAATGAGTGAGAAATGGTGTCCTAGTTTGGCCCTCTGTATCCCACATTTTAGCTGTTGATGACAGCTTTGGTGTTCTTGGTTTTAACAAGATTGTCTTTGACAATACAGAGCATCCTAACAAACATAACCATCTTGAGCCAATGATCATTTTCTCTCTCCATGCATGAAGGTGGAGGCACTGGTATTTATCTCAAAGAACTGCTGGGAAGATTTAAAAAGGCAGTGTGTTTGAAAGAATGAAATGGCATGGGCACTTAACAAATTGGTTGTATTAATATGTTTATTTATAAACAGTTGAAAAAATCTGGGATTTAGAGTCAGTCAACATGAATCCAGAGCAAATTCTGCCATTTTTCCTATTGGGTGGGTAGCCTAATATATTCGTTATGTTTTTATTGCTTCGATAAAACACCATGGCTAATGTAACCTGTGGAAGGAGGAGAGTTTATTTGGGCTTACAGTTCTAGAATCAGAGAGTCCATCATGGTGGTGAGGCATGATGGGATGCAGCAGGCATGACATTAGGAGCAGAAACCTGAGAGGTCATATTTTCAATGCCAAATGTAATGCGGAGAGAAGGACTAGAAGTGGGTCTAGGCTGTGAATTATAAAAGCTGGCCCCTAGTGCCATACTTCCTCCAAAGAGGCTGTATACTAACTGGGGACCAAGCATTCACCTACTTGACCCTATGAGAGACATTCTCCTTCAAACCACCACATTATATTCCTAATGTGTGTTAGAGGTCTTGAGGTCTTCTTTTGGAAAATGAAGCACATTAATGATACTGCTCTTAAACTTTGAGTGTGTGTGTGTGTGTGTGTGTGTGTGTGTGTGTGTGTGTGTGTGCCATTTTCAGAATCATACTGGTGTGTAATACGAAGTTTTCGTGGAGCAGATAATGCTTTTCTTTCTTCCTTCCCCTTTCCATCTGCTCTCACCCCTTCTCAGGTATGTGACTATCTTCTTAAACAAAATAAACCTGAAAGATTGCTGCTAAGAATCTGAATATTTCTTTGTAAGATACTATAGCAACACAATGTTACAAAGACAAAGGAATACTAAAACCACAAGAAAACCACAAGACTCACACTCATCAAGGCTGGGTGCTGGTTATGCAAGCACGGGGACTAGAGTTTAGATCACCAGCACCCATAATAGATTGAGTGTGGCAGTGCATGCCTGTTGCCCCAGTACTGGGGAGGTGAGGATGATATGGCCCCTGGGGCTT
Source organism: Peromyscus leucopus (assembly GCF_004664715.2). NCBI lineage: Eukaryota > Metazoa > Chordata > Mammalia > Rodentia > Cricetidae > Peromyscus > Peromyscus leucopus. The sequence continues at coordinate 159,137,332 of NC_051065.1, forward strand.
GTGGGTCATCTAGTCTAGCAGAGTTGATGAACCCTAGGTTAAGTGTGGGACCCTGACCGAGACTTTAGGGTACAGAAATGATTGAGGAGGACACCTGGCCAACACACACACACACACACACACACACACACACACACACACACACACACAAAGGAAGTTGCTCTAAGTGAATTCTGTTATAGTTGCACCACCAGCTGTTTACCCAGCAACGCCTTCTGATTATAGGTGAGCAATAATGGGGCCACAGCTATAGACGTATCTGTTGCCAGGCCTGGGACTCAAGTACAAATCTGGTTGATTGCTACTCCTCAGTTAACCTTGAATCAAGATGACAAAAAGAACAGGGAGTGGAAGGCTGATATTAAAAAGGAAGAGACAACAACCTGGTGTAGAGTCCAAGGCTCCTCCAGGGAATGAAGCTAAACCATACTCATCAAAAGGAATGAAATCCTTGAGTCTTTTATCTAGTTCTTCTAGTTTTTCATCTCTTTTTTTTATTATTATTATTTGCATATGGGTCCTGGCATGATTTCAAAAGTCCCCAAGAGCTTTTTAGAGAACCTCCCCACTGCTCTCTGTACTTATCCATAAGACATTATGCAGTCCTATTAGAGGATGAATCAGAGATGTGTGTGTGTGTGTGTGTGTGTGTGTGTGTGTGTGTGTGTATGCTGATTTGATTTAAAAGCTTCCTGCTTTTCCTGGTGCTATAATAAATGTTCGTCTGCATTTTCTCGTAAAGGTATTTTATAGAGGAGGTGCTTTGCTGTTGTTTCATTATTTTTTCCAAATGTAGAGAAGATAAATTTTGATGTCTTTGTTTGCTCTCACAGAGTCCTATGTGTACATTTAAAGTTGTCTTATTTAGATAAAGGAAAAGATAAATCTACAGATATGAATTAATATATTATAGAGAAGAACTAGTGTCAGAAATTTCCCCTAACATCTGTCTGATAGTATGGAATACAGAGTCTATTTGTTCTAGTGTTTTGTTCCACAGCAGATTCCCACCCTTATCCTTCACCTGAGGTATCAATGCTAGGGAGAGGTAATCTATTCTCTAAGCGTCCCTCTAAAACAGGACCAGCATTCCTGGGCTACCTAACCTGGACCTCATATTCATATTCAAGTGCTAGAGATGAAACTGATGTCAAGACAGACTGTTTCTCTGAAAGCCACCCACATAGATGGGTACATGGGGAAGACATGTATCCAGTCAGTGTATGGTCCAGCACAGTTATCATAGCCTCCCTGTTCTTTCTATTACTATGTCCCCTGGTGCCAGTAGAAGTTGACTACCTTCTTCAAAATAATATTTTGAAATTATAATTTGCAAGGTTATCAATATTTTCCCTACTTCTAATGTGATTGATAACAATATAACAAACAATAACCAGCATTTTAAACAGGTTTGTATCAATCACTGGGCTAAAGTCTGTCTGTCTGTTTCTCCATTTATCCTTAAAACTAATACATGAGGGGCATACAGTTATTATTATATTTACACAGAAATGTTTAGTCACTTGTTTTTTTAATAAAAAAAGAGACCATCTTGTCAAATGTATGTCTCAGACATTGCCAGTCTTGAACAACTGAAGTCCTGCTGTTCCTAACCACAGAGAGTGAGAGGTAATTTAATAGCACCAAGCACTGAGTACAGGAGGAGGTTGTTAGGAAGGGAAAAGGTACTTAGGGTGACTATCTAAAGTGGGCACCATGCAGTCTCCAAAAGAATCTCACTGGAATACTGGGAAATGCTGGCAGTTGGTTAGATGCCAGGAGTGTGTTTGCTTGGCTGGAACTGAGAGTTCGTTTTCTGGCACTGGGAAGTTGTAATACATGAACCACATGTATTATCCAGCATCATAGGTGGAGAGAGAGAACATTTTGAAAAAGAGGTCATTTTAACAAATGCAGAAATCCATTTTAATAACAATTCATTAGAACCTTGGAAGCTGGGTAGATATTTATCAGGCACATCTGAAGGGCACCTGGAGAAGGGCCTTCGTGGCAGAACATTCAGCACAGGTAGCAGCAGGTGAGTAGGTGGCAATCTGCAGAAGAGTGACAGAAAATTAAGCTTGGGAAGAGTTTGGCCCACTGAAATGATGTGGCTGGAGAAATTGGCTTGGGTTTTGATTGACTTTGGAAGGATCACATCCTAGAGCAGGATGCATGCAGCTCCTGAGGGAATTTTAGCAAAAGAATAACCTTGTCAGATCCTGTTTCAAAGGCTCACTCTGGTATGATCCAGAAGATGTCTGGGAGAAAGAATATACACAGCATCTGCCTTGCTCCTAGACCTTAGCAAATGCTAAGGGCATCCTTAAAACAAGTCCTGAACAGATCAGAAGGGAAGAAAGATGCCTGGCCTGTTGTGCCATTGAATGTCTCAGGAAATGATACACTATGCATTGCTCTCGGAGATGGAAGATTACTTGTGGTTTAGATTTACATCTGTCAGAAATCTTGAGAGCTGAGTGGGTTCACAGCATCACTGCTGGATATGCTGTGAAAGCTTGTTGGTCAAATCAAGTCTTGCTGCTGATTATGAAAAACATGCCTTGTTAATTCACCACTCAGTTAATAAACAAATATCAATTTGCTGTACACAGTTTGCTGGATGGATGGTTCACTACACTGGAGAACAAACATGATTTAATGCCATCAGGACCACTGGTGATAAATGTGATCATAGGTGACAGTTATCAAGCTATGTCAGACATTTTGCTAAGTGTTTTACATACATTGCTTAATTTAACCTCACAAAAAATGACTAAAAGGTAGATTTTATTACTTTTTTATTGCACTCATAAGGCAACATACCCAGAGATATACAGTATGAAATTATACAGCTAGTTGGAGGTAGAATTGGAATCTTAAATTTGTCTTACACTAGAACCAGAGCTTTCAACTTGATATGTAAGGGTAAAGTGATGCATTATGGGAAAGCAGGCAAAACAGTGCTGAGACTCATTCAGAAGCTACTAGAAAACTGTGAAATCCTTTGCAGACTTGTATGCTAATAACAAAGGGAATATGATTCTTACAGGTGTTAAGAGTCAGTGTGACAGGGAAATAATGAAAATATAGGTACAATATATTAATGGCTTCAGGAAAAAGAACAGGGGTTGCATTTTGCATGGGAGGATCAGGAAACTGTGGGAAAGAAAAAGCTGTTTGCTAGGCTGGATTTTCTTTAGATTCAAACTGTATTCATTGGGTTTTTTTTTTTTTTTTTTTTTTTGTCAACCTGGCACAAGCTGGAAAGAGGAAATCTCAATTGAGAGATTCCTCTCTTAGGTTGAGCTGTAGGCATGTTTGTGGGGCACTTGCTTTCTTGATGAATGATTGGTATAGGAAGGCACAGCCCACCTTGGGTGGTAATACACCTGAGCCTCTGGTCCTGTGATGCAGAAGAACACAAGCTGAGGAAGCACAAGGAGCAGGTCACTAAGCAGCATTTCTCCAAGGTCTTTGCTTCACTTTCTTTAGGTTCACGCTTCTGCTCCTGCCTTGACTTCCCTGTATGATAAACTATGACCCAGACTTGTCAGCTAAACAAACTCTTCCTCCTGAGTTGGTTTTCATCAGTGCTTTATCCCAGCAGCTGAGACCAAACCGAGACAAAAACATTGACACAAGTAATGAAACATATGTTGTCTAATGGAAGGGGGTGATCTAAAACAGTTATAGCAAGGGGAAGTGAGATGGCAAAGAGAAGAATAATGGTCATTTGTGAATTAGATTACTACTCTGGACAACTGAGGTTCTGTCTCAGCAAGTACTCCAGGTGGCACCCATTGCGCTACTCTCACTTTGGGTTTCTGTTAATAACTCCATCCAAACAGCATGGTAGCTGCATATTTATCCTTCAACACCATTATGTCTGACCAATTAACACTGTCACCATCAACTCCCCAGCATGTCCACCTAGCCCTCGCTCAGAGATCAACCTGTGGGCAGGAAATATCCAGTGTGTATAATAGGATGAGACTGGAATATACTAACACAATGTACCTGAGGGGAATGGACTAGGCACCCAGAGCATTACTTCCTTCATTGCTTTTCTCGTTGCTTTGCCCAGACACCTGACAGGAAGTAGTTTCAGAGAGGAAATGTTTGTTTGGGATCATGGTTTAAAGGGATCCAGTGCATCCTGTAGAGAAGGCTTGATGATGGGGGCAACACACGTGGTGGAAAGAGTGTGCTGTGTATTCCTCACACCTAAACAGAGCAGTGAGCTGAGGATCTGGGACCGGAAGTGGGGTTGGGGTCACCCTGATGGCAACTTCCTTTAGCTAGGTACCACATCCTAAAGACTCCACAACCTTTCAAAACAGTACCACTAGCTTGGAACCATGTGTTCAAATAAATCATCAGACAGCTAATTGCATTTGAGCTGGAGCCACTCACTCCTCATTGCAAAGGAGGCAGGAATATTCCTCTTGGCCACTGTTGACTTAGATGAATATCTGCAGTTCTAGTACACTGCTCCTAAAGAAAGCAAGAACATCTCCTAGTCTTTGCTGCACTGATACCATGGGGATGACTCATAGGGAGACCAGAGAAGCTTTCTCTAAAGAGATATCAACTAAGCTGTGATGGTTAATACTGATTATCCTGGCAGGCTGTCAGTTTACTTGGGAGACACAGCTCTGGCTTAGTCTGTGGGGTGGTTTCTAGATCATGCTCACCCTACATATGAACAGCTCTGAATTAAACTGCAGCAATGGCTTGTCCACCATGATGGACTGAGTCTCTGCTCTTTGCCCCCAAATGCTTCCTTTCATGAGCTGCTTTTGTCACGGTACTGAGAAAAGTAGCTACTGCATGAACTGAACTCAGAATGCTGACATACAAAAGCTGCAAAGGGTGTGAAGTAGAAAAGGTCATGTTAAGGTCATGGGAGCCCTGAGGAAAGTCAGTGTCAGAAGTAAAGGCAGAATGAGGCTGGGAATTAAGGAAGGTAGAAGTGGCAGGTAGAGAGTTCTGTAAACTGAGAACCAGTTACATTGAAATATCCCCCACTAATTGGGCATTATGTTGATTCAGTTACCAGTATTGTCATGAGATCCCTGAGAAATAACAATAATTCCTGAAACTATTAGTGTTGGACCAAATGCAGGGTGATGTATGTGAATACAGTCAATCATTTGCTCCCCGTGATGTCACTAATGAGTGGCTACATGTACTACTTAGGATGCATTTGGGTGTAAAAAAAAATCTATTCCTTAACTGAGTCAAATAGGCTTCCATCCTCAGAGATTTGGATGGTATCCTCCTGGTGCCTTGCTCGATCCCTCCTCTTTGTTAACTCTTCTCTGCTCTTGATCCTGGGACTGGTTCCACTAGCAACTTCAATGGTATGTTGCTTTGTTCTAGGAGATGGGTAGTCTACTTGCTTGACCACAGGCTACACCTGTTTAGTGCATGTCTTAATAAATACAAATTTTGATCCTATCCCTGGACCAGCGATTGTCTATAGAGAATTTCTACAGAAGAATGACTCAGTTTTGAACTCCATTCACCATTAGAGATGGAAGCAGGACCATTGTGAACTCAGATGAAACAAGGACACTTCTGAAGGTACTTATGTCATTAGAAATGAAAACGAGATAGATCCACACCAAAGTAATTGTTTTTTTTTTTTTTAAATAAATCTATTTATTTATTTTACATCCCAGTTGCAGTTTCCTTTCCCTCCTCCCCTCTCAACTTTCCCCATCTACTCCTCCCCCATTTATATTTAGGAATGGGGAGGTTTCCCATGACTATCAACAAAGCATGGCATATCAAGTTGTGGTAAGACTAATCACCTCTCCATGTGTTAAGGCTGGGCATGGTGACCCAGTATGAGGAGTAGGGTCCCAAAAGCCAGTAAAAGGGTCAGAGACAGATCCTGTTCACATTGTTAGGAGTCCTACAGGAGGACCAAGCTACACAACTGTAACATATATGCTGAGTACCTAGGTCAGTCCCATGCAGGCTCCCTGGTGGTTGGTTCAGTCTCTGTGATCCCCTATGAGCCAAGGTTAGTTGATTCTGTAAGCTTTCTTGACCCCTATAGCTCCTACAATCCTTTCTCACCCTCTTCTGTAGGATTCCCTGAACTCCACCTAATGTTTGGTTGTGGGTCTGAATCTGTTTCCATCAATTGCTGGGTGAAGTCTCTCTGATGACAATTAGGACAGGTGTCAATCTGGTCACAAGCCAGTTCAGGCTATGTATTTGCTATTGCTAGAAATCTTAGCTGAGGTCACCATTGGAGATTCCTAGAAGATTCCCTTGCACTGGATTTTTACGTGACCACCCAAATAACCCCCATTCCAGGAGTCTCTTTCAGTACTCCTTCCCACTATACCCCAACCTGATAGCTCATGTTCCCATCCCCACCTGTCCTCAGTTCACCCATGAAATCTCTTCTATTTCCCTATCCCAGGGAGATCTAGGCATCGCCCTATGAACCCTGTTTGTTACCTAATCTCTCTGGGTCTGTGGATTGTAGCATAGTCATCTTACTAATATCCATTATGAGTGAGTACCTACCATGTTTGTCTCTCTTGGTCTGAGTTACTCACTCAGGATGATTTTTTTTCTTGTTCCATCCATTTGCTTGCAAAGTTTCTGATGTCCTTGTTTCGTTTGTTTTTTGTTTAATTTTTAAAATGGTTTTTCAAAACAGAGTTTTTCTGTATATCTCTGGCTATGCTGGAACTCACTTTGTAGACTAGGTTGTCCTCAAACTCACATAGATCTGCTTGCCTCTGTCTCCTAAGTGCTGGGATTAAAGATGTGTGCCACCACTGCCCAGCTAGTAATTATTTTAAAATAAAAAAAAAACCAAGAAGGAAAATATAGCTGAGAAAATCTCCAAGAACTATCCACTCAGACTGATTTCATCCCTTCCTCAAAACAGCCACAGAAAATACAGTTTTAATAATTGATAAGTTCCAAAGCATGGCTTCTTTTGAAAATAGTTACCTGAGATGGACTGATATTGCAGTTAAAAGCCTGGGTCCGAATCCAGGCTCCAGTATTTTCCACATGTCTGATAATAGCAATTAACTTAAATTCCTTGTTGTTATTATCAGAATACCAGAGATACTGAAAATCCACAGAGAATCATACACATTCTCATATGAGATCGTATTCATTGAAATCACAGAACTGTGCTGGGATCAAGATAAGAATCTAATAAAGTTAAGCTGTGTCATTACCTGTTTGCTCAGCACAGAATATACCCTTTGAGTTATGAAAAACAAGTGCTTGAACCTGTGATGTGCTAGGAGGTTTCTGTCTGAAAGACATCTTTGGGAATAGGTGAGCTGCCATGAATTTAAAATGATTCCTCCTCAATGCTTGGTTTATAAAGCAGAGTTGGAAAAGGCAGTGAAGGCATTGGGAAATGGTTTCCTGATACGAAAACCTAATCAGGACCCCAGAGCTTCTAAGCACAGACGTGACTGAGCCCCTTCAAGGAACAGATGCACTCAAATAGGAATGAATGGAGTGATAACCAAAACATAATTAGTGGGAAGGCACAATAATACTGTTATTAGTTTGGGGATGTGTGGAATTGGAGAAGACTCCAAATATCCTTCTTTCATTGAAGTAAAATCATTAGAGGGGATTGGAGCTGGGGAGAGAGACAAGGATGAGCTTTCCAAGGATGAGTCCATTGTGTACGCCAGAACACATTCAACCATTCAGTAGTTCAGCAGATCTCTCTCCTGAGAGAATGAGAAGATAATTTTTCAAGGCAGCTAAGCCCACATAACTGCTAAAATGGAAATGAAATTAATGGAATAGTTTTTATATTTCCTCTCACACTCATCTACAATAAATCACACAAAGCCAGAGCAATTTATGAATTTATCATACACATATTCCTTTTCTTCCTAATGGCTACACCTCTGTCTTTATATTCCAGGGGAATGGATTCAACATCTAAACAGCTATTGAAGCAGTTAATGCTGAAGCCCCTAAGTGGTCAGAGTGCCAAGAATAAGTGATAGTACAGCACTTGGTTCTAAACAGAACATCTTTATCATCCCATCCAAGGCTTGGGAACAGTTCAGAAGAAGGGATGGAAAGGATGTAAAAACTGAGTTTGGGGAGACACGCAGCAAGAAGACATCTTCAGGACATGATACACCTGTGTTACTCATGAACTCCCTTCATCTATGGTTACTTGCACAGGATTGGGCTAGGCAGCATTTCATCATAGACAGGGAGGGGGTCCATGAGGCCCTGTCCCTCCAAATGAAATTATCAACAGTTAACACTAATTGGTAAAGGAGGGTATCATATCTTATTTCTTGTTAACTTGACACAAACTATTTATAACTGGGGAGAAAGAAATTCAACTGAAGAATTGCCTCAATTAGATTGTCCTGTAGGTATATCTATGGGGCATTTGCCTATCACTATTTGATATGGGAGGGCCATTCCTGATAGCTAGCCCCTGCTTTATATTAAAAAAAAAAAAAAAAAAAGCAGGTGAGCAAGCCAGTAAGCAACCTGTTGTCTGTTTTTGCCCTTTTGGGGGACCCACTACCCAGCTCCCAATAAATCACACCTGGAGGCTTATTCTTAATTATGAGTGCCCAGCTTCAGCTTGGCTTGCTTCTTACTAGCTTTTTGTAACTTAAAATTATTGTGTCTGTCTTTTGCCTCTGGGCTTTTCCCTTTTCTTACTTCTGTAAATCTTACTCTTACTCTGTGACTTGCTATGTAGCTGGGTGGCTACCTCCTGGAATCCTCCTCCTCTGGCTACTTCTATATATTCTATCTGCCAGCCCCACCTATCCTTTCTCCTGCCTCACTATTGTCCATTCAGCTCTTTATTAGACCATCAGGAGTTTTACACAGGCACAGTAACACAGTTTCACAGAGTTAAACAAATGCAACATAAACACAAGTAACACACCTTTAAATAATATTCTACAATAGCAGCCTTCCTCTCTAGCTTCTGCTTCTGTTCCAGGTTCTTTTCTTCACTTCCTTCCATCATTAAATGTGACCTTAAGCCAAATAATCCCTTTCCTCCCCCAGGTTGCTTTTGGTCCCCATTTTACCTAAGGAATAGAGAAGGAGACTAGAATAGGGGTATCATTTTCATCCACGGATAAGTCACCCTTGTTCCACTAAATACCACTCCCCCAACACTCAGTCAAGTATCTCTTATTAATTTCAATGATCCACACACAAACAGCAGACAGGAAAGTAGGAGGAGGGATGAAGGAGGTTAATGGGGAGAAACATGACTGAAATTCATTAAATAAATAGATCAAACTGTGAAATAATAATAATAAAAAAAACGGGGCTGTAGTCCATTTGGTCTTTAGTTGTGGGACTATCAGGAATGTTCAAAATGTGAAGAGACCAGTTCACTCTTGTGCCATTCTTCCTGTCTACCAGGAGATACTGTGCTATTTCATTGTTGGCTTTGTGTAGAAAATCCCACAGCAAGGAAGCCTTGCTCCTTCTTTTCTTATTGAAGTTTTATTGAGAACTGAAAGCAAAAGCATCAGGTGACTCAGGGGGCTTTTGAGATGAGAATGTATGTTAGTATTGAAGAAAACAAATGGACAACCTCTCCACAGAAATTGACTATCCTTGGTGTGATGTGCCTTTCTTCTGTAATCCAAAAGGACTCTGTGTGTCAGAGAATGGCACTACCATTCCCTGCCCAGAGCACCAAGGCAAGCCAGGGCATCCAGGATAAAAGGACTCCCTCTTGTCCTTCTCAGCCCTTTAAGTTTAAACTGCGATTTTGTTGAAATTCAGCAAAGAAAGAATATCATACACTGAAATCCTAGAGTGAAACTGTCTGAAAACAGTAGTGTTTGCCCACAGGTGGGCCTGTGTTTCTCAGATGCATTTGAACCTTGGGGGCCTAGCTGGTGTGAGTGGTGATATACATAATATAATAATAGGGTTAGGTCTGTTTGAGTGGATATGATTTGTCTTGCTTGAGGATTAGTGTGTAAATAAAGAGTGCATCTGACTGCAAGAGCAAAGTGGCTTGAACAAGTAGGGATTTCAATTTGCTTGTGTAATGTGGATGACAACATAAGGTCATGGTGTTTTTAGAGGTTCAGTTTCAGTTTTTTCTTTGGACCCTTAGCAGCCATCTGTTGCTGGGTCCTAATGGCTCCCTCGGGGGAGGGGGTGAGAAGGCACAGTATCAATGACACAGACACCAGGAGTCAGGTGAAAGGCAAGCAGCAGACTCCTTTATTCAGTAATGGGGAAGGCCTTATATACCCTCCTCCTAGCTCCCAGCTGTGTCCCTAATCTGTTGACATTGCATTGTCATCCATCAACGGCTAGGCACAAGCAGGAGCTCTGACAGCACCTGTTGCTAGGCCCTCAGGCAGACTCCAGGTTGGCTCATAAGGAAGTACATTATGTGCAGGCCTTGGCAACTGGTTTGAGCCAATTTCCTTGACCCTATGGGCCTGTCCTACTACAGCCATCATTAAACTTTGCTTAGCTGTAGCCGAGCTTTTTGCTCTTAACAAATGCTTCTGCCTTTTAGTGTATAGAATATCTTATCACTTTCTGGAAGCGCGCACCTCTTCGCATAGAGAGAAGATTGTATATATCGGGGTCACTATATACGCTGCACTGTACATATGGTTCATGGGTGTGTGTGTTTGTAGTTGTTTATAAATATTCTAATTATCTATTGCTTTGTCTAAGAACCACCCCTTGACTCCACAAACCAACTTAGGCGTATAAGAAGGACCAGGTAGGTGTACTTCACTGAGGGCAAGTACAGGGGCTTCTCAGCACACTGTGTGGAGCTCCAAAATACAATTATTTCCCTCTTAACATTGCTCTTTTGTTTAGAGGTGCTAAAACACCGTCTTTGCATACATTTAGACAGAAAGTATCAGACAAAGAAGAGTTAAGGTACAAGAGCATGTAGTTTAATTTTCACGCTCATACTCAGTTTGGAGTAGTACTGTCGAATTTGTGACAGGGATCATGTAGAGACAACCTAGTCTACAAAGTGAGTTCCAGGCATAGCCAGAGATATACAGAAAAACCTGTTTGAAAAACCATTTAAAAAGTTAACAAAAAACAAACGAAACAAGGACATCAGAAACTTTGCAAGCCAAATGGATGGAACAGAAAAAAAATTCATCCTGCAGTGGAGAACTCAGACCAAGCAGAGACAACATGGATAGAGTGTACTCACTCATAATGTATATTAGGTAAGCATGACTATGCATACAATCCACAGACCCAGAGAGATTAGGTAAACAAACAGCGGTTCATAGGGCAGATGCCTAGATCTCCCTGGATAGGGAAATAGAAGGAGATTTCATGGGAACTGAGGACAGGTGGGGATGGGGAACATGGCTATCAGTGTTGGGGTTAGTGGGATAGGAGTACTGAAAGAGACTCCTGGAATGGGGTTATTGGCGTGCGCTGAGTCACTGGTCTGGAAATAGTATATACCTAGCCTCAGATAACGAGAGGACAAATCCTGTGTTGAATGCTCACCTCTGTTTATCTTAGAGACAGTTCACTACTCCTCTTACCCATAGGGAGTTCATCTCAGTGTACCCATAAACACATCAGAGACGCTCGCACTTTCATCAAACTGCTCAGATAAGAGTTTCTTGTCTAGTGCTAGCTTTAAGATCTTATGTCAAAATTAATGTGAAGAGATATTAAAGTCACACCAGTGGAGGGCATTATCTCATCGAGACATAATGTCAAGATGAAAAAACAGTCAGTAGCTGAATTAATGACACCGTGATCGTGTCTAACAATTGTTTCTCTCTCACATTATATCCTATCTCCTCAAGTCTCAATCTCATACAGATGTCAAGAATAAAGTTCGAAGCATCCTGCTTGTTGATCATTCTCCAAGACAATAGCCATAGCCCTTTGAGGCTCCTCGGCAAACACATCTCAGACCCCACAACCAAACTACTTAGCCCCAGTCATTAATGCTTTCGCGTAGCCTTACACTCTATGGAAGCTTGATTCACAGTACATTTGCTCTAAATTTCTTTAGCAGCAACTGAATGAATTCGTTACTAGCTGTAGCCAGACACAGATACTCTTAGTAGTGTACTGGATTCATTCTGTTTGAGTTGCGTGCTGATCTGGTACAACTCGATCCCATCTGCTATCCACTCCGGTGACTTCCATATTCCCTACTGAAAGCCTGCTTAGGGCTTTGTACTCTAGCACTGCTTTCATATAATTCATACTAACCTTTTGGGCTTCCTATATCGCGGACTTGGCATCTCTCTAAGGAAATTGCTCATTTTACATCATAAGATAACCCTCAAGACGAAAACTTCTCGCCAGCTGGTTCATCAGCAGAGCCTTGGGGCATGGGATGACCTTATGTACTCAGCCATATATGTTACAGTTGTGTAGTCTTTGGCGTCCTTCCCTGTATCGACTCCTATATCAACTGGTGTGACAGCGATCTGTGTGAATCAGACAAACTCTCTCATGGCATTGAGGGCCCTTTTACTGGCCTTGTATGTGAGAGGTGAGCCTCTGATTTGCATAAACAGTATCTCTCTGGCTTCATGTAGAACACTGGAGGAACCTAAGTGTCTATGACACTCATCAATGAACCCCCACGCCCTTCCACACACATTGGATGCCCATACATCAGACACTAAGTGCGCAAATGTTTGGTATGTGCATATTTCAAGTCTCGTCACAAATACCCAAGTTGAGTCATAGTGAGGACTCTCAGTGCAGAATGTCTAGTTTTCTCTTTTGGCGTATTGCCATACATGGCGCGAGCAAATCAGCTACTACCTCTGCATTTGAGTTCCACTCACTAGTATGGTTAAGACTTAATATATATTAAGATTAATATAGTATGGATTTAGACAATTTTGACTGACGCAATGAGTATTTTACGATTATACACACATATAGACCTGTTGCGTTACGACAGAGTAATAATACATCGTGGGGAGTGTAGCAATCATCACCAGCTGCGCGAGACTCGGCGGAGACAACAACACACAGCACTCTACACCAGCACACACAAATGCAGGAACAACCAACGGCTACACACATAAGTATGAGAAATAGAACTGTAACGCTTATAATACTGTATAGAGAGCGATTGGAGAAATGTGCTGGCGCCAACATATGTGCCCCGTCGCTCAATATATCCAGTCGAGAGTGGGCAAGATGTATATAATATCTGGCAATTCATATATACAGAGAGAACGTACATCAAGGCTAAGAGATATGAGCTATTATTTATTAGAGAAAGACATGTACTTATTAAAAGCCAGTTTAGTCTCAATCTTCCAATTCATCTTCCTTAATGGAATTTGCCATCTTCACTATTTATTTTATGTTATATATATAGAAAAGATATATACTTTGTTTACAAAAAAAAAATATCCTAAAATGAGATATTCCTCTAGCAGGTACTCAATAGAACTTGTGGTCGCTCGCTCGTGGTAGAACTGTCGACGTATGATCCACGCTCCTCTCGCTCTCGTTTATATCCAACCTGATTCCAGGCAGTCTCAAATGTTAGAACATAGACATATGGAGCTTATGGTAGGAGTCAGTAGTGCTCCTGATGAACTCTAGCTCGGTCATGTGACGTTCACAGGAGACAAAGGAATCAGCTGTGAGTTCCCATATCTTAAACTTGGATAAAAACTCCTCCCTGCCCAGGCTTGTGAGTGAGAAGACCCTTCTTACTCTCCCTTCTGTACACTGAGCATTTCATGGTTTATTCTTTCATACATTAGAGATTAGCGAGTTGTGGGTCCTTGTACGACATGAAGATACTCTCATGTTCTTCATTCATTAGTTGCTCTCTCGAGCATAATAGAAGCTCAGAATAAGGAGACGCTCGAGAAGACGCAATGTCTCAGTACGTTTTTTTATGTGTCACGATCAGCGGTGTCTCCCTTAGCATGAGAGTTACGCTCCATATATTGTGTCTCTGTGGTTCTGCGTGAGAGTGACGTTATTATTTTAGGGAATACATGAGGAATGACAAAATATAAATCAGCTTTTCTAGGAAATTAATTCTGCAAGTGCTCAATTATCATGCAAATCTTAAAATTCCACAGTGAAAGGTCAATTTAGGTAAAAGTGGATCATACACGACTATGTAAGCTATTGTAATTTAAACTTCAAAGTAGCTCTTTTTATTATGAAACACAAATATCGATTATAAGTAACTCTGAATAAGTAAACATACATTATAACTCATCCTCTACACATGGTCTAAGACATGTAGGTTGCGCAAATGACGACACTGAATTTCTGGAATATATGGTTCAATAGCAAAGAAGGGCTAACTGACCCAAGAGAATTAATACTTACACGATCTGCTTCAGTCAGATAGACAACACATGTACATATTGAGTGAGCGAGAGGAAGGCGATAACTTCTGAGCATATCGATGATTGTGTCGTGTATGTGGGCTCGGCAGATGTAATCTCTTCGGCGTTGACTAGGCTTTTCTAGTTCGGCCTGGACCTGATGGTTGGCAGTTAACCATGCCCCCTCTTCCAAATTGCCTTCTCACCACTTGAATTTCTAGCACTAGTTGGGCTTCTGTCTGCTACAAAGCAAGGAATCCAGTGTTTGCTCGACAGAATAAAAGGGGAAATCGGGTAATATTATCCACAAGGAGAGGGTCACCAACACATATCATGCAGCCTGCATCTGATGCTGCACTCACCGTTATAGCCTCTCTGCTGCGTGAGCGTGCTCGCGAGTGCGCGCTGAGGAGAACCATGCCCTATTTGAGCGCTCATGAGTCCTTAGAGATACATGTCCAGATTACATTTTTCTCTCTCTATAACTACTGCCATTTTAAATAGAACAAACCTCACCTATAGTGTGTAAGAACCTAATTGTGAGTATCATCTGCGACTCTCAGTTCGCATGGTACGTGTGACCTTAGCGCCATATGTGGTACTGATCAAGCTAGTTTATGATACTGCACTGCACTGTAAACAATCCACCATTTTCTGTAGTATACTCAATCTATCCTCACACGTCTTGGCATTTGCGTCCATATCAATCAAGACTATTAGTGTGCTGTTCTCTAGTAAAGAAATACTTTTGATGTTATTATTACATTCCCATGGTTGCTATTTACCTCTGATGCACATTTGCAATGACGTGCTTCTCATGACAATGACTAAGGTTCATTAAGAAACTGACTTCATCATGTGGATGTTAGAGTTTCCTTTTTCTCACCTTTTTAATGAGATGGCGTGGGAGAGAATCATAATTCTCATACAGAATCACTCGGAAGTAACACTTTGTAGTTAGTTACATCTATGTTACACAGGATTAGGCCACTCTTGCTCAGTACACCGCCTACTACTATCTATTCTGTCTGATAGCTCTTCTCCCTCGTCCTAGTTGCGAAGTCTCACTCATAGGAGCAGAACTCTCAAGTGTTACTCCTCTGCCTATCTCATACTTAATCGGTCTCCTAGCGTGCTTTTAATACAACTCTATATCGTGCTCCCATGACTGCTTAATAACACTTGAAACCCAGTTCTTTCAAGTCAACCTTTCAGCCTACCCCTTTTGGTCCAATGTTGTTTATATGTGAGAAAAGATATAATAAACTAAGTGCAGCAAGTCAGTTCATAAGATTCTTTAAAATGCTAAACTCATAGAGTTCACCAGATTTTACAATTTTACTATTGTATTTGTCCCACTTATACTCTCAAGTGTACACTCGATTATCCTCTGAAGAGGAGACAGGGAGTGCGTCCGTGTTTGTCATTTATTTAGAAGAGAGCTAGACATGGAAACATTAGTATTGTACGAGACTAAAGATAATTGTTTCTGATCCTCTTGTGAACTCTCTAACATAAGGCTTAAGAACTCCATGTCATTGAGCTGTCTATGAAGTTAAAAATGAAATACAGAGTGAGAAAGGCTGAGCGGCTTTTATTTTGCGCAACCAATCAATAAAATTCAACTATAACGCGTTGCTGTCCAAAATATAGTTCTCTAGACGTTATCACGATTATGTTATCAGAGTTACTAAGACTAATAGTCAGACATCTCCATTTGGTAAGGAGGTGAGCAAATATTGAGGAGCAGAAATAGGCTATACACAGATAGATGTGAACATACTGAGGGACCTGACAGAGATCTCGGATTACACTATGTTATATTACCAGAGGTGCTGATTAAAAGTCCATACCATATTGTCGTGGCCTCGAGGAGATGTTCTCTCATGTTCAAAGAGCTATTAAGTATTTGCATTGATTGTAGGCAAAGCATTGGTGGGAAGCCCAAATGTTATCGTAATATGCGCATGTACACACCACAGACTAAGCCAGAGCTGTGTTCTCCCAATAGTGATTAAAACGGAGCCAGCGCACTGACTGCACAGTGATATATCGACTGTACACTCTCATCATCAATCATTCTCCAACAATACTGGAGCTACTAGGACAGAGAGGATCTAGTAATGGTTTGACTTACTATAGTCAGCTCATCTATATGTGTACAGAAAGCCTTCTATGAGTACTTGTGCTGATGCATTGCCTGGTTTCCGTGAAGAGAATCCTCCGTACTCAAACAATTAATATAGCCAATATAGGAAGACACCTGATGTGCAGCTAATCTAACCTCACCTACCCAAACTTTGCGTAGAACATTGGGCTTATTACTTTTCCTTACACCTTTACCGTATTTCCAAGGTCATGTTTAACCCCTTAGCTCTTTTTCTTATTAGAATGACGCTTGACTCTTGTGCGACCACCTACCTGAAACTCATATGTTAACTCGTTTAATAGAAGTAGCAGGGTTTTTATTATTGTGTCCATCACCCTGTAAATATACATGTGTGGAAGGTGCTATCAAACCTGACAGTTATGACGAGATACTAAGTAAGCAAGAAGTCAAGAAGCTTTTTCCTGCAGATAATGACCGTTTACTATCTTTTGGCTCTATGATAGTCTCATAAGATCACTATGATATGATGGAGCATCCATGCTGCACATGTTAAGAGAAGAATAGGAGCCATCTCAGACACTCAAACATCCTCTGCCCTAATCTTCTGAACTGACTGTGTATGAGAGTTAGCTTCTCTGTGAGGTCCAGAATAGTAGAGAGCCCTCTGCATGAGTAACATGTATCTTCAAGCTTTTCTCTGCTTATGTGTGATATCCGATCAAGTACGTGGTTTTATTATTACTACTATGGTATTTGCTGTGATGTTCATCATTAGTCTTATTCCTAAGGAGTTTGTGTGTGGAGCTCACTGGTGGGTGACGCAAATGAACGAGCCCCTTATCAATCTCTCGAGAATAACTTTGTTTACCTCCTTTATCCAGTAGGGTGGAGCCCTGCGAACCGGCTCTCATCCTCCATAGAGCGCTCTCAATTCCGATCTCGGCTCTACAATCTCGACTTCCTCGTTTCACCGTGCGCTCTCAACATGGCATCTTGGTGTCATTGAGAGTGTTCCAGCGTTGCCTGTTCCTGAGTAAATAGATATTCCTCTCCGCCACACATCTTTGCCAAATCATACAACCTGAGTCCGTGGCTCATAAGTGATTGCTCACACACCAAAGGCCACTGTTGTCTACCACTCTAACGCTCTCTAGTGGCTCTTCATCCTCCAAGAAGACGTAATGTAGACATCTCAGCTGGATCCCCTGCTGTGCTTAATGACGTCTCTTCCCATTCCTATGATGCACCACAACGAACAACACTGACAAAAAAAATGGCAATCTCTCACAAGTACTTTGGCCGTTGAGAGCACTACTTCTCCATCGATTCATAGTCAGGGTCATTGAATCGTTCTGGGCCTGAGTGGACGAAAGCGAACAACTCAGAAACCAAAGAGACAAATCAAGCAGTTGGTATGTAAGCTCAGTACATTTTCCCACATCTATGTGGATTAGGAGCCAGAGAGATGGTAATGTTTCATACTGAGTCAGGAAGAACCCAGCCTTCTTGGGATTGCGTGGCTTTTGTACGTTTCTTCGAGTCAAATACTCTTCTTATCGTGAAATCCTAATATGTTCCCAGGTGTGTTCTCGTCTTTTCCTTGGTCTTCTGACTATGTAAGATAATAAGATGTCTTCCGTATATGCTGCCTTCCTGATGTCCCGCTAATATTCACCACAAGAATGCATTATATAACAGTTCCGTCATTGCTTTGTTCATAACTGTTATGTGTCTGTTGCTCCATCTGATGCAGACTCCTGACAGAGGTAACAGTTGTGATTGCTCTCTCTACCAAGGAGAGCAGGATATGTGAATATAATGTTTATTGCTAGTGTGGAGTGAATCACCTGATTGCGTGATCCTCAACTAGAGGACGTCCTTATCGATGTTTCACTCCTGTTTTACATCATACCTATGTGTTTTTTTGCGAGTCGAGGATATGGGGGCAACACAATATCACAACTCCTCTCGAGAACAGTGAAGGCTCTCTGCTGTGGATGTGAGGTTCCTTCACACCGTAAACAAGAGCATAGAATACGATGATACATAGAAAGAGACATAGAGAGAGATCTCCGTGCGATGTGACGCTCTCTGAGAGATGTTGCGTCGGTGGTTAGGGCCACGAGATAACACCCAGCTGATAGAGACACATTCACTCTCTCCCCTTTTAAAATGCTACAGGTATTAAACACAACTGCCATACTCTAATAGAGCAACTCATCACTTACAACCTCTTCCCTGAAAACATGGGCTATACCTAGACTCTAATCTGGGCTTGTTGACCATCCAATTGATCTGCATATTCCCAGAACACTTATCATTGAGAAGACATGAAGATCAGTTTTTTAGACAAGGAGTCACTCTCAAAACGGTGCGACACATAAAATTACTGCTGAGATCTTTGAGTTCATGCCACTCACCTACTATTCCTCCATTCCTGGCCTGCTACGTGTCGTTTAAAACAGAACGGAGAGTGGGAGAGATCTCTAGCGTAGCATTCTCCTCCTTCCATATCGCACTAATATGGGGACACAATCGTAACATTATGCGAACCCATTTGTTAAGATATTTCTTTAGGATAACCAGTGTTGTATGTAGTGATTAACATGGGATTAATAGTCTCTTGGCAACTTTCTAGGAATACAAGTTTACATCAATTGATATGAACTCATAACGTGCATGCGCTGAGTTGTCACATTATGCTTAAAGGCAAGTTCTAGCTAATACATAGGCCCTGAAAATTTCACAACAGCTTTCATATATAGACATGGCTAATGTTCTTTTATGTTATTATTTTGGCTTACACAACTCCAACAGGTTACAGAAACAGAGTTAATAAACTGTTCATCGCGATATCTGTTAGGTAACAGCCATTTATATTAGTATCCACTGATTTCTCAGTTAAAGAGATAATGTTTGAATCTTTACATCTGAGATTTCGAGTATTTTAGATCCCACGAGAGGCAAAGAAAGCGTGGCTATCTTATTCTAATGGTTCTCATATAAGAGATATCAACTATAAGAGCGGACCTGCCGTGATTGCTTGCCGACATGCGCTAGATTTCCTCAAAATAGGAATCCCTGGAGCAGCTAAGAAAAGGAATCAATCTAATAATCATTGACTTACCTTCAGTCATTCTGGGCCGCACTGAGTATTCATTGATAAAAGCCGGAGGCTAGGGAACACCCACTATACAAAGCAGCTCCAAGTCATTATACATGCACCACTTATCACTATATGAGAGGCCCGGTGATAGGAAATGTACATCTGAGCCTAACTGGACCCTCATGATTGCGATCTCCTTTAGGAGAGCTCAGGATGAGAGCAGTCACCCTTGCTCCCTAGATCGCAAGCAGCCTCACCTGACCCCATCCTACCACTCAATGGACACAGCATCTCTCGTTGAACTCATGATCACTCGGAAGACCCGTCCAGATTTTTCTAATAGGACCCTCAGTGTTTGGACAGCTCATGGAGTCCGCTGTGACCGGTTATGTTCATTGGTGGCAATGTTATGGCAACAGGTGACTGTGACTTTATCCTGTCCTCCTGTTGCCCTTAGTCTTCACTTTCTCACTCCCTGGTGAACTATTCTTGATTCTCTTCTACACTACATGTGTGCCACTCAGATCATACAAATTTCTGTTTCTCTACAAAATATCCGTTATTGTCATTTCTAATATGGCTTGTCTCACACTAGGAACTCTCGCGTTAAAAAATTTGGAAAACATCGCTGAGGGGAATAATCTAGCTAATCATTGTGTTACAGGACACTATTACATCATCGCTCAAACTCTACACTCATAACTAGCTACGGCCATGAACTGAACTCAGATGGGGGATGTTTCTGCATCCTGGTGGCTCTTTCTTACCATATAGTGTGCTTACCAATAATTAGGCTAGGCAAATAATCCAAATAGGAACAGTAAGCGATCAGGGGCCTTTGGAGAATGATCAACAAAACACTTCAAGGGTAGTAAATCTTAAAATGAATGATATGGATCAATAAAGTAAACCAGTCAAATCAAAACAAAGCAGATGGCATAGTGAGAGAGTGGTATGGTCTTAGATAGTTAAGAGAAGCTTTATCTGCTCTTGCAGAACACAAGTTTGGTGTGCCCTGAAGCGCATCTGCGATCGAGGAAAGTCAGTGTCAGAACGCTGCTCACAAACATCTCTAACTATAGCTCCACGGTGATACGCAAGACTCTGTACTTCTGGCAGAGTCTTGCAGGGCACCTGTATTCTTTGGGCGAAATATATCCTCACACAAACACATGCATCACGATTTAAACCAGGAAAATCTTTTAAGATATATTAAAAACAAATGAGTCAAGTTATAGAGAAGCTGATGATCAGGGTGCTATAACACCGAGAGGCCCAGCACTCTTCTTTGCAAAAAATCATCTTAAGAGAAGATACCAAATATTGTTGTAACTTAATATATGCTATATTCGAAAAGAATATTCTCCTCCAGAGAACGTACAATGCTGTATTGGTGCATTTACTGATGTGATGTTGGAATTTTTACGAATAATAAGCATAGTGATTAAAGACTGCCAGAGCTACAACAGGTGTAGTGACCTCTATCTTGAACTGATATGTCATTACACTGATTACAGGTTATGCAAATATGCACCTAGTGAAAGCAGAAAAAAAGGTGTTTTACATTCTAATGACTCAATTTTATACATATACACATCACACCTGCTGCATATAATTAATTAACTCGGTTGTTTGACACTTAGACTGGTTCATCCTTCGCGAGAGCGAAGGATTTGCTGGTTCTGGTACAAATACATGCCTCATGATTTCAGTGTTCACAGCTAACTCTCGATCGTATATCTGCTGCTTATCTTAGAACTCACAATACTTGTGCTATACCTTGATTTTGCTCCATACTTATGTAATTGAACTAACTATTGATTTAGTAATTACAGAACAAATAACTATTTGTATTAGGCCAAAGAGGTACAGTTTGGAGATGGTCTATTTAGATCATGTTCTGTGGTACAAAATGGAGGCTTTCCTGTCATTCTCCTTCCTAATACTCAAGAGTCCTATAGTCCAAAATGTATGCAGTGCTCTCTAGGTGCCTGCACTTTGTCGTCATATGCCTGATCAACCTTATCCATCTGTATGATTGTTCTATTTAGCTTGTGCCTTGGTTCGTGACCTGACGCTCTGGAGGTTCACGTCCATGCGACCTCTGGTTTTACTCTGAGCGATAGTAGTCCAAACTCCCCCTATCTGATGTTCGCTTTTTGTTCGTTAGCTGTCGCGATCCTACAAGCAGGGGCAGAGAGGGCCCT